>NW_017306287.1:3474435-3532661 GCF_000935625.1 Nanorana parkeri
AGAATAATTATATGCAGTAGCTGCTCGACCTCCTGGAGTACAGGCCTAAAAATGAGGAGAGGTCATGTACATTTAAATACCTTGCTCTTCCTGGCCAGTGTCATGTGGCCTTTTCTTTTTAAACCCATGCTGGATAGTTTGCAAATAGGCTATTAAGGCTCTAAACTGTAAAGAGCAAAAATGAGGTGTGAACTAGACAAAATTGATCCGAGAGGTAGAACATTTTTTACAAAAACTTTTCTGGAGCCTATGATAGTAAAGGTAGTTTTCCCAGGTTTAGTCAATCATGACTAAGGCACTGTTCAGAACGGCGAGGGGGTCCTAAAAACAGGCAGTCGATTTGCGTTTTTACTCCCCCAAACCTGCCCCCCCGCCCAGACCACCCCACCTAATGGCTAAATTAGTGGCCACTCCAGCTTGTATAAATGCCGCAGTCGCAATGCTTTGTGTCAAGGCTGTAGCAAATTTTAAACAGCATGTCATGTTTGTCAGTCGTTGCCACTTGTCAAACCCAACCATTACAAAGCATGGTTACGGCTCACAAGTGCAATTGAAAATCCCCATTGGGTTGAAAAAACATGGCATTCAGTAAGTGGCAGTATCGCCTCCTGTGCTCCAGCCAGGGCCGGCCTTAGGTCTTTAGGCGCCCTGTGCGAGAAAGCTTTACAGCGCCCCTCAGTGACCACACCCCTCAGTGGCCACACCCTTTAGTGACCACACCCCTAGTAACCACACCCATTTATTACCCATATTTTTGGTAGCCAGCCGCTGCTCTATCACCCTCTGAAAAAGCCATTCACCATGGATTGAGCCACCATGGAAAAAGCCATTCACCATGAGGGGCGATGGAGCCCCGGCTGCCCATCTGAGCAAGGCCTAAGACACGGGTGTCTGTTCGCAGTACGAAACGGATGTCGCTTTTGTCATGTCCGTTCAGTTCTTATTGAACTAAACAGACCCATGTTAGATCTATGGGCAGCCGGATGTAAGCAGACATGTGTCCGTGTAATCCAATCCGTCACATTCAGGTCCGCCAAACCAAACTCTTTTACGTTTTTCTTTTGTGGATGTAGAGAGACTCGGAAACCTAGACGCGTGTCCTTTTACATCCGGCTGCCCATAGAGTTACATTGGGTTTTTGATCAGATCCGCCTAAAAAGCTAACGGATGTGATTGGAACGCCATGTGAAAGGGGCCCAACTGTAGTAATTGCTGTTTGCGTCCCCACTGGGGAAATTTCTTCACTTACTTTGCACTGTGACACCAGGACAGGAAATTAGTGGAACAGTTGTCACCAGGGCAGGAGGACACAGTCACCAGTAAAAGACCAAGAGAACTTTTAACCACTAAATTAAAACTGATTTTGTTTCGGTTTCCGTCCCTATTGGAGAGATTCACCATCACTTAAAGAAGTCCTGACCCAAGACAGGAAGTGAGGGAAAATCTTCATAGTGAACAGGGGTTCTAACACTTCCCTAATCATTCCTAAATTTGAAAAAATAATAAGGTTTAGCTGGAGTTAAGCTTTAACACAATTTAAGTCTGTACTATTGTACTCAATAAGGCAGTTTTTACTTATGTCATGTGTTTTATCTCCATCCATGCACACAGTATATATATATATACACATACATATACTGACTGATACTGAGGGCTGTGGGAGCCATCTGCTGTGGGAGCTTTAATGGCACTTAAAGGAGATGCAGGCTGAAAACACATTTAGCACATCTTATATGCTTGCCAACCTTAACATAGTATTGTAATGTACTGCCTTTATTTTTAGTCACACACTTTGTAGTATAAAGAATGATGATGTCCTCTATCACCTCATAGATCATCACTGCTGTGTTGCTAGGACTCACTGACCTTAGCAACCAGTACAGGCCTCGTGTTTTGTATTTGGCGGTTGCCAGGGAAGAACAACAACCGGACTGGCAGGTAAGATAGGTCAGAACTTGCAGTGTATGTAAAACAATAACAAAAAACAGATGCACTAAACTGCAAAGCATTCTAAAAAAAGGGAGCAATTAAATAAAAGTAATTACAGCATACTTCTGAAAGGACATTTCTCATTATATAATTAGCAAGTGTACAGTACAAGCAGCTGTTACAGTGACTTAGCACATGAATGTAATCCTAGCTGAAGCTCGCAGCATTGCTCACTGTAATCTTTTTAGGGACTGGATGAAGGCAAAACTATTCTTGTTGCCCATAGTGATCAATCAGATCTTAGCTTCTATTTTCTAAGGTCCTCTTGAAAAATTATATCTGGAATCTGATTGGTTGCCATGTCTTTGCTTCTGCAAGCCACGGAAATGCATCGATGGAACCTGTACCACTGAACACAATGAAGAACTTTAATTTGCTATTTCAGTGTGATTAAAGCAGTTACTGAAATTTCCTATAAGCCTAGGAAGGATGGGAGAGGGAATACGTATGAGGTGGAGTATGTACCAAAAAGGGAAAGAGTTTCAATAAAGATTAATATAAAATTCAGGAAAAGGTAATAGAGAAAAAGGGGAAGAAGAAAGGAAAGGAGGGGAGAGAGAAGGAAGGATGATACTATCTATAGAATTAAAGGGGATTTTTGGTTTTGTGATCACATTCAGACACGTATGATACACCTTTTTTTTTTTTTTGTAATTATATAATTATGGATCACTAATTGAATACATGAAGGAAATTATATAAAACTGATGATTAATGATTCAAGTTATTGAATATTTTTGATTAAAAGGCACTTGACCAGTATTTAATAATGATACTATAGGAAGAGGATTGTTTAAATATGGGTAGTGTTATAAATGTTTTTATATATTGGATACAAGATTATAAAGGCTATTTCAATATTATATATGTTTATGAAGTAGTAGTTTTGGATGAATTGTACAATAATTTTAAAGGGGTTCATTGTTAGGCACTTTATTGGGGTTAGATATGGTTTATATATACAGTATATATAATGAAATTGGTATTTGTCCTTGTTTCTTCCTCTCTTATTGGAGCG
The DNA here is from genome assembly GCF_000935625.1 of Nanorana parkeri. Classification (NCBI taxonomy): domain Eukaryota; kingdom Metazoa; phylum Chordata; class Amphibia; order Anura; family Dicroglossidae; genus Nanorana; species Nanorana parkeri. The sequence continues at coordinate 3,477,443 of NW_017306287.1, forward strand.
ATTTGAAATATTATGCCCTTTTTCTTTTCTTTTTTTCCTCTATGTGAAATTTTTGGATCGTGTTGTGGAAAAAGTCAATAAAGATTATTAAAAGTTTTTAAAAAATCATATAAGCCTGTTAGTGCGCATGCGCAGAGTCCCGTTTTCCATACCATTGTAAAATGGGCACTTGTGCGCATGCGCCACGGAATAGCCGCGATAAAGCGCACCAAACAGCACACAGGAAGTGACACAATGTGCTGATGGATCACACTATTTTAAAACCCAGCCTGCCTGTCTCCAAATTGCTGGATTGTCTTTCAGCTCCCATGTGTTCCTTTAATTTCTTTCCTTGTATTGCCAGACTTCTGACCTGGATTTGTTCTTGACCCTTCCTGTTTGCTGCCTGCCCCATACCTTGGATTGCTACTGGACTTTGCCTCTGCTTCATCCCTTTGAACCTTGCCTGCCCGACTGGTGTGACCTTGGCTCGTTTGACCTTGATTACGGATCTTGCCCTGCTCTGCTACCACCTGGACTCCAGCTTGCACAGTGTTACCACCACTGGCACCCATGCCACTCGCTGTCTGCTTGGACTCTGTCCCCAACTCCAGAGTCCTCGGGAGACGAGGTGCAAGGGAGGCCACCTCACTGTATATAAGTTCAGTAGCCTAACTCCGTCTGCACACTTATTGTCATTGAAATAGATAATGCAGCCCTACTTGGGGACAACTGCGATACAGTTTATGTGGAGGATAAATATTTTTTTTAATAAAAACACTGGAAGGTCTCTTTAAAGATAACAAGCAGCAGTATTGTTCTATAGGATTACCAGACAGGAAGTCAACTGTAGGTTTGATATCATTATTATTATTATTCAGGATTTATAACAATTACTCTGTTCCCGGTTGGGCCATTTAGTCCTGGCAAACTCTTCTACACATTAACCAACTCTATTTAAAGCCAAACTTCAGGAATTCATTGGATTTTTATTGGATTCTACAGTGTACATTTTGCCAGATACCAAGTCTTGTGCAGATCATACAACGCAAAACCTGTAGTAAGAACATTGAGAGTACACATCAAATAAAGAATGCCCATGTGAGCATGTGAGCAGGCCCACAAAGTGTCATCCAACTGATAGTGACTAGTGAGCTCTTCCCACTAACCATGAGAAAGCGCTATAGTCTGGCCCTTGTATTGAAGTGCCAAATAATATAAAGATTCACTGAAACAAGACAATACAAAAGAAAAAGTCAAAACCAGACAAAGAGTAGTAGAAAGAGGAATAGTACATGCAACAGGAGGGTAGGGGGTAGGGAAAAGTTGTTTAACCCTTGCATTTCGGGCCAAAACACCACAGCAAGGGTAGTTTTGGATTTTTCCCGCAGTTTAGATTTAATTCTACTGGTGAAGATGTTACATCTTGATCTCCTTTAGGTTTGCTGTGACTACAACCATAATTTATACTGGTACAGTACAGACTTAACTTATATTTAAGCAATTATTTCAAGTAGATGACATTTCACATAGCATACTTATCCGCAACTTGATACTAGCTCTGCACTGAATTCTGCTGACTGTAGCTTTCAGAGCAGTGTATTTTAGAACAACAGACTATCACCCAGCAGGGTACATACAGTACATAGTAACCTTATGTAGGACTACCTCAGTTTAAAATATATTTTCTGTGGAATTTTTAAAGCAAGGAAGCCTCTTTTAGGCCCGGATCCCTGTTGAGGAGATTTCCCTTCACTTCCTGTGCGATCTTCAGAACAGGAGTTTAGGGGAATCTCTGTAACAGAGACACAGAGAAAGTAAGATTTTGAATCATTGTTTGATTTGTATTGCTTTCTGTAGGAAGTGCAAGAAAAGAGGTCCAACCTGACCTGGGTGGGATGCTAGACAGAGCCACTGACATCGCAGTCTGGTGTACACCATCGCCCCCCTCCCCACCCCCTTCCCAGAACAGCCCTGACTAGGACTGAAGTGTGAAAAAAATCTAAACATTTGGAGTTGCAACGAGAACAGGAATGGAGTGGAAAACATTCAATGAAGACACATGTTCTGGTGACAACTGCCTAAGAGGGGAATTACCTCACTTTGGAGAGGTTTCATCTGACATCAATGTTGTGTCAACAGGACCAGAAATTAAAGGAAATCTCTCAAATTGGACAAAGATGTCAAATCTCCCCAATGGGACAAAGATGGCAAATCTTTAACCCTTCTCTAGTCTATCCATAATAAACAAAAAGGTATGGCTATAGATACAAAAAATCAGATTGTCCATACGATTAAGCCCCAGTAGGTGACAAAACACGTCAGATAGAAGCGCTGGGTGAAGTGTCCTCATTCATGCTGGAATAAACTAGTTGATTTGAAGCTCTTCAGAAGTAGCCGTGTGTGGCTTCATGTTGTAATATGTTGACTTGTACTATGTTTCCTCTGACAGTCTATGGTTGATACTAGTAGCATCCAATCATCTTCTCCCTTTTTATTTCTCAATGTTACATAGGAAGATGAAAGTGAAAATCAGATTGGTTGTAATAACACAGACTGTGACAATTTGCCTTTCGAAGACTTGGATAAATGAGGTCCAAGGAGAACCGCAAAATATCCTTCTCACCAGTAAATATGCTTTTTCCTAGAAGAAGCATCCTATAGCATCAGCTATTTCTGCTTACTTCTTACCGTCCCAGTGGTAGCCGAAAGCGCTGATCAGCGTTAAATGTCCCCAAGGAGCCATTTCACTTTGTGGAACTACGCTGTAGCAAAGGCCAAGGCGGTTCTGTCATAAAACTGTTTATTCCCATTTATGTGTGGTAATACATTTATTTATGTGAGCAGTCCATGATAGCAAGTCTTTAAAGGAAACACGTACTGTGAGAAATATGGAAAGTGCCATTGCTAATATGTCTGGGAAGGTTCTTATTCATCCAGGTCATGGTATATCTGTAAAAAATAAGTCAAGGTAACTGGACTTGGAGAAGCCAAGCTTGAATAGAGGTGGGTGAATCTATTGTCTGCCACATACAATGCTGTTTTAACACCTCTCTCTGGGCAGGTTAGTAATGCCTCCTAGACTCCAATTGTGCAAATGCAATCAACATCTGGTTGTGACTAACAGATTACGTGGATTGGAACAACATTCACCATATTTATTCCCAGAGAATTTGTGTACATGTCATTCTGAATTGAGAAAGCTGGTTGGATGACCAGTGAAAGGTCTTCAGGAAAAATACAGCAAGTCCAGTTGCCTTGACTTACATATATATTACAGATATGCCATTGCTAACCTCCTTCTAGAAGTGCTAGTTGCCTGGCTGTTTCAGGCATCCGAGCTAACCCAAAACGAGCTTTCAGCAAGTGTACACAGACAAAAGTCAGTGTCTGGTTCAGTGAATTAGAAAATATTGAAAAACTGGATTTGCAAGACAGCCTGGGAATTAACATTTTTAACAGGAGGTCAGTAATGGCAGCCTTCATATTGACCTCAGTACAATCTACTATAACATGGTCATATAAACAATCGTCTACAACCTCATATAAAGCTGAACTCTAGACAAACAGCTAAACACACAGATGAAATACATATAAGGGAGCTGTTTTATTAGCCAAAGCATTTATTTTTCTGTCCATCTGGTCCTGAGATTTACAGAGCACTACCACACAGCACAGCCTTGCCTGGCAGGACAGGAGACCTGATTTTTCTCTGCTGCAGTTAAGTAACACTTATAGGTCTTGTCCATCCCCCAGCCTGTAATTGGACTCTGTTAGTCTGCTGTGTCCTCCTAGCAGCATATTTCTTGCACTTTAGCACAACTGATGGGCTCCCTATGTTGCTTCTCCTTCCCCAAATCTGAGCTTTGCTGTGGAGGGATTACAAAATGCTGATACCAAGTCAAATTCAATTACTTAGACTGCTTTCACTGAACAAAATGCATTTAAGGATGTATAAGTGATCACAGAGATGTGTTCATTTGTCTATTTGTTATCTGCCTAGCGTTCAGCTTTAAATCTTATCTAACAGCTAACATCTTGACATCTGTATGTTTAGTATAGTTACCATTATTAGACCCTGATGCCCACCAGCAGCACCCCTCCTAATTCTCATACTTACCTGCCGAGATCTTTGCTGTGCGGCCTGGACAGCCTCCTCTTCAAAATTGTTCCATGCTGCAATCTGTAGTCATTCCTATACAAAGGCTGCTGGTCTCCTCATATCACTTAGGAATGCTATTGGTGACGTTGAAGCAAACGGAACCCTGGGTTCCTGCAGCTAATGCTGGTGGCACAACGCTCTTGGTTGCTAGGACGTTAGTGGTTGGAGTGCACAGTGTTATTGGTTGCTAGAAGGCAAACGGGTGCACCATAACAACCTATGGGGCCACCAACATAGCATCCTATGCTTTCCAGCAACCAATAATGCTGTGCTACTAGCATCCTAACAATCAAGGATGCTGTGCAGTCATGGGTTCTGTTTGCTTTGGCCTGAGTTTTGTTCGCTTTGACCTTTGCTGAACCCAGATTTCTGGCTGGGATTGGCAAACGTCCAAGTAAACCGAACCCAGGCCAGTTCGCTCATCACTAGGTTTCACTATACCTCATGGATTTTTTTTTTTTAATACAGTGAAGTACAGGAGGAGCTGTGACACATAAAGACGGACAAGAGCAAAATCAGAAATGATGTCAGTGTGATCTTATTGAAGAATCCAGGACACATAAGAAGCCATGAACTGACTCAACCCACCAAACAACTTCCACCTAAATAATATGCCTCTTTGGGGTGGAATTTGGCTATGTCAGTGAATAGAAGTATGACTTCTACCACACTAGCAAAGTACAGTCCTCGTTCTTAAAATAGCTCTCCCCGGCGTCAGCCTAAGGTACTTGGTATAATAAGCAAAACCCATAATAGTAAGACTTAAGAGGAGTTGGGTTACAGTTGTGCTGTGGGATCGGCTAAGAGCTGTCTTGTGCTAGTGCTTAGCATAGATTTCTCCCATGAGGTCACAAAAGATCTCAATAAATAGGGTGTCAGGATAAACAGCCAGACCGCTAGGGTTATTCCAATGTATAATAAAGACACCCAACCTCTTGCTGCAAGACACATTTAAAAATAACAAGTGGCACTGGGTTACACTAACAGGTGTATGTAGTTGCACAGGGCAAAACACAGCAGAGTTCAATCACCCACTACAACCAATCAGAATTAGAGAAGGAGGCTACTAAGCACTACTAGCTGCTCAAGGGGTGAACCACTGTTAGTGTAGAATTCCGACATAGCTATGTAACAAAGTCCCATCATATTTTAGAAAAATAACTCTTAGGGCCCATTTAGGGAGCTGGGCTCCTGTAACGCATGTATTGTGGCACCATTCATTTCAAATAACACCCCAATGCTCTAAGGCAATGCACCCGCGCAGTTTACATATTATCAAATAAAAGAAAATACAATTCAAAGAAGAAAGTCAGACCACACAACCAAAAAGCTGATGACAGAGTTCAAGGGTCATACGGGCCCCAAGAGTTACCTGAGTTCTATTGACAAGAAAATCTAGTTTTGAAGATTATTCTCAGGCCCGCCACGATGGCCTTTTCCCCCAGCATATGACTACAAGAGAACAAGTGCCACAGGGGAATGCCCTTTCTTGAGGAAGTCCAAGATGTGCCAAGCTATGCTGATCTCTGTTATTTCTAGAGGATATTCCTCAGATCCTGTTTCATAATTACTGTTATTATAACAGATGCTGAAATTTAGAAAGGGGATTCCGCTAACCCTAGAGTTACACACAAACTACACATTGGAACAGACAGTAGAAATTATGACATGTTATTTCATTACATATGTCTCCAAAATTAACCTGCATCATGCGACTTTTCCAATTCAGGTTTAAAATGGTGTATTGTATATGGATATCACTCAATTTTCATAGTGTTGTTTTGGACCAACAACCAGCCCCTTGGTGTAGTCCTGGACTGAGATCAGTTGGTCGTCCACAATGAAAATGAAATGATGTTTGTCTTTGTTGTGTGTCATTTGCTATTTTAATTCTGAATTGGGGACGTCCCACAGTGCCGGTTGCTTTTGGAGATATATGAAGTATTTATATGCCAACAAGACTGTAATCGATTCATGGGGCAATTATTGGATGAGTTGTGCAACTATTATTTGCATTGCAAATCAAGGTTTGCTGGATCTACCATGGCATGTTATGATGCTAGGATGTGTCTGAAATTTGTGGGCAACGGGTCAAACAAGAGATTCATCATTTCAGCACCTGGTAAAGCATTGCTTGGTACACCGTGCACTGAATCACACATTCTTTTCTATATTTCATTGGATGTGTTATTTAATTACCACCTACACTTATTTTGGAAACTTATATTTATTTGTTGTAGCCTGGACCAAATTTTCATCACTAGAACCTGGAGGCCAACAGCTTTTGATGCCCATAGCAACACCCCTCTGTTAGGGTTATCTCTTTTACACAGAACAATTCCTGGTTTTACTTGTCGTAACAAGGTTAGAATATTGGAACAGTGTGTAAATAAGTTTATAAGAGATATCTTTTCTCCTGATGATGGGGGAAACATGGTTGGCCCTGACAGTACAGGAAAAAAACAACACTTGTTCCTCCCAAAGGCACAGGCCTGCTGGTAGGGTTGACACTTGTCCAGGATTCAACCGAACAGTTCAGGTTTTGATTGCTGTGTCCGGGTTTCATGGCAACAGAAACCCAGACACAAGATGTCAGGCAGACAGGGGCAACCAAAATTAAGATAGGGGCTACTCCCCCCCCCCCCACTGAAAATAGTCTCAACTGTGATATTTACATATGAATGGGGGGCACTATTTACATATGAATAAGCCACCACTCATTCTCCAAAAAAAATGTCTGCGCGTCGCTTGAGTGTTCGGGTTTCGCTTGAAGAAATGGTGGCAACCCTACCTGCTGGACCTAATGAAAAATGAAGCCTGGGTCTAGTGAAGTGGACCTGTTTCTTGCCCACTGTTAAGTCAGTGATTGGCTGACAACAATTCATTAGAATGCAATCAGTAAAGGAGCGTTCCTTTAATAAAAATGGCAAGAAATGTCTTTTCGGGTAGCACCATACTAGAAGGGCAAGATCCTCTCCTAGCTTCCTGCTACACACCTGCCAGTTTGGCCCAAATGTATCAACAGACATTAGAAAAGTACAGTGCCTATTGCTTGCCGTGTATTTTGGTAGACTCTGACAACAAGCCTATCGGCCTAGCCAGTAATATTTTGCAAAGTGTAAAAGCAGTCAGGCCACATACCTAAGTGCTGACATTCAGACACATGGGAGGTGAGATTCTTGTGGTTATTGAGTTTAGCTATGCAGCCGACAGTCTTTAGTGCTAGATTTGGCACTTAAGCTAAAGCGTCCACTTTAATGCTGGCCCAACGCACTGCAAATGTTTACCTTTAAATAAGCATAGTTCTCAGTGGTGGGATTTCGATGGAGGAGGGCCAGAGGGCCACAAAATATATTTTTATGGGTCACCTACACACATAGATACACCCCTAACACAGAAAGATTTATGGGTAGAATATATTGGATAATATAGATTATTTTGGCTAAAATACTATAAATACTTTATTGTTCTTGTAGATCAGGAGTGACAACAGATGTATGTACATGCATAAATACGCACGCTCAGCCAGTACCAGGGTACATGTTTTTGTGTGGCACAGTTTAAAATAATCATCATTCAATAGTTACAGTGTTTTCAGTGAACCTTGCACTTTATGCAAGGTCAGCTTATTCAGTTAGCGCACCCTCCTACATCCTAATCTGCTGCACTAAAACTCCCGGGGGGGAGGGGAGTTAACTAATATACTTACCTTTCCTCTATCTTCTGTATTGCAGAGGGGTGATTCCACCATCCTTTCAACGAGTTCCCAGGAAATGCCAGCTAACTGATATTTTGAAAAATGAACTCGCTAGAAGGATGGCAATGTTACCCACCCTTAGGTGTTGTGGGCAAAAGTGGAGGTGAGGTAAGTACGGTAGCTAATTTTTGTGCAGCAAAAGATGGTGGAGGAGCCCTCACTGAATAATTGGACCTTGCTATTAGGTGTTACTGTCTATGGCCAGTGGTGACAGTTTCTGATTCTGCTTCCCCTATGCGGTGTTTGTTCTCACTGCTGTGCACAAAGCTCGTTACATAAGGGTAAGGGTGGGAAGAATAAGCATGCCATAGTACCGTATGTATTCCTATCTACATTCCTTGTAGGGGAAAAAAAAAAGATGCCTTATGGTAGCAGAAGATATAACATAATGACATGAAGGACCAAGCTGTGTCAGCTTTTCCTTTGCCAGAAATGGGTTATAATGATAGACTGATGTAAAAATATAAACGTAACAGGAGATATTTCCTGAACTCATGTCCTCTTGTAATATCTGTGAAGGACATTCCAGGCAACTATCTTCAGTCCTACTCTACCTAAAATGATTAACTGCATAGAACGTTGGGTTGGTTTTAGTTAGGTATATTGCATTGATAATTGTAAGCCTTCCCCAAAATGAGGCAGCGCCATCCTCTGGGATTCACTTCCCCTTTTATTAGGTGACTGTAGACATGAAAATTATATGCAGAGAAGGTTCTCTTAGTTCTTTCGTACTGATAACTAGCACTGCGGACAGTGGTGTCCCTAGCCTTTTTGCCGTTTCAGGAGGGCGTTGAGGGGAGTGGTGGTGCACGCAATCAGAGCAGCGCTGCCAGAAACAAAATGATGCCACCCTCTGCAGGCTCTGAACTGGACAGCCACCAGAGGGGCGTCCCAGGTTTCTAAGACCTGGTCCTTACACATCCCCTCGCCCGCCTCTTAGCAACCTGGGATTTCCTGATCAAAAAGAAGGTGCCAGGCACACTGCAAGCATTGTGCAGCAGAGCAGCCATTCCGCTCTGCCTAAAAAGTTACCAAAAAAAAACAATGTTTTGAGTGCTCTCCGGGGGGATCGGGGTGTCGTTCGCTGGTGTGCAGCTTCCTGGTAAGTACAGACCGGGGTGTGCGACGCGTGTGCTAGAGAAGTCTGAGGAAACAGCCTCAGGCTACCTCATTAAAGGGACAGCCCTGACTGCGGAGATCCCTACCTGATGAGTTTGGTGCATTTTTTACAAACCCCCATTCTACATATTGTATGTTGAAGAGTTACAAAAAGCCAAGAGAAAGAAGTTGAAAATAGCACAGCCTCACAGCCTCTTTACCCTGTTCAATCAATACTGTGCAACCATTAAACATCCCTCAACCTGCAGCTCTTGCCTTTACCTATTGTATCTAGTTCCCCTTGCATTACGAGCTCCTTCACGAAGAGCCCTCTTCTCCTACCATTTTCTGATTCTATACATATTTTCTTTAATGCTTTAAATTTGTGTCCTTTTATTCTCTGATGTGCAGAGCTGTATAATAGGTTGGTGATTCATAAGTATAGCATAGTAATAGTAATAATAACTGTAAGATAACTTTCCTCAGCTTAGTTGTAAACATTACCACTCTTCTTTTTAAGTTTAGCTGTTCTTATAATTAAAGTAACTTGCATTTTAAACTTGTAACAACTAACAATAAATTAAGCACGCCAGAATTAATTGCAGGCTTGTCTGTTATTATGTAATGGTCCCGTGGACCCAAATCCCAAAACGGTGTGTCAACAGTGTGACGAAACCTCATTTGGTTGCCTTGCCAAGATGGTGGCACACGATAGGGGCCTCCTATAACCCCACTGTCCCTGGTCAGATTGCAGCAGTAGTAAGTGGAAGCGAGTTCAATTCACTCACTCTGGCCGCTGGTCATGTCTACTCAGCAGCAGCACACACACACCGCTGGTAAATGTCTTAAAGGTCCAATAAAAATACGTTTTTAATGAAAATATATTATGATTTACGGAGCTTCAGTGGTCATGTAGGTGAACATAAAAAGTATTCACTATGCAGGTTGATATGTAAACTTTAACATATTAATGTAATTTGTATTATTTTTAAATCTGCAGCATTCATTAAAATAATCTCTGGTAATCCTTCTGTAGAAGTTCTTGTTCAGACACTTCCTGTTATAGTGTGACAACACTCTGTCCTTCTCTCCCAGTTGTGCTCCTGCATTGTCACCTGGTCTCATGGGCTTCCAATGGATACTACAAGTGGGTATTTCACCATACAATATGCAGGCTTGGCCCACTGTTGTCACTAGACAACAATTAGAACTGCCATGCAGTTATCGATGGAGTGTGTGTAGACAGGAAGTGCCTGCAAAGAAGCTGCAGGAGATCAGTAACACTGAGATGCAACAAAGGATGAATAAACTTCCGTGTTCCGAGGCATCTGCTTCAGCCAATAAATGATGCCTGTGCTTGTACCCAAGAGCTACATCCTCACCGGCATCGGGCTCATTCATTGTATCTGTGAGATGCATGAATGAGCTGAGAGTGTACACTGCACAACCAGGGCCGGATTTACTCTCTCTGCTGCCCCAATGCCAGGCTCCTCAATGTGCCCCCCTGTATGCAGGCTGAATGCAAGTGATCCCGGCGACATCGCCGAGATCACTTTTACAAAACAAGCGGCGGCTTCCCCGCTGTACATTTAGCCCTGCTTGCCCAAAGCAGGGCTAAATGTAGAAAACAACAACTGGCCTTGTGCACAACACTTGGTGACCCTTGCAAAGCTAGAGCCCCTCCTGGATTTTTCAGCATCTGACAATTCTAGGTGTGTCAGATGCCTCCGTCTCCACACTGTAGGCTGTGCCCCAGCCTCTTACTTTTCCCAGCCACTACGTCACTAGTGTGTTCTGTCAACTCTGAATGGACATATTATTGGTGTAACAGCTGGATGGGAAGCCAAGTGGGCAGCATAGAGACCCAGGTATCTGGCACAGCTGGAAATGTCAGATGCAGAAAACTGTAGCAGTGGCTCTAGCTCAATAAAAGAGCAAATGATTGGATGCAGCAGATGCCCTACTGCAAAGCATAATATATGTATTTTACAATGCTGTGCTTATTTTAAATTGACACAAGACTCATGAATTACACCTTAAAATGCATTAAAATACCTGAACTATTAACAAAATGGCATCTTATTTGTGTATCATTCGGCTGTAGATCCTCAAATCATCTCTGAATTCACACTGACACTGTCCTTCCTTCTGAAGGGGGGCTACTTTTGTTCCCCATGGCCCCTGTGTGTGTTGTAAAGTAGTCACTGCTCCAAAGATGGACTACAATCTCACGTTTAGTTTACTAATTTGTATTAAGATTGTAGTCCATCACAGGAGTGAGTGTGGAGCAATGGCTACTTTACAACACACACGGGGACCATGGGGAACAAAAGTAGCCACCCTCCAGAAGGAAGAACAGTATCAGTGTGAATTCAGAGATGATTTGAGGATCTACAGCCGAGTGATACACAAATAAGATACATTTTTGTTAATAGTTAAGGTCCTTGAATGTATTTTTAAGATTTAACTCCTGAATTTAGTGTCACTTTACCGATAGTGTCTCTTTAACTATGCAAGTGCTAAGCATGGGTTTATTGTAATGTAAAAAACAATTGGAAAAGGCAGAGGGACACTGCTAAGTGAAAATTCCTTAAATGCAGAGAAGGACATAAATTATAATACAAAATTATCAAGAATGCAGGACAGACATGCCACATGCGCAAACCGTTATGAAGGTGAACATGTGCACAATACAAATGAAGAAAATTCCCCTTTCAGAACAAAGGCACTTTCTGCTCCACAGAAAGTTGTGGAGTCTTCAGCCTAAGCCACAGCTGGTTCCTGCCTGAGGGACTGAGGCCTGAGGCTGAACATATAACCTTAAAAGGAGACAGCCACCATCCACAACTGTGCTGTGTGAGAGGGGAGCAGCTGCTGCATAAGTGACAGTGCGCAGGAAGGAGGAGGGGGGTTCAGGACCAGTTGACCATGCAGGGACAGAGCATCGCAGAATGGCTGCTGGAAGGAGAGAATAGGGATCTGGCAGTGCTGAGCCACTCGGTGTACAGTTACAGCAGTGTTTCCATACTTAGCACGCTGACTAGAATGATTAGCTACGAGCGCTGAGCCTGGGGGAGCGGACGGTATCCTAAATTTACCCAAGGGCAAGCAAGGGTACAGTCCAGGCTGCTCGTAAGGGAAGACATCAGGCTGTTGTAGGCTTTCCCCTGTCCTTGGTTCCAAATTCATCTGCCTATGCTTTTCCCTAAAGTTGGCTCTATTGTATGCCAATGCTCTGTAGATAAACGGTATTAAAAGAAAACAGCAACAAGGCACAAAAGTCAGTATTAAGCATGTAGATAGAAACGTGGCTTTAGGTTTTAGGATAACACATTTAGCAAAAAATTAAAAATAAAAAGGAAAGTAAGCCTATCTCTGATATAAAATTACAATTGTGTAGACACATACCCATCCAGCCATTATACCCAGTTCTGTTGACCACTGACCCCAATCCTCAATCCCTGTGAACTCAATGAGCTCATTAGGATGCTCAGTTGTGAGGAATCATCAGCTAAGGCACTCCTGTCATTTACAGCATGCAAATGGAACCTGAGACTGGATACATTTTCTGGTTCTCTATGCACTTCCGCTTGGAATGATAGTTGTTGGTTATTATAGTAGAGTTGGTCCTGGGTGCATCTGTGGAGGGTGAGGAGTGCAGAGTTTCAGTAGTGTGGAGATACACCAGCTATTGCTATGTTGCTGTACCTAGGTGACCTTATGTCTTGAGGGAGGCACCCAACCCTGCCAGTCAGCCACTGTATGGGGACTAGTTGATACGGCAGGTTAGAAAACCGTTCCTGGTGACTACTATCCCACCAGTATTAGACAAGCTTGCCATCGCCGCTTACCTCCCCCACCTACCTTCTACAATAACACTTTTCTGCTGATCCATATTCTCATGTTCATAAACGTACAGCCTAATCCAGGTGCCGGACTGCATATGTACATCTAACTGCCCTCTGAGCTGTATGGTCCACCTTTGTACCATTCTCCATATACCCCTAATACAAACTTGCAATTATATAAGAAAACAAACTTGTTTTTTTTATGTCAGACTTTTTAGATACCTAAAGAAGTCCAACATATCTAATGGAAACTTGCCCTGTTTTTGGGTAAATGTGTTTATTTTTGGTAGAATCAATATCATATCTATTAATGTGAATTGAAACCCCAGCCTGGTTGGTTATATGGCATTTCAAAAATGACCAGTATCCCTCTTGCTTATAAAACATCTGTTAATATCTAATGGGGTTTGAGATGTCAGAATTATAGAACAATCATTGTAGTTGCAATAAGTTAAACCTCAAAACACATATGTTACCTGAAAGATCTACAGCTCTGACAATGCAATTCTCATGGAATGCTGAAGACCCTTTGTTTCTTGACTGTTAGAAGCCTTGGGACACCATGCAATGTTGTGTTGCCAACATAGATATATTGCATAACAGAGTTCTTTAGTGGGCCCCCAGTAAGACTGTGACCCAAAGCAGCTATAAACATGTACATGTTCCAGTTTAGGACTGCTCAGAATCTAAGGTACACATAAATCACTAGGTTGCATAACTGTGGCTGTTAGCTCGTAATAGCATCGGCCATTTTGTACACTAGAACATGTGACAACACCTGTGACAGACGCTCAGAAGACTCAAGATGTTATTTCAGCTCCTTAATGCTATCTTTAGGTCATCACATAAAGAACTGTCCCTGGAATGCCATTCAACACCAATACCACATAAACTACTATAAAATTCCCAGTCACCAATGTCGCAATCCCCAGCGACCATACAATGTATCCTGTGGCACAGCGCTGCCTGTGATGGAGTAACAAATACCCAATTACTTGTAGGGAGTGATGCATTTGGGAACTGCAGTTGGCTTGCAGTATCTTCCCAATGGAATGGACACTTTTTATTAACCTTTTTTGGGCAAATGACATGGATTGTTTCCAACACAAACATACTTTTATTTTTTCAAACAGAAAAAATCCAGACCATCAAAACGTCATATCTTTGCTAAAGAGGCTCCATGCAGTTTCAGACACCTAAGCTGTCAAACGTCAATCAAATTCCACAATTTTAAGTCTAATTCCTCCTTTTTTCTTTTCTTTTCATGTAAGGGTAAGCTGGAGCCTAGCACAACACAGTGGTTATTTTGTTTTTTAGGTGTTTTCACCAAGGTTTTATTGCAGCTGGTAACGTTCACTTAGATAAATCCTAGCGCAGCCTTCACTCATATAAATTCCTGCTTTTGGACCATGTTGCATATTACATTCATGTTAAGGGTGCAACAAGAAACATGGTCACATTCCACAGCCCCTACCCTTCCCCTTAAACTAACCCTCCATTATGGAATCCCAGCTTTCCTCTCCCTTGTGTTTCTTTATTTATTCGGTGCAGTTGCGCTTCACCTGCACAGCCACATTAGTCATTCACAGATCCATTCAAAGGATCTGTGAATGAAAAGACAACGAGGAGTACAAGTGACCCAGGTGACATCACAGCACTTGTAGTCCATTGAGAACTTCCACAAACCCCAAAAACCAAAGCTGGGTCAGGGTAAGTAGTTTACAGGAGCCTGTGCGCTGTACCTGTGATCCAGGGTCAGATGCAAAAAATTAATATATATACATTTTTTTTAATCAATGTGGGTGCGTGTATTAATTTTTTGCAAAAGGTAGGATTAGCCTTTAAGACTCTTTAAAGCTCCCTATTATTTGAGCCACTATATAAGTGCTATACAGGTTAGCGACAGCTCTAACCTAATTCAATCAAGAACTAAGTTTAGGTTTGGGTGATTTTTTATTTTTTTTGCCCCTCTTCCTATAATTCACAGAATCTGATTGACTTGTACAAAGGAATTCTTTCTGCATGACCATAGTACATTCGAGTGCCATGAATAATATAAAGAAAGACCTGAAGATATGCTGCTATTGGGCAATACCTCCTGCATATCTCTGGAATCTTTCTGCCCTTTAGGGCCAATAATGAGAGCAGAGCCGAGGCATTGGTCACATGTTCTTTGCCTGTGCGATGGATAGGAATTCAGCATGATTAGCCATCTCTGACCCTATGTCACCCTTTGAAGAAGACTATGTGACCAATGTTGGGCATTTACTGGCCCAGGGGTAGGGAGTGAAGAACAATGCCAGTGATTTAAGAAGACAGTTAAAGCGTAATATACACTAATACCTCGGTTCTTGAAAGCTTCTGTTCGCGAACAATTCGGTTCGCGTACAGAAAGTTCGGCAAAATTTTTCTTCCGTTCACGAACTCCACATCGGGTGACGAACACGGCCATCTTCCCCGCTCTGACACATGGTTGTGGCTTCTTCTAGTCGAGATTGCGGTCGCAGACAGTCCTGTGCACACTTGCTGTGAAGCTTTTTTGCCTGCTTTTGAGCACATACAGTATTTAATTCGGTTTGCGACCAATTCGGTTCGCAACCAGAATCGTGGAACGAATTAAGTTTGTGAACCAGGGTACCACTGTATTGCTATATTGTTGCTATGCCTTGCATAGATTCATACTAGTGTAGGGGTTATCACTGACTATCACAATTCCAGAATATGGTCAAACCTTTAAAAAAAAAGTCAGAAGAGATCTAACTCTACCTTTATTCCATATATATTTAAGACCTCAAGTAGGACTTAGTGCCTTCAAAATTAGAGGTCCTCAATGTTCGCAGAGTCTGCTCTACACAAGTACTTGCAGCATCTGAGAGCCGCCAAACACACTCGAGTATTGCAGTCCACATAAATTCCCCCTTAATGGTTTCCATTTCATAAGCTCAGCATTTTTGGCAGTCTTTGAGTCATTGTAGATGATTTGGGCTGTCAAGCCTTGAGCGGACCATTAGGGAATCCCAAATAACACAAGAGACATTCAGGCACTAAACACTTTATTTCTGTAATTCTAGCCTCCGCAAACATTTAACAGTTACTCTGTGGGAGAGATGGACACATGGTTGTCTCATGAAGCAATGATATAATGCAGATATTGTATGACATTGTTACATCCAAATTCCCCTTCTGTCTTACTTTCACTTTTCACCCCTTCTTGGCGCCGTTGGCTGAAACGAAATCTTGACTCTGAACCACTGGACAAAGCCACACTGAGCCCTATTCATTAAAAGGACACTTTATCCAAAAGTGGATGTATAAAGGTGGATTCACATTGCATAATGTGAATACCTGGAAAGCGAAGTCTAGGGATCTCACTAATAGAGTTCCTGAGGCATATAAGATGCTGTCAGGTGGTCTAAAGCTGGCCATACACTGTGCAAAATACAGGGTATGGCCAGCTTAACTCTTCATCATCTACTAAGCACTGAATATCAGTTCTGGGTGGATTGACCCTTTAGGGCTTGTTCACACCACGGCTGTTAAGCTGCTTCTTTTGCCACACCAAAAGAAGCAATTGTTTTCTATGTGCTCTGTTAACATCATAATAGCACGGGCTAGCAGAACCGAGCCAAGGCAGAGGCAGAAGAGGCACCCATCTTGGGTATGGCGCTGCAGGGGGTACAGGTTAGATGAGCCTATCCTGCCTCTGCATTACTCACGTGTGTCCTGCATTGTGCAGGACTGAGCAGTCAAACTGATTGCAGTTCTCCCTGTGTAACCAGCCACAGTGTGATGGCCACTGGTTCCTAATGGTTGTCACAGGGCCCTGTGCAATCTGCAGGACTGAGCTATCAGTCTGACACCTCAGGTCCTACTCTGTGTTCATCTATGAATGAAAACTACCTTTTTTGTAAACAACATTTTAGTCCCTTATTAACCCTTAGGCTGCATTCACGCCTAAGTGACACCTATTACACGCATCTTATACACGGTTTTTGTGCACGTGTTTTGCGCGTTTTTATGAGCAGATTGTGGCATATTAAGCAGATTGTGATCAGATTGTGGCATATTCATATGCCTGGGCAAAACGCACTGAATCTGCTCAAAAATAATCACAACGTGCTTTTTTTTGTTGTATATTTATGTATATAAAAATAGAAAATTACAAATTCACTACACAAATTAGCCGCAACAAATTATATTTTTGCTGTTGTTTTTGTGCAATCAAAACATGGAAGTGAGATACAGATATGTCACCTGCATGTCATCTGACACATTAAGTTGATATTTCCTGTGAGTTAAGATTTAATAATGCAGAGAATCCTGTTTTAAATTTGTTTTAGAGATCCAATCCCATACCCCTATTATAGTTCCTATACTGCCTAGGGGTATGGATAACCCAGGTCAAAGTGATGCTAAACTCAGGAGTTAAATCTTAAAAATGCAATCAAGTACCTTAACTATTAACAAAAATGTATCTTATTTCTGTATCACTCAGCTGAAGATCCTCAAATCATCTCTGAATTCATGCTGTCAATAGTTAAAGGAGAACTATGGGGTTAGGGCTTTTCCCCATAGTTCTCCGAAGGGTAACGGGAGGACACAAACTAGTGTCCTCCCGTCACCCAAAGCTCAGTATACTGCGAGCTACAGCTCACGGTATACTGAGGCGCCGCAGCTGAAACGGATCCCGACAATTATGTCTGGATCCGCCCAGCTGCGTGAGTGACAGCTGGCTCTGCCTATCTACAGGCAGAGCCAGCTCTACACGTCCCCTCCCCCGTCCATTCCACCAGTCAGCGCTGGAGGATCAGAGCGGGGAGAATCCAGTCACTCCCCTGTCACGGCTCTCTGCAGGGACAGGATCGAGAAGTGAGCGAACGCCGGTATGTGTTCGCTCACCTCCCGATCTACTGAGCCGACCTGTGACAGTTTCATTGTCACAGGTCGGCTCAGATTATGAGGCTGAGTGAAAAGCACTCACCTCATAGTTCTCCTTTAAGGTACTTGAATGCATTTTTAAGATTTAACTCCTGAGTGTCACTTTAAAAACCCATGGCATATACTGTAATGATTAGTACTATAGATTATGTAACGCACAACACAGTATGGAGTATGGAGTATGTACAACACAAAGTACAGAGTGGGCCAGTCTGGAATATGCCTAATATCTTGGTTCTCAACTGGTGGGTTGTGACTCAAAAGTGGGTCGCAACCTCAATGCCTTCCACTTTTCAGCTAGGAGGCTCCTCGGCCTCTTCCTAGCGCAACACAGTCAGTTAACGCACCAATCAGCATTCAAAATATGCTGCCCGGTATCCACTCCAGTTCTCGTAAATTAGGGAGACTGGGTGGATCTTAAAAAATGAAAAGAAAATTGGGGGGGGGGGGGGGGAGTGTGTATGTGTGTGTGAGATTGTGTCTGTGGTTGTATGTGTTTGTCAGTGTTTGAAGGCCCGTTCACACTAGTACAGTGCGTTAATCGGACAGTCCCATGCGATTAATGCACTGCTCTCGCAATTGCACCTACTGTGCGTTCTGGTGTGGGAGGTGCGTCACATTGCCATTAATTTAAATGGTTCCCTAAACACACCTCCCACTCACAGTTCAATCGCCTGCACTGGAATGCATGGTACCCATGGTACCGCAATGCCGTACTTTCCATTGCAGTGCGACTTGGGTGGCGACTTAATGACCAATTACAAATGTGAGTCCTGAGGTTACACAGGTTGAGAACCCCTGGCCTTAAAGAACACAGTGTGCAGAGTGGGACAACCTGGAGTATGTGAGGTACAACACAGTGTGCAGAGTTTTGATAGTTTTCTAACACACAGCACAACCAGAACTGGCACACTTTTGCTAGTGTCATTAAACATGCACCTCCCTGTCTGCGGTACATATCAGACTGAACCTGAACCCTGCCAAGCGAGAGGATGTAGGTAGGGTAACCCTCACTGTCTCTAACTGGGTGTCAGTGTAATTCAACTATGGGGTGGAATAAAAAAAAAAACAATAGAAAAAACAGGTAACCCCAACACAGATCTACAACATGAGGTTCCTGAGGGATAGATGTAAGGCCAGTGTGTATCATAAACTGAAACATTAGTAACCCTTCAACCTGTCCAGTTTCAGAAAGTACAATAGACTTTTCACTCCTTCCCCTACCCCACCACCCGGAATTCTGACTGTTACACTCTTAGCTCCAGCTGTCATTTTACACCCCAGGGCCACCTCATGTTTCTGTAGCTGTCAGCTGTCATTCTAAGATCCCTAGGGCCTCCAAGGATGGACATGCACATTAACAGAGCAGTGCTTGCTCATCACACTTTCTGTTCCTACACCCTCCTAAAGAGATCCATCACATATCAGCCATGCTGACACTTCTTTATACGTATGACTAATGACATAATTACTGTGCCAGCCATTATATTGTGCTGACGAATGACATCATCGCTGTGCTAGTCATTATATCACACTGCTCTCACAGAAGCTGTGGAAACATTTTAAGGAATGACATCATAATACCTGTGGGAATGTTAGGATGAGGATATTCACACAATGCATGGGGATTCCCTTAAATGAAGGCATATTTGGGAAAATGCTTTGATATGCAGCACTCCGCTGAATAGATAAAGGTCTGTTAGGGTCTGCTTTTAAGCCGACAAAAATGGAAAAAAATTGTTAGGGGGTAGAGTTTCTGGTAAAGAAGACTTTGTAAGTCTCATCTGCCCCCAAAAACTGCTTTACCTGTCTGCTAGCAAACTTTTTCGTTGTGTATATTGCCTTCAGTGCATGCTCAGTGAAAGCTCAAGAGCTGGGTTCCGGGATGATGTAACTCCAGTGCACATGTGAAGGAGTTACATCATCAGTAGCCGCTCAATGGTCAAAGATGCAAGACACAGGAACTAGAAGAAGCGGGGTAGAAGATGGCCGTGGAGGTGGTCCGAGTGATGAGGGAAGCCATAGACCTGTTCTTGCTGAAGTGGGCAAAACTAATCAGCATGTATGCCCTAAGGTGCAAGTATGTTGTATGCTTGCACCCCTGGCAATTGATCCAGGTACCCACAGAGTGGTGCTACTGTCTGCCAGGACACTAATACAGATTCTGGGTCCCTTACCTGTTGAGTCACTGACCTGGGACTACCATGCAGAACAAGGAAATTATACTGGCTGCATTCTTCGTCTACTGAGTGATTGACTGGGCGGTGAATTCATGATCAGGTTGATAGCTTCAGAGCCTCCACCATTTAAAAAGTCAGCACAGGTAGCTAAAATACTTACGTTAAGCTTTTCTAAAAAGCAGCCTTGTGTCTCATCATAAACTTCAGGGTCATGTGATTGCCATATAATGGGAGGTCAGTGTAGTTATACTTACCACTGTGCCTCCAATCCATAGATCTTCAACTGCAAGGTCTGGTCCTTCCTGGCACACTTCTGCCCTGTGTGCACCTTCTGTCCAGCTGCAGAGTGGCGTACACAGTGGGCAGAAGAGTGCTAGAGATTGGCCTCTGCAATAGCCTGGATTACAGGCAAATAAATGATTGGTAAGAATATTACACTCCTCTCAATCCCAAGATCTGTCTTAGCGTTCTCCTTTAACACAGCTTGTAAAAAAGTAAATGATATGAACATACAGTACAAGAAATGCTTCACGTATGTATACGTATGTAGGGCTAACATCATTTTTACATTTCATTTGCTATTACTGAAAAGCCATTCACTTTCATGGTGACACGCTAAAGTCACATGCTGATCACCTCATCAAAAGTAGGCAATGAGTAATGACCCCTTTGATATTGAATTGGGAACTTGCAGTACTCTTGGATCATTAAAAGCTTTCTGTTATTTAACACCCTCAGCCTGTTCCAATGCTCAGCTCCCAATAATGTTCAGAGCAGAAGAGTCCCAGGGATCACATTATCGCTCGGATTCAGTGAAATACATGCATGGAATTCCATCCATTGCTTCATTTTTTAAGCTTGTACACTCTATAGCTGCCAACATTTTCAAAGTATATCCAAGGACATTATACCTGAGTTAGTGACTCGTGACAAGATATAATTAGAACTAAAGTGCCATCATTGCATTATGATATATATATATATATACACACATATACATATAAACACTCCACTTCAAAATGTTAAAGACCAAGATACAACATACAAGTAGATGTTAAGGAGAATACACAACATCCCCCAAAATTTATTTTTATGTTGAAGGCAATGGATATGTTAAAGGAACAGTCCACACAATGCTGATATTTGACTGTTTTTACAGTAGATGCCGAAGAGTAAAACTACCGGACAATTTATTATATCTCCTGGGAACTTAATTACTGAGTTCACTGTGCTGGGTTCTCGGGTCTGCACACCTGCTGCAGTTTTTGGAGTACTGACCCTTTCATTCTGAGGAACATTTACAATAACAACCTGGATCTGCCCTTTGGAATTCAGAGACAACGGCAAACACAGTAGTACAAGAAAAGCATTGCTTCTAATTATACTTATTTTATTTAAAGTCAACTGCACAGCATTGCAATACTTTAATTTCATTCATTCACTTCTAGAGATGTTTAGAAATTAAACATTTCTGTGGTGTAATCTGACGCTTGGTCCGAACCCTTCTAGGTATTAAAAATAAAAATAAAGGCTCAATTCACAAAGCTTTCATACAAGAATAAGGATCTTTATTTTAGCCATGTGACTAGATTGAAAATAAAGATCATTGGGTTGAAAATGGAGATCTTTGGATTGAAAATAAAGATAATTGGATTGAGAATAAAGATCAATGGATTGAAAATAAAGATCCGTATCCTGGTGAAAGAGTGTTGATGCCAAAATAAAAAATTTGTAAAGTGACTCCCACTTATGTCATGTGCGTTGGACAATGCTGCCCAAGTTAGGGTATCTATACAGAGGACAAGATTTCAAAGGAGCAAAATGATTCTGATGCAATCAGTGGGCAATATGACCACGAACAGTCACAAACTGATTGCATCAGGTCAGCACTGACAGTCACTAAGTCAACTAGCTGGGTAGGAAATCTATTGATGGATCCCTGTTCTTTCTTGATTAACAGGGATCTGCAAGTACTGTGTATTAGGGTTTGATCATTCCCATTTATTGTTCCAAAAATAGGATCATGTATCTGGGCACCTTTAGTCCTTCAGAATCAGGATGCTTCCATAGTTTTAGGATTTTGTTTTGAAGACGAATTATGAATTAAGTGTTGTTTAGCTGATAAAAGGTTTTAGGCATATCTACCAAAATCCTGGATTTTATATGGTGCCTGCGTTAGCTCTAATCTAGAATATAAAATACATAGCCAAGCTGGCTTCCGGTCAGCTGCCCGGCTATGAGTATGAATGGCATGCTGAGACCTGTTGTTCTTCGGCAGCAGGAGCCAGGTATAAAATTAGCTTCACCACAGACCAATACAAGAAACAGAAAAGAGAAAAAAGAGAAAAGCATATGCCACAGAAGGATTAAAGAGTCCCCTACCTGCTCTCACAAGAAGAAAAGCTGCAAGGCAGCAGAACAAAACCCCTGGTCCTCTCATGGTGTCAAGCCAGGAAATTTGGAACGGTTGGCTCCTCTATATATATGCTGCAGCTGACGGCAAGGGGCTCAGGCAACACACACGCCCACGTCAATGCAGGCTGAACCACAGGTGGTCACAAGCCATTGACACACTGGACACTTCTGACCATTTGTGACCCTCATTAGGAATTTAGGGCAAGTGACTAGATTAACTCAGCTGTGACTGACGTGCAAAAAGGCAGGGTTTTTTTATATACTTTTGCCTGAATACAGAACTTGTCAGGTGGGGGGAAAAACAGGTGTTTGTCTATGACAGGCCCTACAGAAGAATCACTGGGCCTCATTTACATGAAT
This sequence comes from Nanorana parkeri, assembly GCF_000935625.1. NCBI lineage: Eukaryota > Metazoa > Chordata > Amphibia > Anura > Dicroglossidae > Nanorana > Nanorana parkeri. Next base: position 3,500,180 of record NW_017306287.1, read on the forward strand.
AACTTTTTGGGATGTACCTGCATGATTGCGCAATGTACTGAAATAAGTGTATGCAATACGGAGAAATGGTGCAGTGCAAATGGTTAATGAATTCTATGTGTAAACCTATATCTTTGTAATGCAAATTAAAAAAAGTATGTGCACTTTGCTCACATAGTTCTGTAGAAAACACATAATTGCGAGGACTGGGAACCTTTGGCCTGGGGGGTGGTAGATACAATCAGACAAAACCTTTAGTTTTTCCATAAGTAGGAAGGGGTCCATTTTTGCTGTCTGTGTTTCATTGGGGAGATTTATTTTAACTTCCCGTCCCAGAGATGGAAAAGAGAGTGGGAGAAAATGCCTATAAAGTGAGGGGAATTCCCCACTTAGATATTTGTCTAAGATATACCCTTACCTCATGTTCTGGTGACAACTCTCAAATGTAGTTTTTCCATCACTTTCTGTAACACTGATAATGGTCACTAGGACAAATTGAGAGGGTGAATCTACCTAACCAGAACTCAAACAACAATAAAAACATGACGGATGTTCTAAACCTGTGATGGCGAACCTTTTTGAGCCGGAGTGCCCAAACTGGATCACTAAACCAACTTATGTATCTCAAAGTGCCAACCCTTCAATTAGACCTGAATACTCTCAGGGGGCTCTGCAGTTCTGAGGTGATCTGTACGGGCTCTCAGGGGGCTGTGCGGCTCTCAGGTGGGCTCTGTGGGGTTTCTGGTGGTCTGTACAGGCTCTCAGGGGAGCTGTGCAGCTCTCAGATGGTCTAATATGGCTTTTAGGTGGGCTCTGTGGTCCCTCTGGTGGTATGTATGGGCTCTCTGGGGGGCTGTGTGGCTCTCTGGGTGGCTGTGCGGCTCTCTGGGGGGGCTATAAGGGTTTTAAGGGTTTTCAGGTGGGCTCTCGGGTGGTCTGTTTGGGCTCTCTGGGGGGCTGTGAAGCGTGCCATAGGTTCGCCACCGCTGTTTTAAACCCTTGGTTCTTACTGGTGGGTCGTAACCCAAAAGTGGGTTGAGACACCGTTTTCAGTGGGTCACCACATGCCTTCCACTTTCCTAGGTGAGAGGCTCCTCAGCTTCTCCCTAGCCCAGCACTGTCAGCTCTCACGCCAAGCAGCCATTCAAAATATGCTCCCCGGTGATGAGTGTCAGCTTGAGGTGGAATGGGGTGGGCCGGGGCTACGTGGGAGCACCATCCATACCTGCATTGCTTATTGCTCCCTCACATGTCCTGTAGAGGTGCCTGGACCAGAGTGACATCACATTCTGGATCCCATTACCTCTACAGGGCATGCAAGGGAGCTGTACCCGCAATGCACATATGGATGGAGCTCCATCACAGCGGAGCAGCCCACACTGAACCCCAGGATGAGGATCCACTCCAGTTCTCGTAAGGTAGAGAGACTGGGTGGATCTTAAAAAAAAAAAAAAAGCGTGTATGTGTGTGTGAGAATGTATTTGTGGTTGTGTGTGTCTGTCAGTGTTTTTGAGGGCCTGTTCACACTAGTACAGTGCGTTTATCGCACAGTCCCGTGCTATTAACGCACTGTACCACATACAATCGTACCTACCGTCAATTCTGTTGTGGGAGGTTTGTTGCATTGCCATTCATTTGAATGGCCCACCAAAATGCACCTAACACCCACACTTCGATCGCCCGCACCGGAACGTGCAGTACCCCAGTGCGGTGCGACTTGGGTCATGACTTAAAGACCAGGAACAAATGTGGGTCCTGAGGTTACACAGGTTGAGAACCACTGTTCTAAACCTTCTAATGTTCCCTAGAACATTGCATACACAATGTTCCCTAGTCCATGCATGCACTTTAACAGAAGTCTTAGAAGATCATTTTGTGAGCTGGCCAGTTTGAGCTGGATCAGACAAAGAGGGTTATGTCTATGGCTACCACAGGCCCTCCAGGCTGACTATTCTTGGGAGAACAGTCAACCAGTTGGGTTGGATTTAGTATACTCCAGTCATTTTGCCTTGTTGGGGTTATACCTACACCTGAAAATTCCATGGTATACACCAGGCAAATCATAGCTAGACACCTGACCATCATCTTGTGTGTATAGGTGGATTGTCAAAGGCATTCAAACACCTGGAAACGCTCTGACCTGTATCATGTTGTCAATAACGGGTTTAAAGGAACTTTATCTGAACAGCAAAAGTCGGTACTTATCTTTTCCACTTCCTGCACCCCAAAATACTGCTCCATTAAAAAAAAAAGAATCCCTGGGTTAAGATTCTGCAACCGACACTTTTGGGAGTGTTGGTCTCTTGGTCAGGGGTTTCATCATGACTGTCTGCATGCTTGTTCAACATCATGAACTCAGTAAGTAAGGAAGCATACATTAGGATAACAGCTCTGAAGCTCGCAGCTTCGAAAAAAAATAGTTTTGGCCACTTCCCCATTTTTAACCTCATGGATTATCTTTAAGAAGCATCTAGTTGCTGATGAATGTACACTAGTCACTGCTAGAAGGGACACTATTCAGTCACTCTGGCTGGACAGTCCACTGGTTCTGCCAGTGACATGTGGGAGGTCACAAGCACTATGGCCTATACATAGTTCCCAACCGTCCCTTCTTGGAGGGACTGTCCCTCTTTTGCTCCGTAATCCCTCTTTCACTCTGTCATCACCAACTGTCCCTCTTTTAGGAATGTGCCGATCTGTAGCATTAAACATACTAAATGCCAAAAGCTTTTTGATCTTACTCCTTTTATTTTCCAGCTCATCTGCAAAGTATTGTATTGCTTGTTCTAATAGCAAAGAAACAGAGCTGTTTAGGTCAAAAGGGCAAGCATTTGATTAGATTATTGAGAAGCCAAAAGCTGGCCAAACACTGGTAGATTTTCCTACATACAATCATACGAAAAAAATCTGGTCAGAACTTTCGATAACGCCATCAAAGACTTGTAGAATGTCCTTTGAAATTTTGTTTGATTTTACCTTTCGATTTTGGTAAGAAATGGAGTTTCTCAAACAAAAGCCACAATCGCTATTAGGATTTTATTAGTTTGAGAAACATTTTCAGTCCTGTCCCTTCAATTTGTTCATCACTGTAGTTGAAAACAATTGTCAATATGACCCCATCACCTATTATACAATCAAGTGAAGTGTATGGCCAGCTTAACACCTAAAATCAAAATTGCCCCCTTCCCTTTCATTGATGAAGGATCGAGTGCTCATTTCTCCTTCAGAGATGGGCTAACATATACTCATACTTCCCTTATCCCATGGCATCTAGACAGCTGGCCATCCAGTTCTCTGCTTTCCAGTGTTGGACTATAGGCAGGTACTCTTACCAGGGGCCACATCCCATTCTGATGATGTAATCACTGATCTTGCAATAATTACAGGGCAAGCATGATTATGTCATAGACAGGGGCGGTGACAAGACCGGTCAGAGCCTGGCAAGAGGAACAGCTTTGGGGGCAGGCCAATACAACCAGAACTGGCGGTGGAAGAACGCTGGACTGTAGAATTACTGTGTGTTAGCATATCCCCTAGAAATAAAATGAGCACTAGATCCTTTATCAGCTGGGAGAGAGGGCAGTTTTAATTATTTTTTAACTGGAGAGTAATGCTTTAGGTTATTTAAGATGCAAGCTAACCTAAAGCGGAACTAAAGTCATACCTCCAGTAATGCGGCAACTGCGAGCTCCCTCATCTGCATTTCCATCCTTGCCTTGTCTTCTTCTGGGTTCATCATCTTTGGCCAGCCCAAGATGACATAACCTGTGTCTATATACATTTCGAGACCAAGGCTGTACACTTAGCTGCACATGCACGATTACCTGTGCAATCAAAAGAAATTTGCCAGCAGGCACATAAGAAGCATTGGCGGAGTCTTTTCTACAATAAAAGCCCGCCTGCTAGCAATTTTTTACATTTCATTTTTGTGCTTTAAAGCCCAGCTCCAATATTATGCCCTCCCAATCAGTCAAAAAAATCCTGGTATATGTACTTTTTTTTAGGCGTTTGCTGCCCTGTAACATGATGTCCCAGAGTCCCTGGTCTTTTTTACGTGCATAGTGTCTGTGGAGGACAGCGCCAGAGAAAAGCTAAGTATTGCAGCAAATGCTGAATATTTTATTCTAAAATTAATTTAATCATTGTGTATTATTCCGTGCTACAAATCTATAATTCCTAGCATCAAAGTGTTATTGTGGGTCCCATTCTACCCACATGAAACAACAATCTACTACAGCATTACATGAATGTGAAATGTTATTATTTTGGGTAGCAAAAATGTGTTTCAACTAAAACTCCATTTTTTTATTAGAAAAAAACAATCTCCAACAGGTCAACCCGTTAATGGAAGGAACTGAAATCTCAAACAATGCTTTCCCCCCGGGATCGGTCCATGGCCTGTTAAGAACTGGGCTGCTGCCACATCTAGGGCACACATCCACAGCTTTCACTTAGTTCCTTGTGGCCACGCACTGCATTTTTCCAAGTGGCCGCAAGGAACTGTGCATGCTTGAGCTGCCTCTGCCTTCTGTCAGATCACACTGCCTATCCACAGTGCAGCGGCGGAGTGATCTCTTTGGTTCTAATGACAGAGCAGGCGCCGAGCTGAGAAAAAGGAGACAAGGAGACAGCACAGGTGTGACAACTGGGAGCCTGCCAGAGATCTGTGAAAGACGCTCCTAACCTCAGCAGAGGAACTTCTGCCTTAATGTGTGTGGCCCTTAAGTTAGTGAGTGACCCTGCATGCTGCTGATTGCTTGTATATGGGACTGAGGCTGAGCAATCATTCATATGCGAATACAAGTTACTATTCTTTACATTGCTGAGAACAATTGCACAAAACCGGTCGCTGGTGCCAAAAAGGTTGGGGACTGCTGAACTATAGAAGACCTCCTCCACTATGTTAGGGCAATAGTAAGAGGGGGAGGTGATTGCAGTCCATATCAGGAGACCAACCTAGAGTGACAATGCCCCTTTATAGATACAGTACAGTCACCTTAGGACAGGAAGTGTGTTAACATAAAAGGAAAAAAAGACAACTAATGTAGACACCACATATATGATAATATATACAACATTCATTATATTACATTTTTGTTCTTGGGTTTAGAAACATTTTGAATAGTCATTAAAGGGTTACAGGCCCACTTACAAATGAATATATTCATAAAGGTTCTCACATTTGATAGCATTAGAAAATCCTACGATCTAAGTCCAAGACTAATATCTTTTTTTTCTGGAAAACAAAGTACATAAAAAGTAACAAGATTTGTAGAGCTATGCCAGGTTTTGGATAGATAGCCTCAGGTTGTGTTCACATAATAACCAACATTGGTTAATGAAAAATCAGTTTTCAGATACCATCCTTTCCACTTGCAGCTGAACTTGGCATTGTGCTAAGTAATTAATGACAAATACATTGTAAAAAATAAGTGCACTTTTTCTTTTTGCTCCATTCTACTGACCTAAACAATTCCACCCCCGCCCTCAGCAGATTTATACTTAACGAGATCCAAGAGCCACTCCAACACTGTTTGGTAACATCCAATGACGCAAGCAGGGCTGGATTTCCCACAAGGCCAACCAAGGCCCGGCCTTGGGGTAGCAGGGAGTAGAGGGGCCGCAGGAGTGTGGAATTCCTATCTCCTGATGCTTGGGACATGCAGTTCCGGGCGCCAGGTGGATAGTTGTTTTCTACATTTAGCCTTGCTTTGGGCAAGCAGAGCTAAATGTACAGCGGAGAAGCTGCCGCTTGTTTTGAAAAAGTGATCTCTGCGATGTTGCTGAAATCACTTGTATGCGGCCTGCAGCTCTGCCATTCTCCATAGGGGGTGGTTTGGCAGGTAGGCGCATTGAGGAACCTGGCCTTGGGGCAGCAGAGAGAGTAAATTCGGCCCTGGACGCAAGGCTGGGAGACAGCCCAATAAATGTCTAAAATGTGCAGGTGCAGCCAGCAGAGGCAGCATTGTGGTGATGGAAAGTAAACAATAGCGGGACTGTGCCATTGGATCTCAGTAAAGTTTGCAGATGGGGAAGGTGATATTGTGTTGGTCAGGTGGGGGGCAAAAAGGATCAGTGCAGTTTGCTTCGGCTTTAAGTAGGGATGTCCCGATACCGATGCTAGCATCGGAATCGGGCCCGATACAGGGCATTTTGACAAGTAATTTAAGAGGTCCTGAACTCAAAAAAGTAAAGATTTGCTAATTTATAGGGAACATCTAAGAATTTTTATTGTACCTAAGCAGTACCCTGAAAATTAGGGATTTACCGATACCATTTTTTGGTATTGAGAATGAGTGCCGATATTTATATTTCGTTACTTACCAATACTGAGTACCGATAGCGGAACTTCCGGTAGCATGGAGTCGGCTTGCCAGGCAATGAGGAAGCTGGGCAGCGTGTCATTACCCACCGCCCGCTTTCTTAATTGCCCGGGAAGCCGGCTCCATGCTATATGGCTGGCTCCATGCTGAATAAGCATCGAGCCGGCCAAACAGATCTGATAATTTGATGAGACAACCTCCATCCTGCAGACACCCCATTCCTCTCACATCACACCCATATCCATCTTCACCATACCTCAGATGTCCCTTAGCCAGCTGGGCAGACACCACTTTCCAAGCCACTTTACTTCTCCCGCATCCACCCACGTCGCAGTCTCACGAGATTTACATACGTCGCCTGACTCCGGTATGTGTACAATGCCTGCACAGCCTGCAGGCTATATCCAGCGCAGTGCTCATGCTGCAGCCAGGAAAGATCCCAACAATATTGTCAGGATCCACTAGACTGCCTGATTGACAGCTGGCTCTGCCTCTCTAGAGCCACAGCCAACTGTGCCCACCTTCTCCCCTGTCAGGGGGAGAACTGGAATCTCTGTGGGAGGTAATAAACACATGTAAGAAGCTAATTTTTAAATAACTGTAAAAACACAAAAGGGTGCAAAAACCTTTGTAGTATATATTCACACACTGCAGACTGTCTGTCTCTGCAAAAAAGCCAGGACAATTGTCACTTACATGTGCCAGGGGACCGGAGGGAAGGCGGCCTCTGGAGAGGATCGAGGTGACCAAGGTGTAAGCCTTCGCAATGTTGGTACACCACCAGGAAGTGCCCGTATAGGATGGAGAGTGCGGGGCTGTGACCGGAGGGAGATGGAAGGGTGTATGCGGGGAATCGATGCAGTATGGAAGGGACACGGCGGCATACATGTAAAGTCCTTCATACATGAGGGCGACTGTTTGACCAAGTCCATGAGTACATCAGAGGGTCATCTGGAGCCGGAAGAGGAAATATAGAAAACTTGTACAGGAATTTAAATTTTGCCCATTGTGGCAAAATTGAGCAGGCCTAAACCGAGGACGTTTCCCTGCTATGCACTGCATAAGCTGTCAAATACAGAAGTGACAGTGTGGTCCACATATTTTGTAAGGGTGTTGGGTAATGAATAGTTTCCGATTTGCTTAGTAGGGTAAATTGCTAAATGCAGTGCACTGCAGGCCTGGATTTCATTGTAGACTGAGAAGAATGAGAATTTTGGATTTGCCTCCGTTTCCTGCTGCTCTACATCATGTGAACTGGACACATAAATATGGTCTGTGATAATGTTACTGTTTATATCTCCAGCCATATAGTCCCGCTCTGGGTCTCAGCTGTCCCCACTCTGACTCGGCACAAGTGGAATGCTGACCCCCAGGGGCTGGTTTGGGATTAATTCCTATGGTTTCTGCGGTAGTCTGTCCCATTACAAACAGTAACCATTGCACTACCAGAAAGGAAGAGGAGTTATTTCTAACCAATAGCGCAGGTGGATTATTTAGCATGGAAGACTGTAGACACAATGCCAGCAGAACATTCAAAGAGGAAAAGGAGAAAGTTAAATGAAGTATAACTGAATCTTGCTTTTTTCATTACATTCTCCTTTAAATATCATGACAGACATACTGGGGTTAATTTACTCAATTCAAATTGGCTGTTCACTTTGGAGGGGAATTTTCGCTTAGCTTAGTAAAAAAATAAGGTGAAGCTCTACTGACTTCCATCAACCAATCATGTGTAAGCAAATATATTGTTTTTTCTTTATTTTCCTTGCATGTGATTGGGTGTTCTTTGCAAAGTGAATTTTCACCACATTCACTAAGCTAAGGAAAAGACCCCTTGCAAAGTGAACAGCCTATTTGTCCTTAGTAAATCAACCTCATAGGGTCTGCCTCTGAAGACTTGGCTATGGAAATACTAGCTGCAAAATGTCATGCAATGGCTGAACTTTTGTCCTAGGTCAGTGAATAATGGAGCTAAAAAAAACAGGGCAGCAGCCAGAGAAGTAGCATTTTCTATCTACGGGGAGGTTCCCTTCAAAGCAGGTCTACACTTATTTGGTTTAGATTTTTGGTGGAGTGAGACAGGGACACATTCACCGTCCATTCTTTATTATTGTCAAAGCGGTGGAGGAGTGATCGCTCCATCACTTCTGGTCCTGATGTGATCTGGATTTGCTAGTTCCTCAATTATATTCTCCATATATTCATACGAAGAGACCATGAGGGGCATTTACGCTATTAAAGGAAAACTATAAGGATTGGGAACACATTTTTCTAACCTTTTCAAATTATTTACATTTTTTTCCTTTAGTTTTAGGGGCATTGGGGAAATATTGAGGTCTAAACAGATCCCTGATATTTCCCTTTTAAAATAGAAAAAGCGATTGAGGATACAGAGTCCTCAATCTCTTTTTCTGCAGCCCCTGTTATAAATGAACAGGAATCCTGTATACTCAAAGCTCCTGTTCATTCATACATTGTGGAGATTGTTTGTTTACCATGTCCACAATCATGAATGAACAGGAAGTGCTGGTTGCTTGAATGCCGGATAATGGGGAGTTTACTGTACATATATTAAACCCCTATAGATTCCTTTTAAGCTGGCATCATATTGCCAGATTTGAATGAAGACAATGTCTAATTATTGGGGTGCATACAGTTCCCCCTAAAAGTCTGTGGTCATGTTTGGTATAGGATAGGGGTGTTGTAACCCACCACATCACACACGGATTCTGTTATTTCTCTACTTGTGTGAGGAGATACATGATGGCATTGAAGAGTATATGCTGGTGAAACTAACAAAGCGGAAAATACACTCCGGGAGAGATCAAATGCTGCCTCTGTTCCCCTCAGTCACAGCTGTGTATACAGCTCACCATTTGCTGAACTGCTTTTTATAGCAATTCAATTATAGCGCCATAAATCCTATAATGTGATCAGTTGTAGAGGAGGGTGTACCATGTGATCTTACCTTTCCTTCAATGTCAGAGCCAGCATGATATCTAACCCACAGTCAGCCACCATTCACATGTGAGCGTTTTGGGCAACTTTGAAGCTTTTTTTTCTGCCATTTTAATGCTTGGGCATTTTTGTTTTAGCTAATGGAAATAGGTGGTTGTTAGCAGGGATGCACTGATACCGGTTTTTCGGTATCGAGTACCGACATTTATCGTTCGGTACTCGCCAATACCGGGTACTGATACTTCCCCTAGCATGGAGCCGGCTTCCCAGGCAATCAGGAAGCTGGGCGGCGTGCCATTACCTGCCTCCCGGCTTCTTGATTGCCCAGGTAGCCGGCTCCATGCTGTTTGGCTGGCTCCATGTTCCCTCACGGCACTCGGAGGAAATCTCCCTCTGACTGGAGGTCCCCGTATCAGGGGTAAGTATCAGAGCATTTGGGTGAGTACCAGTATTTGCCGAAATACTCGGTATCGGCACTGATACTGGTACCGATACTAGTACAGTATCTGCGCCAATACCGATACTAGTATCGGAATCGGTGCATCCCTAGTTGTTAGGCACAAAATTGTGCAAAACATTTGCATTTTTCAGATGCTCCCATTGAAGTCTATGGGGCCATAAATGCGAAATTCTGCCCGGAAAAAAAGGTAATGTACTTTTTTCGACCATCAAATGACAAAACGCTCAGGTGTAAATGGGTACCATTGAAAGTAATTGGATTCTTCACACTGAGTGTTGTCGCACTTTGGGAAACACGTAACACGTAGCTGTGAACAGGGACTCACTGACATAAACCATATCTAAACCCAAAAATTGCATTAAAGATATATTGCAGCTCATCAGTCCTTAGATGTGGTGGCTGTGTTTAAAGAATATGTTTGCACAGGGACAAGCAAATAGCTGACTGGTTGCCTGTAATGTGTTCCTTTCCATGCGTTAGCCCCCCGTAGCAGCATGGGAAAAAGAAGTGAAAGTAGAACTAAACCTCTCACAAACTTTAATAAACATTTAAAAGTTTCGAATCTCTTTAAATCTGCAGTAAATCTGTATTTGGTAATACAATACCCTGTGATACTGCACAGAAGGTCCGTGTTCAGGCACTTCCTGATATAAGATGACAACTGTCTCCCAGTTGTGATCTTACACTGTCACACTGTCGCATGCACTCCTAGAGGAGACTACTGAAAATAACATATGTCGCCAGCACACCATGGACACGTCATAAAAAAGTCCGAAGGGGTCTTTTTCTAAACAATTTACAAGACTATTCACCCTGAGAATATATGTGAATATTCATTTTGTGTGAATAATTAAAAAAAACATAATGTTATTCATAAATGTTTTTCTCGGGTCAAATGTAATGTGATGTAATACTGCATTATGATCACTAGATGAAGCTGAGGAGCATAGGAAAAAGATCAGTCTAGTGACCATAATGCAGAATTACATCACAATACATTTGACCTGAAAAGAATATATAAGAAATGTTGTTTTTGACATTATTCGCACAAAACAAATAATCACAGATATTCACCGGGTAAAGGGCCCTGTCAATATTTATTAATAGACACCCTAAGTGTTTAGGTTTTTTTTGCAGGTAATTACATCACCACATGCACTGCACAGTGTCAAGGCCACCTAGGACATCCATTTCACTTGGTGTTCTGCTTTAAAAGCAAAGGGGTATCATTATACAGTATATCTCTATTGCAAGCAAAGGCTACAAGCGGCCCTGCTGACACACATTGTGCAGGTATGGTCCACCATTGTCACTATAAGGAGGGTGGACCAGATTGATGATGTGCAACCGACACTGGAGCGAGTACTTGTACACAGGAAGTGCCTGAAAGAGGCTGGAGAAGATCAATAGCAACTAGATGCAGAAAAGGAATAAAAAAGTGAAAACGATATTTTATGAACAATAAAACTGGTAATTGTTTAGGATACACAGGCCACGGTTTGAAACAGTAGTTGCGACCCTCTTCTGGCGGTGTAGCCGCAGTTGAAAGTGATGCGCCAAAATTATGCAACATAGAGTCCAGAAACGTCTCCAGCACACCATTTAAACGTGAAAAAAATCCATTTAATGACACACACTTGTCATTCAAATGCAAAAGTTTTCGGGGCCTCACAGGGTCCCCTTCATCAGGCTCAGAATCCCCATCATTCTGGGCCTGATGAAAGAGACACTGTGGGGCCCCGAAAATGTTTGCCATCATTCTAAGCCTGATGAAGGGGACCCTGTGAGGCCCCGAAAACATTTCAGCATTCTGAGCCTGATGAAGGGGACCCTGTGAGGCCCCGAAAACCTTTCAGGATAAAAATTCTGAGCCTGATGAAGGGGACCCAGTGAGGCCCCGAAAACATTTCAGCATTCTGAGCCTGATGAAGGGGACCCTGTGAGGCCCCGAAAACATTTGCAGTCATTCTGAGGCCGTTGAAGGGGACCCTGTGAGACCCCGAAAACATTTGCCGTCATTCTGAGCCTGTTGAAGGGGACCCTGTGAGGCCCCGAAAACATTTGCCGTCATTCTGAGCCTGTTGAAGGGGACCCTGTGAGGCCCCGAAAACATTTGCCGTCATTCTGAGCCTGTTGAAGGGGACCCTGTGAGGCCCCGAAAACATTTGCCGTCATTCTGAGCCTGATGAAGGGGACCCTGTGAGGCCCCAAAAACGTTTGTATTTGAATGACAAGTATGTATCATTAAATTGATTTTTTCACGTTTAAATGGTGTGCTGGTGACGTTTCTGGACTTTATGTGACATTCACGGTGCCACCCATGGTCATTTCAAGCACACGCCTGATCTTACAGGTTTATTTTTTGGAATCGGTAAGGAGTGCAACAGGACATATCTATACTTAAAATTATGCAAGTTTCATAGATGGTTACGGCGCATGCACCAAATTCATTCAGTTGTTATTTGAGACACTTTAATATTGTCGCATGTGATGCCATTTGTCGTACGGCTGTGCAACAGAACTCTTACACGTATCTGCGGCACTCTTTATCAATTCCATTGACAGTGTTTAGGCGAATTTGCCCAGTTATGTTTTATCTGCTTTAGGGGTAATTGTTCAGGATGGGGAGGATTAAGATTTACAGGTGGGTGCCTTGTGTAAGATATACATTAGTACTTAGAGAAATACTTGGGAGCTACAACTTTCACATTGGTTATCATTGCCAGAAGCCTTGCACTGAAAACTCCCAGCACTGGACTCCTGATACAAAGCCGGTGATTCATACTGAATGTGAACATAATGGGGTCCTTTAAGCACAAGAAAGACTAAGGTGACCTTATACAATATCACATAATTAGAAAACCGTTTTGGAATTCTGTGAAACAACTTTGCATCAGAGAAGGGGGGGGGGTGTTTAATGTTAAAAGAAAGTGTTACAGAGTACATAGACTGCCCTCTACTGGGGACTTAGGTGTATTGTTGACACTAGTTGTAAGTATGGTAACTGGCAGAGCAAGAAAATATCTTGCTTTTAATTAACTGTCAGCAAGCAAAGCAAGGCTGGGCAACCTGCAGTTTTTCAGTTGATGAGGTTCATTGTCTTTGTACACTGCCAAGCAAGACATGCTAGGACTCAATCGCTGAAGGTACACATATTGCCAAGATATTGTCTGTATATATATACTTATGTCAAATACACTGTATGGCCAAAAGATTGAGGACATCCCATCCTGAAACCATGGGAAGCATTATGGAGTTGTCCCCTTTGTGTCTATAACAAACTCTTCTGAGAAAGCTTTCAATATTTTGGGGTGTGCTTATGGGAATGATTCAGTCTAAAGATTTGTGAGATAAGGACAATAAGACCTAATTTGTAATCAGTGTTCCAATTCATCCCAAAGGTGTTCATAAGGGTTGAGGTCAGGGCTCTGTGAAGGCCACTTGAGTTCCCCCACACCAACCCCATCAAACCATGTCATTATGGAGCTGGCTTTCTGCAGAGGGCACAGTCATGGTAAAACATGAAGGATATTACCTAACATGTACTGCATGCTGTAGCATTAATAGTGCCCTCAGTTTGGAGGGGTGTCCCCATACCTTTGGCTATACAGTGTAACCACTCATATTGCTTATTTTTTTAGGGCACAGTTTTCAGTAAATGGTTTATTCACTGATCCCTTTTATGTGACTGAATACTCACTGGAAGATTTTCTGCATTAATAAAACACATTCAGCACCATTTATCAATTCTTCAATTAGAAATCCAAGTCTCAGCAACATTAGCCTGACTTAAACTATGACCAGTGTTACATTCGATGGTACCAATCCCTTTTAAAGTAGAAGTAAATGTTCACAAAAATATACTGTGTAGCGAACTGTAAATAAAACGGGATTAAAAAAAGTAATAGCGAAACTGTATTTAAGGTGACACTAAACACAGGAGTTGAATCTTAAAAATACATCCAAGTACCATAACTAGTAACAAAAATTATTTGTGTATCACTCGGCTGTAGATCCTCAAATCATCTCTGAATTGGTGCTGACACTGTCCTTCCTTCTGGAGGGGGGCTACTCTGGTTCCTTACGGTGCCTGTGTGTGTTGTAAAGTATCCACCGCTCCAAGCTCACTCCTGTGGTGGACTACAATCTTAATACAAATTAGTAAACTAAACATGAGATTGTAGTCCATCACAGGAGCAAACTTAGAGCGGGTGGCTACTTTACAACACACACAGGGACCATGGGGAACAAAAGTAGTCCCCCTCCAAAAGGACAGTGTCAGCACCAATTCAGAGATGATTTGAGGATCTACAGCCGACTGATACACAAATAAGATACATTTTTGTTAATAGTTCAGGTATTTGAATGTATTTTTAAGATTTAACTCCTGAGTTTAGTGTCACTTTAATGTGTTCTCTCCCTGTGCTGTGTACATGCTCTGGGCTCTTTGAATACCCTTCCTGTTCATGTATGCATGCTCCAGAGTAGGTTGAATGTCAGTTTTACTTCAGACTGGGCATTGGCTCAGCTGTTTGTTGTCCAATTTAGGAGTGTGTAGGAAAGGGCGACAACCCTGCAGTTAAACTGTAAAGGTGCCCATTCCCCGTTGCGACTATCGCACTATAATCGCGGGAAATCCCGCAATCGTACGATAATCGCAAAGTGTATGGAAGGCGTGCGACCGTTTTTACTGTACGGTCGCACATCTTTTGTCTAAGGAGCATGTTCGAAAAGCTCGGGAGACAAATGCCGAACTTGCCGGTGTGCGCACGCGCACACTGCCCGTTCAGCATTGCGGTCATAGGAAGACCGCCCCTCAGCGGGGCGGGCTTGCAATGATCGCAAGTACGATCTGCCTGTCCAAGATGGGCAGATCGTACGTTTTTTTAATTACTTTACAACCATCGCAACTTTACAAACGTCTTGCGATGGTTGTAAAGTGTATGGCCACCTTAAGAGTAAGTGTTGTCCCCCCAGGTAAGAAAGTGCCTGTATGTACACTTTGCTTTTTGACATAAAAAGAACATGTGCAACAAAATAATAATCTTTTTCTTGGAATCCATTGACGGACACAGGCAGCCTTTCATCTTCAGGTTATACTACCACCTACGGGGGGGATTAGACCCTCATATGTTGTTTACCCAGGACTAAATATGTATGTATATGCGGAAATAATGTACTAATATGTTATCACTGACCTCCATGTTTTAACCTATTGATACAGTTGGTATACTGCACAGCTTATATACAGCCTGAAGAAGCAAACGCACATCTACAAAACGCATCACTGTCCTGCTCTTACTACAACCTATGCATGAATGTCTCCCATTTATTATGACATCTAATGGACTGAACTTGATCAATTTATGCTGTTTGTTGTAATATCGTCAATACAGGGAGAATATCGTAGGCTAATGCAGTATGTAATAATTTGGTCTTGTTATACTATTTGTGATGCTTTTATTAGAATAAACATCTTGGTTTTATATGACAGCTATTGTGGTAGTTCAATTTTTGACACCATTAAAATCCCTAATTTTGTATTTAGTTATTTTGAATTTGATGTTTGGGATGCATTGACAGACTTTCTCTACTGTACTGCAGTATCTATACCAGTGCCCATAGGTCACTTCCAGGCTTTCCATGAAACATCCAGTCCAGGGATCTGAATGCGACACTACAAAAGCCAACCTGAGGACGGCCATGTCGGATAGATGCAAATGAAGAGACCACCACTACCAGCAATGTCGAGAAGAGTCTTGACTAAAAAAAAAAAAGAAGATAAGGTGCTAGCAAACAGAAGACAAGACGTCCATCCATCTGGTGCGCTAGTAGAGGGGGATAATCCTGGGCTGGACTAGTTTTTGTCAGTGTCTAATCCTCATATAGTTGGCAGTATAACCCAAAAGTGGAAACATACACTGCCTGGCCAAGTCACCACCTGGATCCCGGGCAGCGTTATAATCTGGGGTGGCTTCATTTGGTCAGGTCTAGCAATGTTATGTCCCCAAAT
This sequence comes from Nanorana parkeri, assembly GCF_000935625.1. Classification (NCBI taxonomy): domain Eukaryota; kingdom Metazoa; phylum Chordata; class Amphibia; order Anura; family Dicroglossidae; genus Nanorana; species Nanorana parkeri. The sequence continues at coordinate 3,515,913 of NW_017306287.1, forward strand.
AATGAGGTCAGCTGTCTACCTGAATATACTGAATGGCCAGGTTTTCTCAGTAATGGATTTTTTCTTCCCTGATGGTACATTGGGCCTATTCCAGGATGACAATGCCAGGATCAGGCCCGGATTCCCCACAAGGCCACTGAGGCCTGGCCGGGCGCAGAGGGGGCGTATCGCGGAACCTGGCCTTGGGGCGGCAGGGAGAGTAAATCCGGCCCTGGCCAGGATTCATCGGGCTCAGATTGTGAAAGAGTGATTCAAGGAGCATGAGACATCATTTTCACACATGGATTGGGCACCACAGAGTCCAGACCTTCACCCCATTGAGAATGCTTGGGATGTGCTGGAGAAGACTTTAGAGTGGTCAACTTACCTTTTAACTAAAAAAAAAAATCTACCTAGCTTTCCCCTTTTATTTAATAAGGAGGGGTCTCTGGAGTTATGTTTACCATAAATAACCCTGTCTGTACGGTGCTGGAAGAGTTCAATATCGGGTTTTAAATTAGAGTCCTAACAAAGAGTTAAAGGTCTCAAGGCTTGGGTGGTACATTGCCTGTTAAGGCACTTTCCCTCAGTTTGTCCCTCTAATTACACCTGGAAATTGTTCACAATAGCCTGCAGTCCTATTGATAAACCGGCTCCAAAGAAACAACTAGAAAGTTACGAAAAAATATTTTTTTAAAGGTATGCTGTGTGAATAGGAACACATGAACATGATGGAGGTCTCTCAAATTTGACTCCAAAATTAGAAATCAACTTTAAGGATTTGCTATGCTTGCTCACCCACATGAGGGAGGCAAAAGAGGATTTTAGCCTCTAAGTGTATATAAACCCGAAAAATGAACTCTTCTTTGCACTCTTTGGTCTGTTAATGGAAGTGTTTTGTTATATCCGTCCGGTAAGTGCCCAAAATAGAAAAGAAAACAGCTGCCAAAACTTCAGTGCTGTCTTGTGCACTCTGCAGCGTTCTCACTCTGCCCAGTTCACTACTGAACACCTACCTCCTATGTTAAGGTGGCCATACACTTTACAACCATAGCAAGACCCTAGTTTTGCGATGGTTGTAAAGCAATTTAAAAAACGTACGATCTTCCCCCATCTTGGACAGGCAGATCGTACTCTCGATCATCGCAAGCCCGCCTCCCTGAAGGGCGGGCTTCCGATGACCGCAATGCTGAAAGGGCAGTGTACACGTGCGCACACCGGCCCGTTCGGCATTTGTCTCCCGAGCATCATTCAAACCAGCCGAAAATCGTAAGATTTTCGGCTGGTTTTCTAGCGTGCTCCTTAGACAAAAGACGTGCGACCGTACAGTAGAAACGGTCGCATGTCTTCATTCACACTGCACGATTCTCGTACGATCGCGGGATTTCCCGCGATTCTCGTACGAGATTCGTGCAGTGTATGGGCACCTTTATGGAGATGGGGAGAGGCGGAGGTGTGCTGTCATCCTAACACACTTTTTAGGACAGAAACTATTACTGGCAGGATCACCAGGTGAAAATGAAGGTAAAAGTAAATGTGCAGTGATATCTGTACAAGGGGGGGGGGCTTACCCTCACTATGATGCTTTTGTTGCCGTTTGTGCTCTCCCATGTCTAGGTGTCCCAAGGACAGCAAGTGAGGGTAAATCTCCCCAATATGATCACAGTCAGAAAAAGACACCTGAAAATAAATTTCACCTGTTCCCCACTCCATCCAAAACAAAAAAAGCCCAAATTTGTGATTGGTATCCATATATGACTCTATACCAGGGGTAGGCAAACTCCGGCCCTCCAGCTATGCTGCAACTACAAATCCCATTAGCCACTGCAAGACTCCCAGAGACAGATCTATGATGGGAATTATAGTTTCACCACAGCAGGAGGACCAGTTTGCCTACCCATTCTCTATAGCAGGGGTGTCAAACTCAATTTAATCGTGGGCCGCATCAACATTATGGTTGCCCTCAAAAGGTATCTGTAAAAATATATCAATGTATCTAATCTTTATTATAATTGCCTCTGCATTCGATTATCACTGGTTTTAGTAATAACTTAATACCTAGATCTGAAAGTAGAAGTTTAGGAAATGGCCTGGCCGGCCGGATTTGGCCCCTGGGCCTTGAGTTTGACACATGTGCTCTATAGGGTCTATTTATAAATCTGCCCAACAATATGCTGGATGAATGCCGTTCACACAACATTCCCACCACTAGGTGCAGCCGAGAAGCATAGGAAATCCCATTGCTCCTCAGCTCCACCTAGTGGTGGGAATGATGTTCAAAGAGCATTCACCCAGCATATGTCTGGGCGGAAAATGTATAAATAGACCCCTATGTAGCCTTCATAATAAAAATAATAGACAACTTTAACCTTAAAAAACCAAAACTAAATAAAAATAATAACAGACAACAGATTTCTAAAAAACAAGTACAAACATTTTTATTTTGTTTCTTTACAAAGGCCAATGCCTAGAAGGGTTTTTTTATGTCACTTTCTTAACAAAATATAAAATAGCTTTTTCTTTCCTCAATAAACACAAGAGCTGAAATGGTTTTTAAAAAAAATAGACAGGAAGATCAATCATAGGTAAAAAAAACGGGGAGGAGTGCTGAGCATGGGTGGGGTACCCTCATTTCCTATGCTGAATAGAATCATACTGTAAAGGTCAGTGGTATAGAGCGTAGCAATTTTGTTGGAGAACAATAATCTGATGACTCTATATGCGAGTGTGTGACAAAGAAGAAAACTGAATACTGATCTGGAACCGCGAATGTTAAAAAAAATGTTTCATTCAAGTGCTTTTGGTGACCTTCCCTTTATTTGCTGTGTAAATCGTGCTTAAAGCAACTCTGTAATCTTCCATGTCAGAGAGAAGTGAACTCGTGCTTAAAGCAACTCTGTAATCTTCCATGTCAGAGAGAAGTGAACTGGGCAGTATTAGTAGACACTGTACGGCAGCAGAGGCTTCCCCTTCAATGATGATGGAGCACAAAGAACTCCCATTGCAGATAAGTCAGGATTTGCATAGGGTTAGGCAGCCTGAGGCTGTTGCCTTAGGTGGCATCTCTTTGGGTCCCCTGGGCTGAGCCTGCCGCCCTCTTTCCAGCCAGAGAGATGTGTAAGGGCCATACACATCTCCCCGTCCAGATCTTTTTAATCTGGGATGCTCTGGCTGGCATCCAGCTCAGCTCCTGGCAAACAGTGATGTCAGTGAGTTGGGTGAGGCGCTGGCCAGAGCACCACCAGGCCCCCAGAACTCTGGCCTGAAAATCCGTCTCTCGGGCAATGAGCACTGTCAGATAAATACCCTCTTACCCCGTAACTCAAACTAACCGAGAATAACAGCACCCCCCATCCCCCGCGGCTAACAGCTCGGCCAGCCACCACTCCCGCCTAAGATAGGAACGGCACAGCGTAGAACTATCAGACACTTTACAGAAGGCCTGAGATTAAAAAGTAGCCCAGTCATTTTCCACAAGCAAAAAAGAGCTAAATTCATACCAAACATATCACAATTAATCTGGGAAAATAATTCTATGCCATTTTTGTTTTTGAGGCACCAAATGCTTTAGTTCAAGGTGCCTGGTACCCAACCTGTAGCCCTTTGCCACTTTTTCTGCCACCATCAGGTCCCCTGCAGACATCAGGCTGTTTCCTTACTGCTCTGTAATGGAAGTGATCTGTAGCAGTCTCTTATAATGTGTCCCCAGTCTATGATGGTCTCCTAAAGCATGTCCCCAGTCATCAACTCCTATCGCATGTTTGTAGTCTCGGACTACCTCCTGCAGCCTGTCTACTCTTTGATCTTCTTTTGTAGCACGCCTGTAGTCCTTGACCATCTCCTGATGCATGTGTCTGCAATCACCACTGCTCTAAATGTACATTACTAAGGCTGGTATAGACACTTTGTACCTCAACCTTTATTAAAGTCACCAAGTCTTAATGGATCTGCTTTTGTAGCATGCCTGTAGTTCCTGGCCAGCTCATATCGCATGTGTCAGCAGTCTCTGAAAGGTTTATGCAGCAATAAAGTCATTGTCTAATATGTGCGGCCCTTTGGTGATATCAGGGCACTTGATGCCCCCTGTATCAGGAGAGTTGACCACCGCTGATCTAAATGGACATCCTCAAGGCTGTGCAGTAATAAACACTTTGCCCCTCAACCTGTCATAAGCTCACCAAGTCTTAGTGGATGAGAACAATCGGTCTCATATAAAAAATTTGGAGTAAGGAAAGCTGGCATGTTCCCTACAGCAACCAGCCAGACACCACAATGAAAGCAAGCACTTGCTGTGTGCTCCAAGACACGCCTACACTTACTTTAGTTCTAGTATACCCAACCCATATGTCCCAATGGGTGATCTCCAACAAAATGGCTACCTCCTCTGTGTATAATTTTGGTTTCCCCTTGTAAACTCCTTGTGTTGGTCTTGTATACAGATGTTTTTTGTAGCTTTGTGCACACCACTGAAAGTCACAGCACGTTCCTCTGCAGGGAAAAAACTAGGGAGCAAAAGACAAAAACATTTTTCTGACAAAATGACAGGAACGCTGGCAAACAGAAAACATAAAATGACTTTTAAGTGCTTGCGGTTTTGGGGAAAATAAACGGTAAACGGTGGAGCGGTTAAGCGCAGGTTCTACCTGCAGAAAGGAGAGCCTGCTTCTCCACGCAAGAAAGCTTTATAGGTTCTATTAAAACGGCATGCAGCTTCGAATCTCATTGGCGCAATAAAAGTTAAACTAAATCTTTCACAAGTGTGACGTTAATGAATGAAATTAAGACGAAGAATGATGCATTAGGTGCAGTAACCCACAACAACAACTCCCTTAACATTGATTTGATTGCTGCAACCTGACGAAAGTTAAAGTCGAATCGGTTGCTGTGGATTACTGCACATCATTACACTTTGCACTGGATTTTAGAGGGTCAGTCCACCCAAAAGGTGGTATTTCCAGTTTAGGTAGAGTCTGGGGACAGTGTGACGGTCTTTTTACCCTTGGGGACTCCAGTCGGGTAAGCTGCCACCCTTTTTTCCTGCTTTTGATACTGCCCATATTTTTATTTGGGTGTCACCACTCCTCGTGATTCATTATTCATGTTTTATGCTTGATATTAAATCCAGCAAGAAAAAAAAAAAAAGAGTTCTACAAAATATGGTACCGATAGACCACAAGGTCATCCACATGTGCTCCATTGTTATAAATTGGGGGAAAGGAATGGTGACAACCTTTTTCCCTGGGAATATTTTACTACGTTGCTGCCATATTTTGTATAGTTCAGGGGTGGACAAATGAATATGGATTTCAGGAGCCAGTCTGTCCAATCCAGGAGCCAGCAGGATTTTTTTTTAGGAGTCAATTCCATTGACAACAAATACAGAAAACCTCAAAAGTTGGGCGCCTGATGTTAATTTGAAGGAGCATTGGCAACCTGGCTTCTGGAATTTGTCCAGCCCTGGTATATCTGTAAAGAATAAGTCAAGGCAACTGGACTTGCTATATTTTTCTTGAAGACGTTTAAAAAAAAAAAAATAGTCCAGTTGCCTTGACTTATTTTTTACAGATATACCATGACCTGGATGAATGAGAACCGTCACCGACATAGCCCTGGTATAGTTCATCTCATGTTGATAACACCAAGGTCAGCTGTACTTGCCTGTGGACGTGGGATTTCCTATAATACTCCATTTCTATTGTATGCACTATTTGTCCATTTCTATGTGCTTGATGCTAATGAACCTGTACACGGTTTTGTTCTTTTTTTTTCCCTAATGAAATATTTTGTAATTTAAAAAAAATCCAGCAAGGAGAGCAGGTCCCTATGTAATGACTGCAGCAAACAGCATATGGGAACAGGGAGATTTCAGTCCCCGAAAGGTGCAGTTAACGCTCTATCACCTACCAAACATGAAAATAAGATTTGGATGGACTGACCCTTTAAATATGTATTTAAAAAGCCCATACAAAGCAGCTGAGCACAAGATGGGTGCCTTGGTAGCTCAGTCTGGAATAAATGTTTAGGACAACTAAAAAATGGACCCATAGCGCTCATACATCATAGAAAGCTACCAGATGAACTGAAAGGAACAATTCACCGACAGGGCTTATCAATTCATTGTGTGTGATACATCCACTTTAAATATGCTGTTGCCTAAAATGTGTAAAAAACAAGATTTAAAATATCAGCCTGTTCAGCTAGTACAGGGACTGCAATAACATAGCAACAAGATTTTTGTTCCCATCACTGAAGGACTTATTGTCATCAGCGACAAACAATCAAGCCAGCCAAAAACCAGCAAACTGTCCTACCCGGTTTAACATAACATCCTGACCTCTAAAGGCAATCCTGTCTCCATAACCAACCCTTTCAGTTTGCTGGAGACTAGTGACAACACTGCATCCGGAGCCGTTATAGATCCCGCCATCTTGTACTCGTATGTTCGAGCAAATAACAATGGCTGCTCTGCTGTCCAAATGAAGTTCAACCTTGAAGCAAAATAGTGGCAGCAATCTGACAATGTGCTCCACATTATTGCAACGAAGCATATCATGATAAAAAAAATGATTAACCAAACAAGCCTAACTTGTTATACTGGCTGAGTCCGTTTTCTGTTTAACCCCTAGCAAACGGTGGGTTCACAGAGGATGCAAGTCGAAGGCCACGGCAGCAAATACTAAAGCAAAAATAATTTGATAAATGGATGTCATATTCTTACATGTAGTGCTATGGTTTTGTGTGGGCTCATTTACAATGCAAAAAGAAAATGTAAAAAAGGCAGAAAATGTCTGTTCCCCCCCACAGCGCCATCATGTGGTCTTAAAGAAGAAGGCCTGCACAATAGTTTCAGGCCGTTAACAAGGGGGAATATTTCAGGATGACGTTACTAACTCAAACCAACAAATAGTGTTTGTTATGCTATCTCCCTAGTGCTGTCCCATCCTGATGACGTTGTTTCCTATAAAAGAAACACATGTCAAATATAGGTATGTTATACGCGTGCTAGATCTCTATAAAATATACAGAAGTATAAAAGGTTTCTAGAAATTTAGAAATTGCAAAGTACCTGTATGCATTGCACTAATACATACAGTATAGATTTTTTGTACTGTGTCCTATCAACAGTGGCAAGGAGGGACACTTTATAAAAGCTTATTTTTAACCCCTTTTTTTTGTTTTCTTTTACCAGTGCAGGCCTTAATCCCTTCCACTAGGAAAGACTTCAAAGAGAATCTTAATAGGAATAGAGGGACTGCTGCAAGCTTTGGGACTATGTTTAAGGACCCCCCACCACAATGACCCTCCTCATCTCTATTAGACCAGGGCAATCCCTTAGTGCGCTAACCCTTTTGCCCTCAACCTTATTACAGTATCTTTGTGGTCGGCGGTAGACCACCCCTAGAAACCCCACAAGATTTGGGAAGGAGGCTGGATGAAGGCAACTCTTGGTAGGGCTCCCTCTAGTACCCCCGCAGCCTCCCACCCTCCAGTTTCCCCCAGTCTCTCCCCACATGTGGGTGGGTAAGCAGATGTCAGGGGTCCTCCATGGCGTCGTCCTTGCTTTGCTCCGCTCCGCTGTCGTCGCATTCTGTCTCTGATGCGGTGTCTGAATCTTCACATGGGCGGGGGGCATTCACGATGACAGCCCTCCGCTGCTCTTCGTCCTGCAGCTGCTTCTCCTGCGTGCCCTCTATGTGCTGTATGGCCTGGTGGAGACGGGAAGCAGTAAAGAGAGTTAGTTAGTCTGTCAGCTCTGCCATAACAGGACTGCTTTAGAGTATATTAGCATTGACTAGTGGTGGACAACTTTAAATGCAGGAATCAAAAGTCAGTCAGACCTATTTTAAAGCACTAATGTTAAAGCCTACTCCAACCTTATCTTCAGGCTTGCACATTTGTACCGGCTCCTCTCATGTACTAACAATTGCTTACTAGGATTTCACTGCACTGTGAGCTTCTGTGAGTCAGACAGAGCCCATCTCATTTCCTGGCTGGAGCATAACCAGCATCATCTACCTCTTTCCTCTTGCAATCATGGAGGCTCGCCATAACATGTGGGCATTACTTAGGACAGTCTGCATGCAAATCATGCAAATGCAGCCAGGCTAGGAATGCTCACTCCTCAAGACAGACATCCACCCAAAAGCATTTTGTGATTTGCATAACTCCTCTCAAAAGCCCTCTGCCTTGATGCCCTTGAGGAGTACTGTGCCAGGGTGTTGTGATGTCTTCAGGAAGCCGTGTACAGCACCCGGCCCTTCTCACCAGCCATGATCTCATGCATTGCATAGAGAAGCCCATCATTGTGTCAAAAAAAAGGTTTGTAATGAAAACAGAAAGGTTCTATTAATTTTTTATGAGCGGAGGGAAATGGGAAGGCAAAATAGAAGACAAAACTTCAGCCATTAACTGAAATTTAAGTCCAGTAGCTAAAAAATCTCAGGATGTGCTAGGGATTTGATTAAACATGCAATAAAAGGCACGTGCGCAAGTTACTCAGACAATGGCTGTAAGGGCTTATTGATAGACGTGAACCTCTTAAAAAGTGTACCTCTTGATATGTAAATCAGAAGTGCTTTAGGAAATCAATAAAGGAAATTAAGAAAGGAAATTAAGAAAGAACTTTGGGCAAAACCTTTATTAACCCTTGCTACCCCTGCACTGCAAAGGTTAACTCCTCATTTTTATCCAAGTGCTAACAACAAAAAGTTATTCTCATCTGAACCGTGGAGTCGGCTTGTTCTTAGACCGGTCCTCCCAGCCTCTCTACACCTCCTCTGCAAACGTCTAAGGTCCCGTAAATCATCACATCTATACACAATGTATGGACATGAGGATGCTGCAGCTTAGAAGGAGACAGGCTTCAGTGACCAGAGACGCAGGGAGCCGGTTCAGCGATTTGGGCGAGTATAACATTTATTTTTTTCAGCCTAGACAAAAACGAACAGAGGGAATAGCCTTGCTGCAAGGATAAATAAAGGTTTTACCTGGCGTTCCCCTGAGAAGGACTGTAGTTTGCACATTCTATATACAGAATTGGATTGTATCCCACCCCCTTTTTCTACACCTACCTGCACAATGGTGTCCAGATTTTGACGGGATGTAGACACAGAACTGATTACTGAGGAATGTCCCATAGTCACAACATTGACGTGGTGAGAGGGTGGAGGTGGTGGAGCAGGCACTATTACTGTAGGGTGGTGGGTAGGTGCCAGCGGCAGATGTGGCGCCAGGATCTGTGAGGAAAAAAGCCATGTTGCAGGTAAATATTAAAACACATATAGATCACATTATATAAAATATATATAATTATGAGGCGTCAGCAGTGAGACATTCCACAAAATGATTTTCAAGGAGCAAATTTGACCAACATTCCAAAATTTGGGCAAATAAGTGCCAAGTTGTGACTTTCCATTTAATTTTGGCTGATGTTTGGGCAACCTATTATATTTCTTGATCTAGGTGTCGGGTATGATAGAAAGTGACGTAACTACACTCTGACTTAATATAGGAGATGAACACCGCAGTGCGCTGATGGAGGGGAAAAAATAGCGGACTTACCGGAGAATGGAGGAGCTGCTCACTCCTGTCCTGCGACTCCTGCGACTCCTGTGACTGTCCCTGTGCTTTCCCTCCCTCATCCTCCTGCTGGATTTGCTGAGCTATCGCCTTCAACTTCTCAGGGTACATATGAGCTTCCACAGCTCGAACCTAGTAATAAGGCAGATCAATTAATTGCTGCACAACTAACCAATTCGAAGTTGAGAACCCACAAGCACCTATTCCCATAGACCCTCTTCCTAATCCTATTCTCAAAGATCTTTCTCTTGATTCCTAAATCAGAGTAGAAGATCTCTAAATCATAAAAGGTGGTGTGTGGATAGTCTATCCTAAATGCTCCCCTAACTAATATTACCTCCAAAATAATGGGATCTACTGGACATTTTGGGAATGTGTACTGGTTTTATAACATGCATTATGGTCAGAATTAAAAGAACAAATTGAACAATTTTTAGTCGGTTAATATAAAAATGAATTAATACATAATGCCTTGCAGTGCTTTTTTGAATCAGCAGGTGGAGCCTAATGCTCCTTTTCAGGTTTTCAAGTTTATCAGCATTCTTTTTTGATGAAAAGCCTATTGACACTGTTCTATAAACAAGTGAATTAGTCGGAGCAATGACTTATCCGAGTGATTGATTTCAGACGGCTCAGTAAAAGTTTCAGAGCCCCTGTACACGGCTGTGATGTGTTGCATTACCAAGCGTTGTGCTAAGCCAGCCTATTCATTTTAAATTGGTTACCAATGCACCCGACCCTGGACGTGATGTGCAATGCACCGCAGTAAAACCGCACCGCATTTGCGCTGGAGTGAGTTTGGCAAGGAGAGTTGGGGTGCCACTCAAAATGAATGGCACCACAGTGTCGACTGTCTATTACCTTGCACTGCGTTGACACACAGGATAGTGTGCATTTTACTGCACATTTACACAACTCATAGGTGTGAAGCTGGCCTCAGTCAAACAAAGGAAGTCTCACAGCAGAGGGGTGTCTGCTGTGCTGTCTCTTTAACTAACTCATAGCACTCAAGGGAATCCTTTGTCGTGTAATTTTTTAGATAGTAAAAAAAAAAGATGTAAAACAATTTACAAATTTCAAAAGAAACCAACTACATTAAAATTCCTGCAAAACAATTATAGCTTCCTGTTAAATTGTCTCCACAGTGACTGAACAGTTATAAGAACTTAATTCGGTTGTGAGGATAGTGACTCACTCCTATTGTAGTAATAAGCAGACAGTTTTATAATTTAACAAAAAGGCAAAATATGCATATTAGAGTAGTTTCAAGGCCCTCATAAAGCCATTTATTGGAATGTGCAGGCCATTGTGCACTTTAGCCATGCAACCAGCAGTGACAAGTTTGCCTGAAAGAAAAGCTTGTTAGTTACCTGCTCCTCCAGCATCATCCTGACTGAACGTTCTTTGTCTAGTTGTTGCCTCAATTCAATCATCTCTCTCCGCAGATCTTCTGCCTTCTCCTCCTCCCAGATATCCGGAGAGCCGATCCCCTCATCCTTGTCTTCTGCCCGCCGCCGCTTGGGAGAGGAGCCACTGAATTCCTGCCACAAACAGAGACCACCACTTAGATAATTCTGCAGAGCAGCAAGGGGACTACAAAACCTTCACACTATATAAAACCTTCAGAATGTATAAAAAATATATTTTGCAAGTAAGTTTACAGTTCCTTGGTTTTTTGTTTTCACTATATGGCTAAAATAGATCAGCTATAGCTCTGCAATCTCAACCATGGAGTCGAGTCAGAACTCTATGTACTCAGTCAAAAACAGCACAGTGGCTAAGTGGTTAGCACTTCTGCCTTGCAGCACTGGAGGTCCCCAGTTCCAATCCCGGCCGGGATAGTATCTGCACGGAGTTTGCATGTTCTCCCTGTGCTTGTGTGGGTTTCCTCCAGTTTCCTCCCACACTTCAAAGACATGCTGGAAGGTTAATTTAATTGGCCCTGAATGCATGCGCCGTCAGGACCTTAGGTTGTAAGGTGGGCAGAGACTGATGTGAATGTGCAGTATGTAAAGTGCTGCATATGTTGTTGGCGCTATATAAATACCAATAATAAATATTGATATCTGTAATATTGCTTGCATATACACAACAGGACTTATCCTCATTGGTAAACATCAACTTCACATGCTAGCAGTGGTCAAGGTATAGGAGACCTAAACTGTGCAAAACAGCGGCCATTATCCTGCAGATTGTCAGAGACTGTGGACATGCTACAACACACTGTATCATATCAGATTGTATCACAACTGCTCTCAGAGAGCATTTTTTTCCACAGCTTTGTTACCTGGATGAACCTCTTGAGTTGGGTGTTTTGCTGCAGCAATCTGGTCTTCTCCTGCTCCAGGGAGAATATATAGTCTGCTGTCTGTTGCAGTATGGCTGCCTGTGTGAGAGAGATACACAAAGTAGACTGTTTAAGTATATAATACAGCTCATGTCAACCCTTGCAGTTTCCTTAGATGGCTACAAGAAAGATCCTAGGCGAGAATAAAGCTGCACACCACTCACCTACATTAGAGCAAAAAAACAGACTGATTATTAAGTTTGATCACTCTAGGTTCATTACAATATGCCTTCAGGCTTTTTTTTGTTTAGCAGCACTTGGAATGCACTGTCAAGGTTGTGATCACATGACCTGTATCCCTCATCCCTGGGATCTAGGGCTGCAACAACTAATCGACATAATCGATTATAATCGATTATTGAAAAAGTTGTCAACTTTTTCAATAATCGATTAATCGGCTTCCGATCAGTTGGCCCTGTTCACAGCTCCACACGCTGTGCGCCGTACCTCCTCCCCACCTCACGCTCGCCGCTGCCAGACCCGCCCGCATCCATGCTCCACACGCCGCACACTCACCGCCCACCCACATCCACGATCGGCACAGGGACGCGGGGAGATGTAGTAAGGAGGAGCAGGTGTGGGGTGATGACAGCCGCCGATAGACAGGTCCGATCTCAGAAGCAAGTTGCTGGAAGACTGCTCAGGTAAGCCTGCACTTTCCCACACATGGTGCTCTATAATGTATTGCTGGGATTTGTATTTCTCTATAGCTGATGGTACATTGTGCTGTATATTATACATAGGAATACAAATCCCAGCAATACATTATACACTGTATGTATAATGTATTGCTGGGATTTGTTGTACTCCTCTATAGCTGGTGATATTCCGCGTTGCGCTGTATAGAGGACTACAAATCCCAGCAATAATACATTATACAGTGGTGCAATGCTGAATACCACCAGCTATAGAGGACTACAAAACCCAGCAATAGTACATTATACAGCGCAATGCAGAATGCCGCCAGCTATTATGTACTATTGCTGGGATTTGTTGTATTCCTCTATAGCTGGCGGCATTCTGCATTGATTGCTGTATAATTTTACACTTTCCATTTCACTATATTGCACACCACACTATCTTTCTTTTTTACTTCCACCGCTCCAAGCTTGCTCCTGTGATGGACTACAACCTCAATACAAACTAGTAGTCCCATCACTGGAGCCTTTTTTTAAACTTTATTTTATTGTTTATCCGATTAACCGATTAATCGAACCTAATAATCGGCTAACTAATCGATTTTGAAAATAATCGTTAGCTGCAGCTCTACTGGGATCACTACATTACTATTCAAAGACAAGCTGCTTCTTCATAATAACTTCCATCACCAGTGCCCAGGGCTGTGACACTATTTCTTGGGAGGTCTATAACCATTGCTTTGGGCAAAACTGAGACAGTAGAAGAGTAGTACAACCCTGGCATTAATCTAATGCTGTAGGAGAAAACAATAGCAATGAGGTATTACAGGGATAGTGCAGAGTGCATATTCCCACCCAAAACAATGACCCCAAGATAAGAATGATGCTTGTCTGGCATGGAATATAAAGACTATGGTCCCATTCACCAGCAGCAGGAATCCCAGGTGTCCCCGTGAAGATGTGACCACTGTACCCATTGAAGTAAATGACAGGGTGACAGCAGATGCATTCGTATGTAGCAGTCCTCATGTAATCACACATGGTACGATGCCATGCAGTTTGGGATAGAAGACTGTTGCTGGACGCAGGATAGATGCGGACTTGTTGCTTACAGATGCGGTCGCTGTCACCCTGTCATTTACTACAATGTGTGCAGCGGCCGCAACTGAACAAAATCCTGTACGCGTGTTATTTTCCTGACTGCGAGTGTTTTGCGAAAGTTCGCAACGGATTACATCTGCGCTTGTCCTGCGGCTGTCTGAAACCGGCGCATTACCTAACAAAACAATTGTAACTTAAGTCCCCATGACCACTTCTTTAAGAAGCGACACTTAAAAGGAGAACTATGGGGCTAGTGCTTTTCCCCATAGTTCTCCTTAGGGTAACGGGAGGACACAAACTAGCGTCCTCCCGTCACCCTAAGCTCAGTATACCCCGAGCTACAGCTTGCGGTATACTGAGACGCCGCAGCTGAAGCGGATCCCGACAATTATGTCTGGATCCGCCCTGCTGCGTGAGTGACAGCTGGCTCTGCCTATCGAGAGGCAGAGCCAGCTGTACCCACCCCCTCCCCCGTCCGTTCCGCCAGTCAGCGCTGGAGGATCGGAGCGGGGAGGGGGAATCCAGCCCCTGTCACGGCAGAGAGCCGTGAGAGGATCGAGAAGTGAGTGAACGACGGTATGTGTTCGCTCACTTCCCGATCCAACCAAAAAAAATGCTGCAAGCACTAGTTTTTCTGACCAGACCGCAGGCATTGATGTGCCTTGCGTTCCCAGGGGGCGTGGCTGCGGTGCCATTCACTTCAATGCACCGCCATGCCCCCTCCTGCCCCACAACAAACTGAGCCGACCGCAATGCGATCCAGTGTGTTCCGGCCAGAACACACTGAGGGTGCTGTGAATGAGGCCTCACACCTATGTGTTGTGCTAATGCATGGTAATAGGTGCTTTTTACTGTATGTTAACATAACACACTCCACTTTGTACAGTAGTTACTGGTGGACCTGTGCGACATACGGGGGGTTACTTATTAACGTAATTGCAGACGGAGGGTGTGGCTGCAGTGCCATTCACTTTGATGCACCACCACGCCCCCTCCTGCCCCACAACAAACTAAGCGGGCCGGAACGCAGTGTGTGTGTGTGTGTGTGTGTGTGTGTGAACGGGCCCTGAACGGTAAATGGGGCCCAATACTCTCAGTCACTAATTAGATCAGGTAAACACATTTTTTTTCATTCAACAATTCACAAAGGATCAACAGAACAGTCAGGTATCTGACATTTTAAAAAACAACAACATATTTGTGGGCTGGGAAAAAAAACACATACTGTATTCTGACAGCTGGTACCCGTGGCTGTCCTAAGAGTGACTGCAGCCGACAATCTTTCATCCGTCTCCTTTGACAAATGCCAATTGAACAAACGATTTTTGCACAACCAGACAGACAGCTTTATACAAGTCCTGGTCTGCATATTGAGTTCTATTTTAAAGAAAAGATAAAAGCAAAATCTGGCTGTATTTAGCCATTTAAGCAGCTTCTCATTTCAAAACACAATCTTTCTCGAGCATCAGACCAAGTCTGAAGCAAATTAAAGAGCATCATATGTAGTTTTAAAATACTGAGCTGTTTAAAGTGCAACTGAAGCCAAAACTTTGTTTTTTATATTGTGGATGGAGTGGAGAAGGATTAGAACACCTGTCTACTGCCGTCTGTCCCCCCATTAGGGAGATTCACCCCCTGTATTTGTCCTGACGACCGTTATCATTGAAAGATAATCCCAAAGTTTGGGTTGTCACCAAAGCAGGAATAGATGGGGAATCTCCCAATGGGGACACTAGTTCTAGTGACCCTGCTGACCAACAGGGATATTCCTCACTTTTAAAGGCATTTCATCTCACTTCCCATTGAGGCAATATCACAGGAAGTGGAGGGAAATCTCCCCAGTGGGACACAGTTGACAAGGATTATAACCTTCCTTTTCTAAATACATCTAGTACTGGCTTTTAGCTCGCTGTCCTACCTGAAAGAGCACCCAATAGGGATATCCAGTAACACGTCTTTAGATATATGTGTGCACATACCTCTGCCATTTGGAAGTACAGAAGCAAAATGTATTTTTTCACATAAAAAGATGCAGGTTTTCCCGTCCAATTCATTTTGATGCTTTTTTTTAAGACATTAAGGGCCAGTTCACACCAATTGTGGTGCGTTCCAGAGCGGGAGCTGCTGGAAAACACAGCAAAACGCACACTAAACTTCCCCCTTCGTTCTGGGGCAGGAGGGGGGTGTGGCGGTGCATTGAAGTCTATGGCACCGCAGCCACGACCTCTGCCCACAGTGCGATCGGACATGTAGCAAAACATTGCTTGCGTTCTGTTCCACTGCTAATGCAAAAAATAGAGCATGCATTCCAGAACGAAGCGTGAAGTTTAGTGTGCGATTGCTGTGCAGCTACCGCTCTGGAACGCACCACAATTGGTGTGAACTGGCCCTGAAACACAGTAAAAACGGCCATAGACGTAATTTCTTGCAACAAGAGCATATATGAAAAGCGTACACTACACATCACTGAGGTATTGCATCATTTACAGAATTTCCAAACATAGTTCACCCCCTGATAATGACCCCCACCGCCACTGACCTTGCTTAGCTTCTCCCCATCTGTATGAGGGATTAGAGTTTTCAGAGACTGGAAACCGGCATTTATACTCTGCATTCGACGTCGCTCGTTGCTGTTGGCGATTTCACGGCGTATTCGCCTTTCCTGGTCTCGCTGTGTCTCGGGCGTCAGGGGAATATTAGCTAAGCTGAAAAAGAGAGTTAAAAGAATGTTAGGACCACAAAGGATTCTTTGTTTTATATTGTTGCGGATATGTTAATTCCTACAGTATTAAAGGTGCCGGCTTTTTCCTGTGTGAATGAAGCCTAAGGAGTATCTTACCTCTCAAGTGGGTTTCCCTCTTAAAGAGACACAGTAGTAATAAACGGGTTAGCGGGCACCACACCCTGGCACTGAGAACATCTTGGGAGCAAAGTTTCAACACACTGCTTGTCAGACAGATGTGAATAAACTTTCTTTTACAGGGCGCCGATGGATTACTTTTCCCCACCTTGCACGTAGACCTCTTTAAATGCCCAATGCTGCATAGCAAATCTGCCCTTCCTTCTGCATAACCCCCAGCTTGCCCGCCTCCCCCCCCCCCCCCC
>NW_017306287.1:3533067-3544087 GCF_000935625.1 Nanorana parkeri
CCAGGAAGCCAGAGTACCCCCCAAATGCCTCGTACTTTCAGGTATGGGGCACATCTTATGCATTGCTCAATGCCTGTACGTCATCACATGCCAGATGGGAAAAAAGGATTACCCTTGCAGAGCCAAAACATGCCTTGGGAATTTCAGGGGTACCAGCAGATCTTGGCAGTGGGGGGTAGAAGCATAGGATATGCAGCAACAGACTCAATTGATGCCCCTACACCCCTGGGGTCACTTCAGCTTCGGCTAGTGACATTATCAAGTGGTTCCAGATTTCTTGCTGAGGAGCTAGCTAGTTTATAACGCAGTTTATACCTGCAGCAAGTGATGCTGGTGTTGCCAATGGCAACCAACTGCAATTCTCCTATCTTAGAATAATAAATACAAACACTTTGATATAGGAGGCCGACTGCTAAAGTATGTATCGGAGGAAAATAGATACTAAACATATGTCTTTTGTTGCAGACGCATGGCGCTGAAAGGGTTAAGGTGGGTGTTCGTTGTACACTGGCCAGCATAATGTGACCTATTAGATGCCTCTGTGTGTGGGCCCTCTCAGGAAAGGATGGAAGCCGGAACCAAGGACCCCCCTCCTTTTCATCCCCTCCCGTCTGCCCTCAGGCCTCCGTAATAATTTCCAGATGACAGTACACGGGGGAGAATGAAGGCAGCTGACCCCCTCAGGGTTGAATGAGGGAACTCCGGCTTCCTGCCCCCACCAAAATCTTTTTCCCCTCCCGATAGAAGAGATTAGTCACAGGACGTGATTAACGAGAGGACAGAGAACGGCAATAAGACACCTCACGCAGCAATGGGATAGTGAAGCAATGTTATCCTAATTTTATGTACAATAAGAGGACTTTGTTAATCTGGTATTTGGCTCAGCAGAACGAAAAAAAATAAAAAACATTCCAATTTTAGTTTGAAGTTTACATGAACAAGCTCCAGATGGAACAAAATGGCTTCAGGCATCCATTTTGTGCCCCAATCTTCAGAAAAGTCCCAAATTTCCGATAGGCTAAATCACCTTCAGACATCCATTGACGGCTGTCCAACCAAACACGATGCACGCACCCAAATATTTTTGCAAACCAAAGACAGTAACTGTATGACAATAACTTTCATATTGGCACTGGGTAAATGTGCACAATTTGGGGTACAGGAGCTCCTGAGGGGTGACTTATCTTTGGGGAAAACAGCGATTGGCTGAGAAAACTCTTCCTAGCTGATTCTTTCATCCAATAGCTCAAATAGTTTTAACTTCTAACGCAGGGGTAGGCAACCTCGGCACTCCATCTGTGGTGAAACTACAAATCTCAACATGCATCTGCTTCTTGAAGTCATGCCTGTGGTTGTAAGACCCCATTCACACCAGGGCGACTGTTTCAGGGAGCTTTATGCTCCTTTTTTAGGGCGTTTCTATGCGCATCTTCAGCTTGTTTACAGTTGTCCAATGAGAAGCAGTCTTAGCTGCAAAAACGCGCTAAAAGCGCACACAAACGTGCTGATGAGCATGTTTCCATTGAAGTCTATGGAGCAAAACGAGCTGATAAGTGCCACCAAAGAAGCTCGGGGACTATTTGAAACAGGCGGATTTTGACGCGTGATTCAGCGCGTTTGTGTGAACGGCCCCCATAGGAATACACGGGATTTTAATGTTGCGGAAAAAAAACGCGCAATTAAATGCCCTGGTGTGAACGAGACCTTAGTCTTGCAATGCCTCATGGGACTTGTAGTTCCACAACAGCTGGAGTGCCAAGGTGGCCTACCCTTCTTCTAATGCATTCATAGTCTACATTGACCACCAATGCAAGGGGGCACCTCTACACTGACCACCAATGCAAGGGGGCACCTCTACACTGACCACCAATGCAAGGGGGCACCTCTACACTGACCACCAATGCAAGGGGACATAGCCAACATTCCTGGAAATATTGGGAGGGCACATTCCCATTCCATTAGGGAAAAATGACTTGCGTTCTACACCCTGCCTATAGCAATGTTCCGGGGGACAGAAGGTTCATGGGACAAGTTGCTATTCTAGGGCCCTATCCTGAAGAAAACTGAATGCTTGACAACTGTGTCATACAAAAGAAAAGTCTACCATGCCCAAATTTCTCAACCCATTCTCAGTTGGTGCACCAGGAGAAGTATGTGGTTAGAGTCGTGCACCATAAATAAAAGCACTGATGTGCCTACTACAGCAACTCATTACAACCCAATTTCAGTTCACTGTAAACAATCTAGTTCACCCGACTGCCAAAGCATGCACGCAATTTACACACGTGCTGCCATTTATTTGCATTGCAATAAACATTACAACGTTCCATTCACTTGACTTGAATAGCAGACTTCAAGACCAAGTCACTATACAAAGCATGCCAATTAGATGGATGTATATATGTCCCCCGCCCTATGGCAGGGCTGGACAAATGCCGGTACCCAAAGCTCCTTAAAAATTAAAGCTGGCGCTCAACTGTTGGGGTATTCTGTAGTTATCAATGGAGCTGGCTCCCAAAAAAATCTGTCCGGCTCCCGCATTGCACAGACTGGCTCCTGAATTCCATAATAATTGCCCCTCCCTTTTAGATTGTAAGCCCTCCTTACCATCTTGTCTTGAATTGTATTGTGATTGTAATGTCTTCCTCATATTGTAAAGCGCTGCGCAAACTTTTGGCACTATATAAATCCTGTATAATAATAATAATAATAATTTGCCCTATGGTTTACCACAAATGAGAATATGTACCACTTGTGCAACACATCGTTCACTATGGAAGACAACTTGCAGACGAGCCACACATTCCTACTGGCCCATCGTAATGATGAAGGGCAGCCTCAATGGCCAACAGGAATGTGCAAGAAGCAGGAAGGAGCACGGACGTTTCAGCACTGTCAAAGCACAATAGCCTAAGATTCAGCTAGAACAGAAATGTTTGAGAGCCTGGTGTGTGTGTAGGCATTTCTAATCATCTGCACTTCATACCTGCAGCACTTTGCCCCCCTCTGCTTTCCTCTTCCCAGTGGCAGTCTCTTTAAGGAAATCAGTTTCCTTAATTGCCTCTTTAGGGCAATTAAGACAACCGCTGGGAATAGTTATACCTTACAGAACCCCACTGTGAAGATTGCTTCCTTTGCAGCCAATAGAAATGCAAATGACCCCTTAACTTGAAGTAGTCCATACACAGAAGACCTCCTAATCAGTGTGTCTCTGGTGGCTTTCCGTTCCAACCTCCTAATCAGTGTGGCTTTCCTATTTTTAGTCACTGACCAATACAAATTGTTGCACTTTTTGTAAAACCTTTGGCCTGAGATGTTATACTACAGCCTTTCTCAACCAGGGTTCTGAGGAACCCCAGGTGTTCCTCGAGCAGTGGCAAATTCATTCCCTACCTTCAATAACAACTAATGGAAGGGAGCACTTCTACATTGACCACCAATGCAAGGGGGGCACCTCTACACTGACCATAAATGCAAGGGGGGCACCTCTACATTGACCATCAATGCAAGGGGGGCACCTCTACATTGACCATCAATGCAAGGGGGGCACCTCTACATTGACCATCAACGCAAGGGGGGCACCTCTACATTGACCATCAATGCAAGGGGGGCACCTCTACATTGACCACCAATCCAAGGGAGCACCTCTACATTGACCACCAATCCAAGGGGGCACCTCTACACTGACCACCAATGCAAAGAAGCATCTCTACACTGACCACCAATCCAAGGGGGCATCTCTACACTGACCACCAACATTAGAACACCATAATTTTTTACTGTCTGTGTGTCTTTTATGTTATTTATTTAATTTCAATATTATTACCAAAAATAATGTTCTAGTAAATGGGAGGGTGGGGAGGTGCAAATCCGACCCTGGGTATCAAATATGATCACTATGCCACATTATTAATTCTTTGACCTAAAACTTTCTACAGTGTGTTCATCACATTAGTTTACAATGAGCTGTACGTATAATCATTTTTTGCATGGTTCACAAAGACCTGAAAATTATTTGAAGGGTTCCTCGAGGGTAAAAAGGTTGAGAAGGTCTGTTCTACTACAACTTCTACTAAGGCCAATTATTCACTACAAGCAAACATCCAAATCTACAGTCGAAATAGACATACCTGACCTGCCTTATCTGCCAAAAGATTTGGAATTCCGTCCAGTCACTTATCATAATCCAGGAGTCAGACAGCACAGGGAGGAGGCACCACTATCTCCTCCAGGCTGGCCATACACATGGCAATTTTCAGTCAATTTCAAACACTTTCAATACACTGGGGATCACGAATGTGATCGAAAATTAAATCACCATAAATGACGCAATCTACCACCCACAGGTTCAGTCCACCACAAAAAAAAAAAAAAGCATTAGGCTTCCCTTTTGAAAGTTTTATTTGATGGTCACATGACCACAAAACCTCATGAAAGTCCATCTTACTTATAGCGGGGGGGTGTGTCTGTTTTTATATGGGTGACCTGTGTGTTGCATCACACACAGTGGAGAACTATTTCTGGCCCTGTGTGTTGCAGGATCGTTGCCGCCCTGTCTGAGGCCTTGACTGTGGGGGACTGCGAAAGGCGTGTGCCATAATTGATGAGGCCAACTGCTGGCAAAAGCCGTTGCCAGCAAGGAATGGGTCAGGTGTCAGTTTGTGGCCGCCACCCCCGTCAATTAACATATTTGATAAGGGCAAAAATCAGCAATAATGTGGCAGAAGTATTCATTTTACGATCACGCCCCACTCTCAATCAATACATCATTGCCATGTGTGATAAGGGCAACTGCTGGCAAATTCCAATATCAGCAATAAATTTGGCGGATTGAAACCATCCATTTTGCGGCCACGTCTCTACTGGCAATCAATACAGCGGTGCTGGGGATGACCATGAGAGAGATACAAGCAGACTGTGCATCAGTGAGGTGTCCTTTAACTCCTAGTACAGATACCAGGGATGCAAACTGACCTCCCCAGCGTGGATCTGCTTCCATGCCATGGCCACTTGCAACCAAGAACTGGCAGCATCACCAGCACACAAAATAAAAACCTTCCAGGCTGCATTTACTAAGCAGTATATGAATAACCAAACATGTATATTCATTTGTATTTTCATGCACTGTGTATTACCATCAACTCACGGTTGATTTGCACGCAATGATGGACTGGATCACGTCCTGTGACCAGTATACAGAGAGTGTTGATAGCATTTGATAGTTATCAATTTACAGCATGTGATAATTTAGAAATGACACCACACTTGTATTTTTCTGCTACGTATTTCCTGATAAGAAACCAGGGCTGGAAAAGCATAAGAGACGCCACCGATGCTGATCTCTCCTTTTAAAGATGCCGACTTTTATACAAAACCAAAAGCCTTCATTGCCGAGTCACTAAACCTGGAATGAGCACCCAGATCTGGAGTTCTGCCTTTGCTGGGTGCATGCTCAGCGGTTCACATTACAGAGACAGCCAAGCAACTAGCATTTTTTTTATTTTTTAAAAGCAGGTCAACCAGTCATGTGACCTATTAAGAAGCAGGTCAGCAACAGCAGCCCACATAATTCAATCAGCACAGCTTTTCTTTATATAAATCTTAGATTTTTGGGGGAAGTTCATCAATTGTTTGGTTCTTGGATCACCTCTGGCCAGTGTATGTGTCACCCTTCTGCAGCACATGTCATTATTTATAGAATGCTTCTACAGGAGGTTATTCATGTAAAGAGTTACTAAGCAGGATTTATTATATATGATAAATAAATTGAGGTGTATTTCAATGGGTGATGAATGTGATGAATGCAGTCCAGAGAGGCAGGCTGCTCTATTACATAACTCATTACATGGGGGAGGGGGAAAGCAGCAAGCCCCTGGCACACTGTCCGCAGTCAGCTGAACGTTCCGAGCTGGAAAACACCGCGTCACGTGACGCCCTCCGCGCACCACGCTTTTGTGCTCGGAGAACGCATGGCCAGGCACGGACTACACTTCCCGGCGTCCCCCGCGCCGCCGAACTACACTTCCCGGCAGCTCCGCGCGCGCCGACACTCCTACTCCAGGCGGGCTGCAGAGTCAAGGCCAGGCCTGTCTGCGATGTTCGCTCACCACAGGCTGCAAGGTCACGAGTGGGAAAGCCCAGTGATGTCACCAGGCACACTGCCCCAAATCCTGGCACAGGCGCCCTTGCAGAATAGAGCTGGCGCAGTTGGCCATTTACTTACTCCCTTAGTTACTATGCAGCGCAGGTACATTATCCAGCAAAGTCCTCAGGCTACATACGAGAGGCTGTGTGGCACACCTGAGCGAGAGAGGAGCTGGTAGCTGCAACCGCGGCCCAAATTCAGAAATTGTCAGAGACAGGCCTGCCAGGCACTAATGTGGGCAACCCATGTGGATTTAGGGTAAGAGACATGGAAGGACACCAGTGACAGCCCACTCACATGCAGCATATTTTTTTTGTATGGGCAGTCATGTATATACAAGATTAGAAAACAAACCTGAAATTTATACATAACAACAAAGGCAAACAGATTCTTTGGATGGAAATATTTGTAGCACCAACCCTACTTTTTTTCAGCCAACAATATTCATAGTTTAAAATGTATGTCCTATCAAAAAAAGTGTCAATGTTACAAAAACCTGAAGTACAAAGTATTCTGTCATTACAGGGTTTCAGTATGTCACTAGAAGGAAAGACCTAAAATGTGCCTGAGCCGCTGCCAATCTTAGAATCGTCCACATCGGACACTTCCGAGGGGGACCAGACACCCCACATTGCCTGAAAGTATTTTCTTTACAGGCAGCCTTCATTTTTTAGGTTTTTATTCTACTCACCGAGTCTCTTTTGAGCAGAACTCCAGTCAACACTGACACGGTAAAAAGGAATAGTTTGATGAAAGATAAAATACAACCACTTTTTGCTACAATATTCACCTTTAATCCAGAGATTTACCCTGCAGTAATTTTTTTTGTCACTAGATATCCTCAGCATCATTTAAAGAAGAACTCCGGGCACCAGTTTTCTGAACCCTTGCAGTGGACTACCCCATCACGTCAATGGATAATTGCTTGTTTTCATGAAGCGACGAAGATAAACATTTCCTCACCTGAATCTGAGCTGGCTGGCTGCTACTCCAGTCCCTGCAGCCTGTCTCCTCCGCTCCAGCAACTGAATGTCCCTCTGCATCCTCACGCCCTATACGCTGTAAAGGATCAGATGACTCACAGGCCGCTGGAGCGGAGGAGATAGGCTGTGGGGACTGGTCTAAAAGCCAACTGGCTCCCAGGTTCAGGTGAGTATTTCTCTTTTATTTTCCTCCCTACGGCCTCAATTACAAGCCAAAAGGCCGCCACGTACAGCTCTGTGCTGCGTGCACGGCTGTATCGGCAGCTCCTGGGAAGGACAGATGCTGCGTGTGATTAGTACGCAGCCCCCGTCCTCTATGGGTGTACGCCGCCCTATGCTCACCCCAAGTGCAGGTCCGCGCGGGTGTCCCGGCTCGGACGCAGACAGGATCCATCCTGTCAGCGTACGAGTACGGACGTGCAGGGCGGGTGAGAGTACGGCCACGTATTCCCATAGAGAAGGACAGGGACTGCGTACTAATCACACGCAGCATCTGTCCTTCCCGGAAGCTGCCGATACAGCCGTGCACGCAGCACAGAGCTGTACGTGGCGGCCTTTTCTCGTGTGAATGAGGCCTAAATGAAAAAGAGCAATTAACCCTCGCAGTGCATAAGGTAGCCCCACTGCAAGGGTTAAGAGAATATATAATACACTTTCTCTGAGCCCAGGTCATCCGGCACCTGCTGCAGCCTGTGACTGGACAGTGAAAGGAGAAGCAGCACAACCATGAGCTCATCTCTCAGCTGCCTCCTATTCTAATCAGCACATTGGCTCCTTGTGCTGCTTCGCAGGGACTGCCAGAGGCCGATTCCAGGTACTTACAATGCTTGCATGTACATACATTTGATTACAGAGTTGCGTTCATTTGCGTCTTCTAAACCTACCTGGAGTTCAGCTTTGTGTGATGTACTAAAATACTTAATCTTAGTTATGCCCGACTCGCACAGTACAGCACCATTTCAGGAATGACCCAAAGTTTTGTACCCGGGGAAAAAAAACAACTTTTTTTTTGCACGGTATAATATATATTTTGGGGAGCTTTTTAGTTATTATAGTCCTGTTCTTATAAAAAAAAAAAGTTACAAAGCAAATCAGAAGTCATATTGGGAAAGGTGAGATACCACAGATAATGATCAGATAGTAGGGATCGTGTCTAATTATCAGATAAAAGGGATCGTGTCCAGCTCACCAAAATTTGCAAAAACATCGTCAACGATGTAAAAATCTTCCCATTCACCAACACACAGGTATATAACAATTGGGCAATCGAAAGGGCCACGGCAGCGCGTGTGGATCGATATTGACCTTCAGTATAGAAACACCAAAATCCAACCCCCCCCCCACATGGGAGGCGCATCAGAATATTCATCTTCAACAGCCTGGTAGACTTAGGACCCCATCTAAGAGCAGCAGGGGCCCCAGCATCCAGGTACGCATTGCTTAGTGACCTTGCGAGACTACAAAAGCCTCCACGTCCCCCCTCCCACCCCATTAATCGAGCCACATGGTGGTATTAGTATACAGTCCACACTATTGTAAAAAGCACAGCATGCAGCAAAACAACATGACCTTGGAGCGAGCGCGTTTATTACTATAGCAAAAGTGAAACTGGCGGCGGGGAGAAAAAGAAAGCTGCTTGTTGCTACGGGCAACAGCTCCATGCACAGAGTTGGCCTGCGTCGCAGAGACGCAACAGTAACCGCCTGCGACCCAGTAGCCGCCGACTCAAGCGTTGCTGGGGGTGGGGGGATTGTCGGCTGTGGAGCCTTTTGGCAACTGTTCTTTTTTTATTCTCCCTGCGAAAAGGATCGGACGAAGGAAAACCATGGCTGTTCAAATTTTGTCGATCAGCCCCCCCGCAGGGGCAAGTCTCAGTAGGGGGTGTAGCATGCTGGGGCTTGTAGTTCCCCAGCAGTGTTGACCCACGTGACCAGCATTGATAGTTTGCAATCACAAGCTCCCCCAGGTGTTGCTAGTCTAGCCTCAATCAGCAATGGTGTGAAATCAGCTGATTGCGCAGGAAGGGGGTGGGGGGGTGACATCACTGGGGCAAAAAATCTCGCCTCCCCCCCTCCCTTCTCTCTACCTTTGCCATGTCTGCAAGGTGATCTAAGGAGATCCGCAGCAGACCCGGACTCCATGTGCGCCGGGCATAGGAGAAGCAGAGGTCTCGGCCACCTACCTGCACAGCCCCCCGATGACTTCTTTCTCCGTTGAAAGCTGCAATAGATCTGGAGGCTGCTTGCTTGGATGGGGGTCCCCAGGTTATTTTGGGGGCACAGAGCAGTTGCATAGGGGTATCCGATGTAGGAGTGGGGGGGAGGGAGAGAACAGAAGCTGAATGGGGAGGCTGGGAGGTGATCTGGCTGCATGCGCCACGCTTGGGTGATCAGTCCCATCAGCTGACAGCTTGGCAGAGAGGAGAGCAGGGGAAGGAAGAAGAAAGGAGAAAAGAGCCGAGCACATGTTCACTGCCTGCATCATCTCTAACCCCTGAGCTGCCAGGGAGGCCTGCTGCAGGGCAAGGCAACCACAAAGCACATTGAATCCATGAGGCGGCTTTGGGTTGCGTGCAGTGCAATAGTTTCAGGAGGCCGATTTGGCATTTGCTGCGAAAGGCCAGCCCCCCCACCCCCCGTCTATTTTCGAATAAAGACCCTCTTTTCCTCAGTTGTTGGTCTTTTTAAGACCTCTTATCAATTTCGCAAAATAAAAAGATGCTAAATTACAGAAACTAATTTTGCGCAAAACTTTTCTTGGAACTTCTAACTCGGACTTTGTCAGCTGGGCTTCTATGGGATCCAGGGGGTTTTCAAGAGGTTGTTGGGGGTTCTTTAGACTGGGCGGTAATTCTGCTTCTCGGATAAGTGACCCGTGACACCAGTCATCTTTTTAGATATCTGCAAGGGCTGACCACCAATGTAATGAGCATTCTTCCTATTGACCAACAATGTAAGGGAGCAGTTCAACCTCTGGCCACCAATATAAAGGTGCCCTTCACCCACTGACCGCCAATGTAAAGGAGCCCTTTACCCACGTACCACCAATGTAAAGGAGCCCTTTACCCACGTACCACCAATGTAAGGGAGCCCTTCACCCACAGACAACCAATGTAAGGGAGCCGTTCACCCACTGACCACCACTGTAAGGGAACCCTTCATCCTCTGACCACCAACGTAAGGAGC
Organism: Nanorana parkeri; assembly: GCF_000935625.1. NCBI lineage: Eukaryota > Metazoa > Chordata > Amphibia > Anura > Dicroglossidae > Nanorana > Nanorana parkeri. The sequence goes on from NW_017306287.1 coordinate 3,543,381, forward strand.
ATTACCACCAGTGAAAGCAATGCCTTCACCCACTGACCACTAATGTGCGAAAGTGCTTCACCCACTGAGCACCAATGTAAGGGAGCCCTTCACCTACTTACTACCAATGTAAAGGGGTATTTTATCACTGACCAACATTGTAAGTGAGCATATTTGTCAAGTATGCCACATTCCCATTCTTTTTATTCTTGAATCTACAATTTACTATTCATGCCAATGTACTTTGCAATGTTGATATACCGTATATACTCGAGTATAAGCCGTCCCGAATATAAGCCGAGGTACCTAATTTTACCAAAAAAAACTGGGAAAAGGTATTGACCCGAATATAAGCCGAGGGTGGGAAATGAGGCAGCTACTGGTAGATAGATACCAATAAAATTACATTAATATTTATTTAAAAGAAAAATAACCTAGCTCTGTAAGTGGAAAAGGGGGTACAGGGCTACATATCATGTACTACGGATCATTTAACCCATTCATATTAGCAGAGGATAATTGTAAATCTATTGTTCAGTGCATTCTATATGTAGTATATAGTACATGTACATATAGAGTGCCTGCAACAATACATTTACAATGATCCTCTGCTAACATGAATGGGTTAAATGATCCCTAGTACAGGGCTACATACAGATCATTTAATACATTCATGTTAGTATAATTGTAAATGTATTGTCTGCACTGTATTAGCAGTATATACTCTA
>NW_017306287.1:3544483-3545762 GCF_000935625.1 Nanorana parkeri
AAGACCCTCTTTTCCTCAGTTGTTGGTCTTTTTAAGACCTCTTATCAATTTCGCAAAATAAAAAGATGCTAAATTACAGAAACTAATTTTGCGCAAAACTTTTCTTGGAACTTCTAACTCGGACTTTGTCAGCTGGGCTTCTATGGGATCCAGGGGGTTTTCAAGAGGTTGTTGGGGGTTCTTTAGACTGGGCGGTAATTCTGCTTCTCGGATAAGTGACCCGTGACACCAGTCATCTTTTTAGATATCTGCAAGGGCTGACCACCAATGTAATGAGCATTCTTCCTATTGACCAACAATGTAAGGGAGCAGTTCAACCTCTGGCCACCAATATAAAGGTGCCCTTCACCCACTGACCGCCAATGTAAAGGAGCCCTTTACCCACGTACCACCAATGTAAAGGAGCCCTTTACCCACGTACCACCAATGTAAGGGAGCCCTTCACCCACAGACAACCAATGTAAGGGAGCCGTTCACCCACTGACCACCACTGTAAGGGAACCCTTCATCCTCTGACCACCAACGTAAGGAGCATTACCACCAGTGAAAGCAATGCCTTCACCCACTGACCACTAATGTGCGAAAGTGCTTCACCCACTGAGCACCAATGTAAGGGAGCCCTTCACCTACTTACTACCAATGTAAAGGGGTATTTTATCACTGACCAACATTGTAAGTGAGCATATTTGTCAAGTATGCCACATTCCCATTCTTTTTATTCTTGAATCTACAATTTACTATTCATGCCAATGTACTTTGCAATGTTGATATACCGTATATACTCGAGTATAAGCCGTCCCGAATATAAGCCGAGGTACCTAATTTTACCAAAAAAAACTGGGAAAAGGTATTGACCCGAATATAAGCCGAGGGTGGGAAATGAGGCAGCTACTGGTAGATAGATACCAATAAAATTACATTAATATTTATTTAAAAGAAAAATAACCTAGCTCTGTAAGTGGAAAAGGGGGTACAGGGCTACATATCATGTACTACGGATCATTTAACCCATTCATATTAGCAGAGGATAATTGTAAATCTATTGTTCAGTGCATTCTATATGTAGTATATAGTACATGTACATATAGAGTGCCTGCAACAATACATTTACAATGATCCTCTGCTAACATGAATGGGTTAAATGATCCCTAGTACAGGGCTACATACAGATCATTTAATACATTCATGTTAGTATAATTGTAAATGTATTGTCTGCACTGTATTAGCAGTATATACTCCATATAGAGTATATACTGCTAATACAGTGCAGACAATACAT
>NW_017306287.1:3546212-3557437 GCF_000935625.1 Nanorana parkeri
CGTCACTGCTGCTCCGGTGGGCGGCGCTCCGAGCGGGGTCATCTGGCAGTCTCCGGCCACCTAAATTAGGACCCGGAGACTGCCAGATGACCCCGCTCGGAGCGCCGCACACCGGAGCAGCAGTGACGCGACGCTCGGCGAGGTAAGTAAGAAGACACCTGGCGCTGACTCGAGTATAAGCCGAGGGGGGCACTTTTCAGCCAAAAAAATGGGCTGAAAATCTCGGCTTATACTCGAGTATATACGGTAATTATTAGCAGGGGTTCCCCGAGACCTGAAAGTAATGTTATAGGTTCCTTAATGGTAAAAAAAAAGGCAGGGATCTGCTAAACGCTATCTATTTTTGTTATCTCGGAACATTGGAACTTGATGACGTCAGCATGCGAACATTGGCTGGGAGCATCTTAAGGAAGAGGCATCTGGGTTGGTCAGTCACATAGCGTGGGGAGCCTGTGGGAGCAAGGGTACCATGGGCAAAAGCAAGCATTTAACACTTGCAGTGTGGGGGAAGTCAAACTGAAAGGGTATTTTATCTTTTCCAAGGAGTTCAGCTTTAAAATTTGAACCCCTTAATAATTAAACCAAAAAAATCCAGTTTTGTAGGAAAATAATGTATCAATATGTTTATGTCTCTAACACATTCACCAGCTGTAATCAAATAAATAAACAAGTATCCTGCTGTAGAAACAAAATAAAGGGGATATATACTTAAAAGCCTCAATAAGTGCAGTTTATTTGTGATTTTATTTTTATCCCGTGATCATTGCTCTTCAGAGATGTTCAATTTACGTACATATACAGTATATTGCATTAGCATGAAATCCTTATATTTTCACTTGAAATGAACATTCAACTGCTGAAAGTTTTATTATCTCATTAAGTTAATTTTTATGAGCATCTCAGTTGCTACTTTTCCTGCTCTCATCAATAGGCACCCCACTGAAACTCAGATTTTTCAAGCAAATACCAGCGTAATATTCTTTATAAATAGACTTTTACAGTCAAGTGATAAAATAGCGTGTGTGGTACTGGTAATAGATCACATGTGCTGTAATGTCTTTAGTAAACTGAGCAAGGGGGAACAAATATATATATATAATGATGAAGAGAGGAAGACATGGTGGTAGTCTGGTCCTCGTATGACAACCGTGGCTCCTTCCATAGATACAGTCGAGTTAGGGACTGATGTCATCCTAGGACAGGAAGTATTTTAATTGGAAGATCTCCAGGTGAAAATAAAGGGAACAAAACGCCTAAGAAAGAAAATTTATTTAGCAACTAAATCTAAGGACTGGTAAACTGTAGGGATGCACCGTTACCAGTATCGGTGCCGATACAGAGTACAGGTGAAACTCGAATAATTAGAATATCGTGCAAAGTTCATTTATTTCACTAATGCAACTTAAAAGGTGAAACTAATATATGAGATAGACTCATTACATGCAAAGCAAGATAGTTCAAGCCGTGATTTGTCATAATTGTGATGATTATGGCTTACAGCTCATGAAAACCCCAAGAACCCCAAATCCACAACCTCAAAAAAGTAGATTATTACATGCAATCAATAAAACAAGGATTGTACATAGAACAATATCGGACCTCTGAAAAGTACAAACATGCATATGTACTCAGTACTTTTGCACGATATTCTAATTATTCTAATTATTCGAGTTTCACCTGTATTTGGGGAAGTACTCGGTCAAATGCTACCGGTACATATATCCTCCTATGGTCCTCCGGTATCAGGAAGCCGGGCAGTGATTGGCTGGGAAGCCTGGCAGCGATTGGCTGGGAAGCTGTATCCATGCTCCCTGTTCATATATATATATCAGCCACCAAAACATATCGGCCAAAAATTGCATTTTCTGGCTGATACAGCGGTGCATCCATTCTTTCCTCCCCACTGGGCGCTGCTCTGTGTCCCAGTGGGGAGGAGAGAAACTGTGACAGCCGGCCAAGCGCTGCGGGAGGAGAGCGCTGTGAGCGGCCGGCATCTCTCCTCCCACATCGCTCAGCCTCCTATCACAGATCGGCAGTGCGATGTGTGGGCGGAGACAGCCAGCGAGCGCTGTCACAGCAGGCTAAGATCCTCTCGCTCAGCCTGCTGTGACAGCAAGTCTGGAAGGAGAGCGGGTACAAGGAGTCGGTGATCAGTGATCGCTGAGTGTTTGTAAACAATTGAGGACCGAGTATGTTTACTATATCCTCAATTATGAATGAATGGGAAGTGATCTACATCACCTCCAGTTCATTCATGATTGTGGTTATAGTAAACATCCTCTGTTCTCATGTTATGAATGAACGGGAACACTCAGTATAGAGGATTCCTGTTCATTTATAACAGGGGCTGCAGAAAAAGAGATTGAGGACTCTGTGTCAATAAATAAAACTAAATTTAAAACATTTAAAAGTTTATACAAAATCAATAAAAATAAAATATTTTAAAAATCTGACAAAGTTAAAATAAAAAAGATTTTCGGTTTGGGCCTGACATTTTTTTAAATTTCGGTTTAGAAATTTTCACTTCGGTGCACCTCTAATACAAATGTTATAAATTGAGTTGCAGTTCAGTAAGTAAAATAAGTATTTGATCCCCTACCAACCAACAATAATTCTGGCTCCTCCCACAGACTGGCTATGTGGTACACAGATGAGTCCTGTCACTTTAAGAAGGTGCTCCTAATGACAACTTGTTATGTATATAAAAGACACCTGTCCACAGAAACTCTTTCTTCCATTCAAACCTCACCACCATGGGGAAGACCAAAGAGCTGTCAAAGGACGTTAGGGGACAAGATTGTAGACCTGCACAAGGCTGGAAAGGGGCTACAAGACTATCATAGAAGAAGCTTGGTGAGAAGGAAACAAATTTTGGAGCGATTATTGTGTATTTGGAAGCAATGGAAAATAACCATCAATCGCCCTTGGTCTGGAGCTCCATGCAAGGTTTTGCCTCATGGGGTAAGGATGATCATGAGAAAAGTGAGGGATCAGCCCAGAATCACACGGGAGGAGCTTGTGAATGATCTCAAGGCAGTTGGGACCACAGTCACCAAACAAACCCTTGGTAATACAATACACCGCCATGGATTGAGATCCTGCAGCGCCCGCAAGGTCCCCCTCCTCAAAAAGGCACATGTACAGGTCCGTCTGAAGTCTGCCAATGAACATCTAAATGATTCAGAGAAGGATTGGGAGATAGTGCTGCGGTTAGAAGAGACCAAAATTGAACTCTTTGGCATTAACTTGACTCGCCGTGTTTGGAGGAAGAAAAATGCTGACTATGACCCTAAGAACACCATCCCTACAGTCCAGCACGGTGGTGGAAACATTGTGCTTTGGGGCTGTTTCTCTGCTAAAGGTACAGGCCGCATTGAGGGGCCAATGGACGTATTGTAAAATCTTGGATGAGAAACTCCTTCCCTCAGCCAGAAACACTGAAGAAGGGTGGAGGATGAGTCTTTCAGCATGACAATGACCCAAAACATACCGCCAAGGCAACAAAGGAGTGGCTCAAGAAGAAACACATTAAGGTCATGGAGTGGTCTAGCCAGTCTCCAGACCATAATCCTATAGAAAATGTATGGAGGCAGCTGAATGTTCGAGTTGCCAAGCGACAGGCAAGAAACCTTAAAGGAGAATTATGAGGTGAGTGCCTTTCACTCAGCCCCATAATCTGAGCCGACCTGTGACAATGAAACTGTCACAGGTCGGCTCAGTAGATCGGGAAGTGAGCGAACACATACCGGCGCTTGCTCACTTCTCGATCCTGTCACTGCAGAGAGCCGTGACAGGGGAGGGACTGGATTCTCCCCTCTCCGATCCTCCAGTGCTGACTGGCGGAACGGACGTGGGAGGGGGCAGGTACAGCTGGCTCTGCCTCTAGATAGGCAGAGCCAGCTGTCATTCACGCAGCTGGGCGGATCCCGGCATAATTGTCGGGATCCGTTTCAGCTGCGGCGTCTCAGTATACTGTGAGCTGCAGCTCGCAGTATACTGAGCTTTGGGTAACAGGAGGACGCTAGTTTGTGTCCTCCCGTTACCCTTCGGAGAACTATGGGGAAAAGCCCTGACCCCATAGTTCTCCTTTAAAGGGTTTCTAAACCCTCAGCTTTTTTTTGCATATATCTACTGCTAGCAAGCAGTAGATATATGCAAAAAGTTTTTTAAAAAACGCTTTAAACTTAAACTTACCTGTGTCTTCCCCGTGCCCTCCCGTCCAAAAATGTGAAACTGCTCGGGCGGCCACAAAGCATCTTGGGACGGGCGCATGCGCAGTTCACATTTTCGGCGGGACGTGAGGAAAGACACAAAGTAAGTCTATGGACGCGTGCACCCGCATGCAGACAGCGTGGAAGAGGAAGTGCCAGCAAGCTCAGAGGAGTCAGCGCTGGATCGGAAATTCGCTGGAGAGAAGGCTGAAAACTACAGGAAAGAAGAAGATGATCGGATTGAGAGACATCATTTAGGCTGCGTTCACACCTGACCGTTTTGTAGGGCGTTCTACGCTCGACGAACGCTCTACAAAACGGTCAAAAATATAAATTGCATTGTAGTCAATGCCCTCGTTCCCACCTAGGCGTATTTCCGCCCGTCCCTAATGCCCTACAAAACGGCCCACGCCTGAAAAGGTCCCGGGACTACTTTGGGCCGTTTTGTAGGGCGTTTTCCATTTGGATACTGCCAAGTAGCCTTTGGAATCGCGCGGCGGTCGCGCAACTTTTTTTACCGCGAATCGCGGTAAAAAAAACGCGTGACGGTTGCGCGACAGACGCGCATATTACAATACGCCTAGGTGTGAATGGGGCCTTAAGGTAAGTGCTTTACTTAACGTTGAGGTGAGGGGAAAAAAATTGCCTTTAATGTCACTTTAAGGATTTAGAGAAAATCTGTAAAGAAGAATGGTCCAAAATCCCTCCTGAGATGTGTGCAAACCTGGTAACCAACTACAAGAAACGTCTTCCCTCTGTGCTTGCCAACAAGGGTTTCTCCACCAATCACTAAGTCATGTTCTGCTTGGGGATCAAATACTTATTTTACTCACTGAACTGCAACTCAATTTATAACATTTGTATCGTGTTTTTTTCTGGATTTTTGGTTGATATTCTGTCTCTATCATTTAAAATACACCTATGATAAAAATGATAGACCTTTCATTTCGTTGTAAGTGGGCAAACTTACAGAATCTGCAGGGGATCAAATCATTATTTTCCTCACTAGTTTCCCTTTCAGATTAAACTGCGTATAAATGTGAACCGGCCCCACGGGGGGAAAAATGGGATTTCTACTTGACATTCATTTTCATGCAGCAAAATGCCTGAGCTGGGCTGCATTAAAACAGACAAGTGTGAATAGACCCTGAAATGAAAAAAGAATGAAGACTCTGATAGGGTGCACACAATGCAGAGCCACTGTGGGTCATGTGATCTGGAAATGGTGCACAATGGGACCTGCTGTTTTCAAGTGACATGTAAGTCTTTGCACAGTGGAACCTCCCACACTTGCTTTCCTAATGGCTCAGTATTATTCTAAAATCACAGCGGACCTTTTCTAACAATGTGCGATATGTTCAGTCTCAGTATAGGACGGGGTGGGCAACTCAGGCCCTCCAGCTGTTGTTGAACTACAAGTCCCAAGAGGCATTGCAAAATTAACAGTTACAGGCAGGACTCGCAGAGGCATGTTGGGATTTGTAGTTAAAGCACAGCTGGAGGGCCGGAGTTGCCCACACCGGTATAGGGTCTCATTCTATGGAATATTATTACATATGTCAGGCCAATCCAGGAAGTGCAGCAAAGGTTAAAAATCAGATGTGAGGGCCAGGACATGCCATGATTGTGGGATGCCAGCATGACAACATTCTTTGGGAGAGCAAGAAAGTGTGCTATGATGTACTGTACTTTTTTGGAAAGTGCAGGTGTCTTTTAAAGTACAACTAAAGGCTCCTGTATTACAGTCCAAACAAGTACCAAATCCAGTTCCTCTGTGATAGACAAGCCTCATACAGGGGAAAGAAACTTCATTTACCTTCCCTGTGAGCAAATTGCTCACTCATTTGTGTCTCACACACTCCCCCTCCCAGACACTGCAGATCACAATGGGAGGGTTTCAGAAGCAGAGCTGTCAATCTAGAAACCAGGGGGCGGGACATGGCGTGGTCAGGTTCCTGATTGACAAACTACAGCCTTTTTACCTCCCAGGAAGCCTTTGTAAACATTTTAAGACCTCAAGGAACCCCTGAAATAATTTTCTCATCTACAGTTTGCGGTACGTTCGTGTGTTCAGTGAGTTGTAGATATAGCAACCAGTGGGGATGCTAGACATTCTGTCACCTGGGGCAAAGGTTCAGAGTTGCTCCCCCCACCAAGGGAGAAGTTCTCCATCCACACATCCAGTGGCACCCCTACAACTTCTCATTGGTGTTCATTGCTAAATTCCATCTTTTCATTGTTGTTCATTGTAAGATTCCAACTTCTCATTGGTGTTCATTGCCAAATTCCATCTTGTCATTCGTATACATTGCAAGATTCCAACTGCTCATTGTTGTTCATTGCAAGATTCCAACTTTTCATTGGTGTTCATTGCAAGATTCCAACATTTCATTGGTGTTCATCGCAAGATTCCAACTTCTCATCGGTGTTCATCGCAAGATTCCAACTTCTCATTGGTGTTTATTGTAAGATTCCAACTTCACATTGGTGTTCATTGCCAAATTCCATCTTGTCATTCATATACATTGCAAGATTCCAACTTTTCATTGGTGTTCATTGCAAGATTCCAACATTTCATTGGTGTTCATCGCAAGATTACAACTTCTCATTGGTGTTCATCGCAAGATTACAACATTTCATTCGTGTTCATGGCAAGATTCCAACTTCTCATTGGTGTTCATCGCAAGATTCCAACTTCTCATTGGTGTTCATCGCAAGATTCCAACTTCTCATTGTTGTTCATTGCAAGATTCCAACATTTCATTGGTGTTCATTGCAAGATTCCAACTTTTCATTGGTGTTCATTGCAAGATTCCAGCTTTTCATTGGTGTTCATTGCAAGATTCCAACTTTTCATTGGTGTTCATTGCAAGATTCCATCTTTTCATTGATGTTCATTGCAAGATTCCAACTTTTCATTGGTGTTCATCGCCAAATTCCATCTTTTAATTGGTGTTCTTTGCAAGATTCCAACTTTTCATTGGTGTTCATCGCCAACTTCCTTCTTTTAATTGGTGTTCATCGCCAACTTCCGTCTTTTAATTGTTGTTCTTTGCAAGATTCCAACTTTTCATTGGTGTTCATTGCAAGATTCCAACTTCTCATTGATGTTCATTGCAAGATTCCAACTTCTCATTGGTGTTCATTGCAAGATTACAACTTCTCATTGATGTTCATTGCGTGTTCATAGCGTGGAGAGGGATTAGAACCCCTGTCAAGTTTTTATTGCTATCTGTGTCCCTGTCAGGGAGATTCACCTTCTGTATTTGTCCTGGTGACTTTTATCACTGAAAGTGAAAGTATACCACATTTTGGGTTGTCACCAGAACAGGAATAGATGGGAAATCTACCAAGTGGGACACTAGTTCTGGTGACCACCAGGGGTTTCACTCACTTTGAAGGCATTTGCTCTCAATTTCTGTTGTGGCTATTAGACAGGAAGTGAAGGGAAATCTCCAAAAACGGGACACAGGAGGCAAAAAAAAGCTGACAGGGGTTATAACTCTCCCTTACTCCCTCCAAAATAAATTAGAAAAGTTTAGGCTTCATTTCTAATTTAAATTGCCTCACTTTGGAGGGATTTCCTCTCACATCTGGTGGTGGCTATTAGACAGGAAGTAAAGGGAAATCTCCCCAATGGGACATAGAGTAAGGGAGGGTTATAACCCCTGTAACCTCTTTCACAGGGGTAGACAACCTTGGCACTCCAGCTGTTTTGGAACTACAAGTCCCATGAGGTGTTGCAAGACTGACAATTACAGGCACGACTCCTAGGAGCAGAGGCATGATGGGATCTGTAGTCTCTGCACCGCTGGAGTGACATGTAACTGTCAGTCATGCAATGCCTCATGGGACTTGTAGTTCCACAACAGCTGGAGAGCCAGAGTTGACCACCCCTCCTTCTTCTTTAGGACAATATCATGGATTCCTAAATTATAATCTCTCTGATGCTCAGCTTGATCCAGCTGAAGATGATTTTGAATTGAATGGCCTAGTGAAAGAAAACAAAGGGCGTGCTTCAATTGACATGAATGCAGACATCCCAACATGAAAAAAATTATATCAGGGAGGTGCCCTTCTCATTTCAGGGAGGTGCCCTCTCCCCCATCCATGGGTGTAGAGGTAACCACCCTGAAATGATGGCAGATAGTAAAGGAGCTAATGCTTCCCCTGCTATCTGCTGGGGGTTTTTTTCTGTATTCTGACTGCGATCGCTATCAGAATAAAAAAGCAAAAACAAGCAACAGAAAGCAGGAGAATGAATAGCTAGGCTGCTATTGGTCATTTCAAATTGCAGTAGCCAATAGCAGGCTGGCTATTGCACCTGCCCACTGCTGCTGCTGTTAATCATGAGAGGAGGACCTGAAGGAGAACTCCCGGTCCACTTCTGCTGATTGACAGCAGAGTGGACAGGTGCAATAGCCAGCCTGCTATTGGCTACTGCAATTTGAAATGGCCAATAGCAGTCTAGCTATTCATTTCCCTGCTATCTGTTGTTCTGTTTTTTATGCTGACAGTGGCCGCTGTGGAGAACTTCCCTTTGCAGCTGAGTGCCTCTTCCTGTAGTGCTGGCTCAGGTTGCTAACCTACACACAGACACCACGTATCCATTCCAGAGACAAGGCAGTCTGCTGCAAAACTGAAGTTCTGCCCAGCATGAGAACAGATACAGATTTAAAAGGAAGAGCAGCAAAGAGAAGGGAAACAACCATGGATTACAGTAAGGCGCACATTACAGTATTGTTTTATGTTAAAAAATCTGAGGGTTTAATGTCACTTTAAGGTTGACCACACACTATGCAATATGATTCTATCATCAACTATATAGCACAAGGACCTGTCAGGTTTGATACAAATCAAATATTTTGGTTAGGTTTGTCTTCATTATATAGATTTGGTCAATTTAAAGGGGATTGTACAATCAGATTGCAATAGCCAATAGCAGGCTGGCTATTGCACCCGCCCACGGCTGCTGTCAATCAGTAGAGGAGGACCTGATGGAGAACTTTCAGGGGATCCCAGAAAGGTTTACTCTACTAAACCTTTCCGGGATAAAATGTCAGCCAGCTGAAGACTGTTAGTTCCTTTACGCACGTTGTACTTACACATGTTGAGTTAGTGGCTAAATCCAGGGAGGGGCCGAATGTTCTGACTTCATAACTAAACGCTACAACTTTATTTATACCTATATTGCCCAGTTAAAGTGTTATTTTTGTTTACTGGTCAATGAATTGGCTGCCAATGCACCGCAATGTGCTTAAAATTACCCTTTCAATTCCTAGGTGAAACACTACCATACATTGTGGCGTGCTACAAAGAAAGTGTGTTGCCCTAGTGAGCTGGAGTGACATTTAAAATGAAAGGCACCATAATGCAGCAATGCATGTTACGTGCATTACTGCAATACCTACGTGTGGATCTGGTCTAAAGGACAATTGGCCCTTTGTTTTAAATTGCAATATTGTAATGAGCTTGGCACACTTATAAAAATAGCAATATACATGCTATACCTTTGTTCCACATACACAATTCACAGAGCCATCACCCTGCAAAACTCTGTGAACGTTTGTATTGTACAAATGGAGGCTAAAACAAACGTTCTTACAATATTTTCCTTCCAAGTGGAATGTAATATCAGGAAAATACCACATTATGGCCACTAGATGGAGCTGAAGAGCATATGAAAAAATTAGTCATTTCCTCAGCTCCATCTAGTGGCCATAATGTGGTATTGTACTTATATTGCGTTCAACTGGTAAAGAAAAGCTACTAAGAATGTTGCTTTTAGCCTCCATTTACATAGAACGAATGTTCACAAAGTTTTGCGAATTGTTTATAAATACACACCGAAGATTTTGCCACGGTCTGCCTAACATAAACCTGTTGCAGGTGCATTAAGGGCCAATTGACACTATCCACTGCGCTAAACACACAGTAGTTGGTGTGTGTTGCCCGACACAGTGCCGATGCACCGATCCAGGCATATCACACTGTGTTGGTTTTTTTTTGTAGAACTTTTTTAAAATGTCGCAAGTGACATTTCATTCTGTTTTACGGGCACAGCGGGGAGCAAGGCAGTTGTTTTGCATCACATCCTGCTGCACTGGAAAAAAGTACAGCATGCCGTGCTTTTTACAGTGCACACCACCACGTTCCCATCAGAATGCAGTGGTGGGAACCAAGCCCTTCGTTAACAAGGCAAATTGCCTTTTCTTGCAATGGTGCTGCACTGGAAAGAACTGCCAGCGCGGCCCCAAGACATGTGGTGTGAATGGGCCCTTAATGCTGGCTCTCAGCCCATTCAACTTGAATATATAACGCAGCTCACCACAACATGCATCAACGCACAAAAGGGGGCTGCATTGTATTGTGAATAGGCCCTTAGGGTGTACATTAGGGATGTACCGATACCATTTTTTCAGACTGAGTTTGAGTACCAATACTTTTCCTTAAGTACTCGCCAATACCAGTTACGATACTTTTTTTTTTAGTGTCATGTGACAGTTTTTCTAAAACCTTTCAGCTAATGATTTTAGGACAGGACAGGAGTGCCAGGGCCCGGTCGCAGCTGCAACTGCTGTGACCCTGCTAGTTCTGCCACTGACTCCAAGATGTAAAGGGACTACAAATCTCAGCAATACATTATACAGCAATGCAGAATGGCTCCAGCTATAGAGGACTACAAATCCCAGCAATGCAGAGTAATAGTATATGTATTTGCTACATACTCTGTCCTGCTGCTGTTCTCCAGAGTGCTGGCCTGATGTCTTGGGTGGAGGGTCTTAGGAGGGGGAGATGTGGAGGGTCTTAGGAGGGGGAGATGTGGAGGGTCTCAAGAGGGGAAGATGTGGAGGGTCCCAACAGAGGGGAAGTTGTGGAGGGTGTCAGCATAGGGAGATGTGGAGGGGCTCAGCAGGGGGAGATGTGGAGGGTCCCAGCAGGGGGAGATGTGGAGGGTCCCAGCAGGGGGAGTTATGGAGGGTGTCAGCAGGGGGAGATGTACGTGGGGTCACA
>NW_017306287.1:3559264-3562242 GCF_000935625.1 Nanorana parkeri
GAGGGTCTCAGGAGGGGGAGATGTGGAGGGTCTCAGGATTGGGAGATGTGGAGGGTCTCAGCATTGGGAGATGTGGAGGGTGTCAGCAGGGGGAGATGTGGAGGGTGTCAGCAGGGGGAGATGTGGAGGTTCTCATGAGAGGGAGATGTGGAGGGTCTCAGCATTGGGAGATGTGGAGGGTCTCAGCAGGGGGAGATGTGGAGGGTTTCAGCATTGGGAGATGTGGAGGGTCTCAGCAGGGGGAGATGTGGAGGTTCTCAGGAGGGGGAGATGTGGAGGGTATCAGCATTGGGAGATGTGGAGGGTTTCAGCATTGGGAGATGTGGAGGGTCTCAGCAGGGAGAGATGTGGAGGTTCTCAGGAGGGGGAGATGTGGAGGGTCTTAGCAGGGGGACATGTGGAGGGTCTCAGCATTGGGAGATGTGGAGGGTCTCAGCATTGGGAGATGTGGAGGGTCTCAGCAGGGAGAGATGTGGAGGGTTCCATCAGGGGAAGATGTGGAGGGTTCCATCAGGGGAAGATGTGGAGGGTCCCATCAGGGGGAGATGTGGAGGGTCCCATCAGGGGGAGATGTGGAGGGTCTCAGGAGGGGGAGATGTGTGAAGGTCTCAGTAGGGGGACATGTGGAGGGTCTCAGCAGGGGGAGATGTGGAGGGTCTTAGCAGGGGGACATGTGGAGGGTCTCAGCATTGGGAGATGTGGAGGGTCTCAGCAGGGGGAGATGTGGAGGGTTTTAGGAGGGGGAGATGTGGAGGGTCCCAACATTGGGAGATGTGGAGGGTCTCAGCAGGGAGAGATGTGGAGGGTCCCATCAGGGGAAGATGTGGAGTGTTCCATCAGGGGAAGATGTGGAGGGTTCCATCAGGGGAAGATGTGGAGGGTTCCATCAGGGGAAGATGTGGAGGGTCCCATCAGGGGGAGATGTGGAGGGTCCCATCAGGGGGAGATGTGGAGGGTCCCATCAGGGGGAGATGTGGAGGGTCCCATGAGGGGGAGATGTGGAGGGTCTCAGCAGGGGGGAGATGTTGAGGGTCTCAGGAGGGGGAGATGTGTGAAGGTCTCAGTAGGGGACATGTAGAGAGTCTCAGCATTGGGAGATGTGGAGGGTCTCAGGAGGGGAGATGTGTGAAGGTCTCAGAAGAGGGAGATGTGGAGGGTCTCAGCAGGGGGAGATGTGTGAGGGTCTCAGCAGGGGGAAATGTGCAGGCGGCGGAAGTGCTGTAAACAGGCACTATGTGGTTCCCAAAAAGGCTGCCGCGAGCTCCCCAGTAAGCGCGGAACCTAAGGCAGCTGAATCAATTTGAAGAATTAAAGTGCTGGTATCATTTTTTAGTATCAGGGCATTTTCTCGAGTACTCATATCGGTGCATCCTTAGGTTACATCTAATTTGAATGGTACATTTATTTGTACTGCTGTGTACATCAGACTGAGAAGAGCAACAGTTAGGTAAAAAAAAGGAGAGAGGTGCCCTGTTCATAACAGGATGACTTGACGAGGGGTGGATTTGCGAGGCTCACAAATTTCCCCTTTTTCCACTATCTTCAATGTCCTATTTAGATAAGGGGCCCCTTTACCTTTCCAGGCCCCACTGCTGGTGACCTGCCAGTAATTTCTTCCCTCCTGGCCCACAAAACAACTTCTCAGATTTGAAAACTCAACCTAGAACTGGTTTCTAATAATTACATCTTTACCAGGAAGAGTTTTCAGAGCCATGAATGATATGTACAACTTTTTCCTGTTCAGTATGTTATTCCTGAGGCTGCCAAGGATCGTGGTACTTCTGTATGCCGCAATGCCTGTCATTACACCATGGTGGAGACTATTGCTTTGTGTGTGTGTCATTAAAAGGAGGCCGACAGCGGTGTGTAATAGCGAGTTCAGGAGCAGGGTGTGGCTGGGAATCAGCAGTGAGTTCTGGTTGTAGCGGAGACGAGGTGTGTGGGTGGATATTAGAGGGAACATGAAGGAAATAATATGACTTCAGATAGTCATGTTGAGCTGCTGAATTGCGCTTTCAAAGTTCACGAGGTGAAGCATGCACCGAAAATCTATGACAATGTTTCTTAATCTCAAACTATTCCTGAGTCCCAGGTCAACGCATCAATCCCTGTTCACACTCAGTGAGACTTTGTGCTATCTACCATTTGTAATGTTAAGTTTAAATGATGTTATAGATTAAGGGTAGCCAATATTCGTCCCTCCAGCTGTGGTGAAACTGCAAATCATATCAGGCATCTGCCTCTGGAAGTCATGCCCGTGGCTGCCAATGTCTTGCAATGCCTCATGGAACTTGTAGTTCTACAACAGCTGGAGGGCCAAACTTTGTTTACCTCTGTTATAGATTGTTAAAAACAAAATGTGAATGGGAGAAATGCATATACAGGTGAAACTCGAATAATTAGAATATCGTGCAAAAGGGGCCCAAACCAAGTACTGAGTACATATGCATGCTTGTACTTTTCAGAGGTCCGATATTGTTCTATGTACAATCCTTGTTTTATTGATTGCATGTAATAATCTACTTCATGAGCTGTAAGCCATAATTATCACAATTAAAACAAATCACGGCTTGAATTATCTTGCTTTGCATGTAATGAGTCTATCTCATATATTAGTTTCACCTTTTAAGTTGCATTTGTGAAATAAATGAACTTTGCATGATATTCTAATTATTCGAGTTTCACCTGTATATCCTCACGAGCCCTTATGGCTTATTCACACCTGTCTGTTTTTATGCAGAAAAACTCATGCACAATTCAAGTGGAAATCCCAATAAATTCTGACAATGCCATTCTGAAGTTTAATTTATTTATTTAGGGGAACGCTCACTCCATCCAGTGTGTTCATCGCACCGTCCTCCTGTGCCATGATCGCACTGGATCGCATTAACAAAGACTCCCTGCGTTTTTGAGGCAGGAGGAAGTGTTGGGGTGGTGGTGTTGGGGTGGTGATGGTGGTGTTGGGGTGGGGACAGTGA
>NW_017306287.1:3562265-3585690 GCF_000935625.1 Nanorana parkeri
TGGGGGGGGTGTTGGGGTGGTGGTGGTGATGGGCTATGGGGCGTTGAGAAACAGAGGTTTTCATTATATTTTCCATAATACTTTATCTCAATACTGTCTATACTCCCCTCCTACTCCATGTGTATTCTTGGCCAGCATGTGACATTCATTACGTGACGTATGTTTTATATGGGGTTTTTTTAAACTATTTTTGCTTTCCATGTTGTGCCAGTTTATATATCACATAGGTGTCATGTGCACATATTTGTCTAATATGTCTGTGATAAGTGTGTGTTTGTGTGAGCTGTTTAGGCAAGTGTGCTGTGTTTGTTCATGAGGAATAGTTCTGCAGCTTTGTTTATTGGCGTGTGTGCTATGTTTATTGTAAGAGCAAATGACTACCGAAACAGCTGTTCTTTTACCAATATGGAACTAGGCACAGGTATAGAGCTACAGTACATATACACACATATATAAATATATCTTAGTAGTCATTGGTTAATGCAGAAGTTGCCTGATACCATTGATGATACCATTTATTGGCTAAAATGACCAGTGAAACACCATGATGTCAAAAGACGCACTGCATCATTTTAACCAGTTGACATCCGCGGTGTTAAACCCCCTTCCCATCCAGGCCATTTTTCAGTATTCAGCGCTGCGGTACTTTGACTGACATTTATTCCGTCATGCAGCGCTGTACTGAAATAAAAAAGGTATCCTTGCAGTAGGGTTACCCCTGTACCATATATATATATACACTTAGTGGCCAGATTATTATGACCACCCCATCAGTACTTCGTAAAAATCACTTCTACTGTCGTGGTAAGCAACCTGCTTCCCTATTTATAATGGTCTGGCCCTCTAGCAACTTCAGCGCAAAATAATAGCTAATTATAGATAATTTGCCTACAAGCGTCACGTGGTCATAATAAACTGGCCACTCAGCCCATAGGTGACGATTAAAACGCTTTTACTGTTCATCAGTTTAGTGTTATCAGTGACATCTTATATATATATATATATATATATATATATATATATCACTGTCAGTGGAATTTTGTTCAGATATCTAAAAAAAACAATACGCCATACAGATCTGATCGCAGTGTTTTTTGTGTACACCCGTGTGCATGAGCTCTAATGCTGGTCATACACCAGTAAAAGTTCATTTGAAAATATTTAGTTTTTGGAACATTTGTTCCAGTTTCTAATGGTTAGTGGGGTCTAATTGTCATTCAATTTCGAAGATCGAAGGCCCAAGATGGAAAATGTTTCTCCTTTCTTATCTGAACGAATAAAATTATAACCGTGAAATGGGATTTCCGTTCAGGAAAAAATGTGCACATTGTAATGCACATGTGTGAGACACAAAAGAAACCAGTTTAATACATCTGGGATTCCATGCAAGTAGCCAGTCTGGGCAGAATTTTTAAGGGCTTTCAAGCCAAATCCATTGATTCAATGATGGCGAGATTGAATGTTCTGATGCACGATTTCAAAGGAACACTTGAATGAAATTCTAACAGTGTACGGCCAGTTGTCCATGTGCCAAGAGAGGCATATTGAAATTGACTCAATGGTGGCAAGATTGGATGCTCTGATTCACGGTTTCAAAGGAACATTTGTATGAAATTCTAACAATGTATGGCCAGTTGCCCACGTACCTAGGGGGGCAAATGGAAATTGACTGAATGGTAGGAAGACTGGATTAACTATTTTGAAGAAACGTTCCAATGGAATTCTAATGGTGTATGGCCAGTTGTCCATGTGCCAAGAGAGGCATAGGGAAATTGACTCAGTGGTGGCAAGATCGGATGCTCTGATGCATGAATTTGAAGGAACGTTCGAACAAAATTCATACAGTATATGGCCAGCTTTAGATTGAGTGGCTGTCCACATGCCAAAAGAGGCATATGAAAATTGACTCAATGGTGGTAGGATCGGATGCTCTGATAAACTATTTAGAAGAAACGTTCCAACAAATTTCTAACAGTGTATAGCCAGTTGTCCATGTGGTAAGAGAGACACATGGGAATTGACTCAATAGTGGCAAGATCGGATGCTCTGACACTCAATTTAAAAAAAACTTTGAACAAATTATTTTTTTCTAAATTCTTTATTGACTGAAAAAGTGTTCAGTTACACAGTAAATGAGCAAAAGGCAAGTATACAAAGTCCACAGACTCCATAATACAACGGACTACACTGTATCACATACATATAACCTGACTTATAAAGTCATATCTGTACGGTAGTAAATCCGCTCAGTACAGTATTTGGTTCATCCACAATTCAACGCAATACTATATTCCTGTACAAGGAAGCTCAATTGACTATGTACTATTCCTGAGAATAGCTGTGTCCCATGGTCAAAGAAAAAACAGTAGAGAGGAAGAACCAGAAAAGAAAGGAGAGGTCGGGCCCCGTCCGGGTCCGACGCATCTATTAGGGGTCCAAGTTTCTCTGTGGGGTTACACCCCCCTGAGTGATCCAAGGGCAGGTATACCCTTGAGGACTGACAGGGATGTCCGGAGGAGAGAATCCCTGTTGAATCGTCCTGAGAAAGCGTGAGAAGACTCTGTGCAGAGGTTCTGTAGCACAACCACAGCCCCAGGTGGCATTATTTGAACAAAATTTTTACAGTGTATGGCCAGTTGTCCACGTACCAAAAGAGGCATATGGAAATTGACTCAATGGTGGCAAGATCGAATGCCCTGAAGCACGATTTTGTGAAAAAGTTCCAACAACAATTCTAACAGTGTCAGCTTTAGATTCAGGGCTGTCTTTATGCCAAAAGTAGCATATGGAAATCAACTCAATGGTGGCCAGATCAGATGCTCTGATGGACTATGTTCTAACAAAATTTGAACAGAGTATTGCCAGTTGTCCATGTGCCAAGAGAGGCATATGGAAATTGACTCAGTGGTGGCAAGATTGGATGCTCTGATGCATGAATTCAAAGGAACGTTCAAACAAAATTCATACAGTATATGGCCAGCTTTAGATTGAGTGGCTGTCCACATGCCAAAAGAGGCATATGAATATTGACTCAATGGTGGCAAGATCAAATGCCCTGAAGCACGATCTTGTAGAAAAGTTCCAACAACATTCTAACAGTATATGGCCAATTGTCCGTGTGCCAAGAGAGGCATATGGAAATTGACTTAATGGTGGCAAAACTGAACGCTCTGACACTTTTGAAGGAACATTTGAACGAAATTCTAACAGTGTATGGCCAGTTATCCACGTGCCTAGAGAGTCATATGAAAATTGACTCAATGGTGGCAAGACTTGAATGCTCTGATGCTTGATTTCGAAGGAACATTTGAACAAAATTCTGGCGACCTTTAGATTCAGTGATTGTCTCCATGCCAAAAGAGGCATATTGACTCAATTTCAAAGGAACATTCAAACGAAATTGTGGATGACCAGTTGTGACAAGAGAGTTATATGGAAATCGACTCAATGTTGGCATGTTTGGATGCTCTGATAGATGGTTTTGAAGGAACATTTGAATGAAGTTCTAACAGTGTATGACCTGTTCTGATGCTCGATTATGAAGTTACATTCGAACAAAATTCTAACAGTGTATGGCCACTTGTTCATGTGCCTAGAGAGCTATGTGGAAATTGACTCAATGGCGGAAAGCTTGAATGCTCTGATGTCCGATTTCGAAGGAACATTTGAATTAAATTCTAACAGTGTATGGCCAGCTTTAGATTAAGTGATTGTCTCCAAGCCAAAAAAAGACATACAGAAATTGACTCAACGATGGCAAGATCGGATGCTGTGGCCAACGATTTCAAAGGAACATCCAAACGAAATTGTAATATTGTATGGCCGGTTGTCCATGTGCCAAGAGAGGTATGGCACCCTGACTCAATGTTGGCCAGATCGGATGCTCTGACACTATGGAAGGAATATTTGAACGAAATTCTAACAGTCTATGGCCAGTTTTAGATTGAGCGGTTGTCCACGTGCCCAAAGAAGCATATGGAATTTTCTATATGGATAGCCAGGCACGGCCCTCTAACAGTGCAAAGGGGTGTCAGGAGGAAATGCACTGTTCTCTCTGAACACTTGTGGAACTACAGACTTGTGACAATATTGTATCATGCCGTAATGGTGTCTGCTGGTACAAAGCCCCTATTCTTGCATTGTGTGTGTGTGTGTGCCTTGATAAGGCTGTGCAAGGTGGAGCTGAGTGTCATATGTGCAGTCTGTGTGTCTGGTTGGAGTTGTGTATGTGTGGTATGTGTGTAGGGGTGAGAGCCAGGCTGTGAGAGAGCCCTTATATTATTGCAAACCACTCCTTTCCCCCTGTGTGCTGGGAGAGAAGGGGAGAGAGGGCTCTCTGCAGCAGGCGCCTGTCCCCCCTCCTATGGGCAGAGACTGGGAGGAGAAGAATTGGAGGGGGGCGGTGTGGCGATGCCCCCCCCTCCCTCCTCCTCTCCCCTGCAGCCCATGTCTGGCTAGGTGGGAGCATGCGCAGTAGAGTCAGCCCTGGAGTAGAACTGATGTTGGAGGGTCATTCTCAGACAGTTCTGCAGGGCTGCAATAAATCACCCTGCACATTCCCACCCCTCCCTCCCTCTGTCTGTCTCCCTCCCTCTCTCTCTCTCACTCTCTCTCTCTCCTTCCTTCCTTCCTCCCATCAGCTTGCCACCTCTCACTTTTGCAGCTCTTCTCCCTGCTTTCCTAGCCCAGAGCTCCCCCCTCCCCCTTGTCCCCTATCCTTACCCTATAAAATTGGGGGAGCTGATAAGCTCCCCTACATCTTAGCAATCCCTGATAGTAAGAGCATCCTTTATCTTTGCAGACTAAGCAGGCTCTGCCCTGCCACATAATAGAAAAAAACCCCCATTCTTTCTAGCTTCCCCTACTTCCCCAAACCCCACTGACACCCCACTGGATACTATGTCTCCCGGATCTCTCTAATAAAAAGGGGGGTCACTGCTTGACCACATCTGGATCTAAAGCCTGAAGACCCGAAGACCCTTCTCTATACATTGATCCAGACTGGGTTTTTTTTTTGGTAGGAGTCTTTTTTTTATATTTTATAAACCGATATTGAAAAAACCCAAAAAGAAAATATTTTTGGAAGGGTGTGCTTCTTCTGGATTATTGTTTTGTTATTATTATTTTTTTTTTGTTGCTATTTTTTCAAACCAAAGAAGACAGGAATTCGCTAGCCTCCAGACATTGCAACCTGCAGAAGGTGAGAATGTGTAGGGGTGTTTCGGGGGCAGATGAAGGGGGAGGGGGATAATTTTTGAAGGACCTGTTTGTTAACCAGTTAAAGGATGCATTTGCGTACTTTTATGGGTATAAGCCAACTGTATGGGGGGTTAGATATTTGGGGTCAAGGACAGGTGATATTATGCAAAAGGTGGGCTTAGCCACCCCACCGTTGACTGTTCTTTCAACGCGTTGATGACTGTCAGGGTACAGTGTGTGTTATGTGCATATCTGGTGTACAAGGGGAGACCTGTCACACCAATACACCAAGGGGGGGGGGTGATCTGTCAGAACAATGTCTATTGTTATTATAGATTTTGGATTTCTATGTTCCTGCATTTTCTCTGTTTATTTATTTAGGAATACTAAACTAAAAACAAAAAAATCTACTTTGTGAAATCCCATTTCTGTACTCTGGTATAAGTGATGTATATTGTTTATGTGACTTTGTACTAATGGATGATACTCGGCCTCTGGGACAACCAACACGCTGTGCCGTCTTATACAGCCACAAAATAAGTTTATGGAAAATGCCAATTAGAAATGAAACTGTATCCGTAACGTGTATAGGAGGAAAATTGGGGGTTTGTGGCATTCCGCTCTCTGTCATTTCTGTGACAACAAACAACTAAAACTTTATTTATTCTGGAAAAATCATAATGAGCGATACAACTATGATAGTATATTGAGAAAGGACATGAAGAAGGCAATGCAGCCGTGGTTTGGGTTGAAGTTCTTTTTATTTTCTGTGCAGAATCTGTATTATTTGCTTACTAGATCTGACAGTAAAAGGTTTTATTGATTTTACATTTTGGTAAGGAGAGCTCTGCGTCCTGATATCTGTGTATTAGGAGGAGAGGAGAGCTCTGCGTCCTGATATCTGTGTATTAGGAGGAGAGGAGAGCTCTGCGTCCTGATATCTGTGTATTAGGAGGAGAGGAGAGCTCTGCGTCCTGATATCTGTGTATTAGGAGGAGAGGAGAGCTCTGCGTCCTGATATCTGTGTATTAGGAGGAGAGGAGAGCTCTGCGTCCTGATATCTGTGTATTAGGAGGAGAGGAGAGCTCTGCGTCCTGATATCTGTGTATTAGGAGGAGAGGAGAGCTCTGCGTCCTGATATCTGTGTATTAGGAGGAGAGGAGAGCTCTGCGTCCTGATATCTGTGTATTAGGAGGAGAGGAGAGCTCTGCGTCCTGATATCTGTGTATTAGGAGGAGAGGAGAGCTCTGCGTCCTGATATCTGTGTATTAGGAGGAGAGGAGAGCTCTGCGTCCTGATATCTGTGTATTAGGAGGAGAGGAGAGCTCTGCGTCCTGATATCTGTGTATTAGGAGGAGAGGAGAGCTCTGCGTCCTGATATCTGTGTATTAGGAGGAGAGGAGAGCTCTGCGTCCTGATATCTGTGTATTAGGAGGAGAGGAGAGCTCTGCGTCCTGATATCTGTGTATTAGGAGGAGAGGAGAGCTCTGCGTCCTGATATCTGTGTATTAGGAGGAGAGGAGAGCTCTGCGTCCTGATATCTGTGTATTAGGAGGAGAGGAGAGCTCTGCGTCCTGATATCTGTGTATTAGGAGGAGAGGAGAGCTCTGCGTCCTGATATCTGTGTATTAGGAGGAGAGGAGAGCTCTGCGTCCTGATATCTGTGTATTAGGAGGAGAGGAGAGCTCTGTGCCCTGATGTCTGTGTATTAGGAGGGCAGGTGCTGCCTAAGGACTAGAATATTTGGCCTTACACAGAAAACAATGGGGACAGAACTGACCTAACTGTTCCTTACTGTGAATTATTTCAGAGGAAATAATAGTGATTGGGTGTAAATACAAACCGTTACCTCAGGTATCTGCTGACATTTGTAAAATGTAAAGATCTTAATTTTTATGGGATACTGAAAGCAAATGGAACCGGTTTCTGTGTGATAATGCGAACACCCAAGTGACAGGTCCTCTTTAAAAACCAGACACAGCATTAGGGGACATTAGATCCGGCCTCTTCCCGGTCAATGAGTTAGTCTGCACTTCCTGCTCTACTCGCCTTCCTCCCGGCTGCAGAGCACGATGGGACCTATTTGGAGGGAAGGAAATCAGGAAGAGGTGGACTGCATATTGACCTGGTTGATGTCTTTGTTTACCCCTATTTACAAATATAATTACAAAGTAGACACAGAATAATGGTTCTTTAATTTAATTAACAGGTTCAGTGAGGCTCAATTCACAAAGCATTACACAAGGATAAAGAGCTTTATTTTTAGCCATGTGACTGTCATTCTCACATGTCAAAGTAACTGTCACAATTATCAACATTGGATCAAATCTGTTTGTAAAGTAAAAGAACAATCTCTTATGTCATAGCTTTACTTTTAACATTCCTGCCTGCCATGCCGATCCACCAGTGGAGGCCCAAGGATAACCCGGCATTTCTGGGTATGTGGCAAGCTTGAACATTCCTCTAATGTGAACAAGTGGATGTAGCTAGAAGGAAACGTGAGTGAGAAGTATTTTAAACAGAGGTTTTAGATAGAAATCACAGGGATCCATAGTAAAAGAGCGGTGGGGCCCATCCAGTTGGACCTCTTTAGAAAACCATAGTACAGCTAATGTCTTGGTTCCCTGATTATGGGTCGTTCTTTTTTTAATGTGGTCTCTCTCTTGAATGTCTTATGTGTCCCTACTTTCGAGTCCCTTTTAGTATGTATCTTCTTGCTTTTGTGTAGCCTACGTAATGTGTCACCCAGCTATTGAGTCACCTTTCCTTTGCGTGTCTCCTGCTTTGATGTCTCCCCATAGGTCTCTCCATTTTGTGTCTCGTTTTCTGCGTTTGCCCACGTCTTGGTGTCACCTTTTCTGAATGTCTTCTTTCTTGCTTCCCTACTTTTATTCTTTTTTACTTTTGGCTCCTTCTGTATCTCTTTCCCTGCTTTATGTTCATTTATGTTTCTCTACACTTTTTTTGTGCTTTTGTTTTTTCTGTTCCTTTGATTTGTTTCTTGATGTTGATTAGTAGTGGCCCTCTTTTTTGCCACATTGTATCCATTTTCCCAGGGAGTAACCTCTAAGAGACATTGGGCATCCCGTACCTTTAATACTTGGTGTACTGGCAATACTTGGTGTACTGGCATTGGTAATGGCAATATAGGGGGATCTGCATATCTCAGTGTTGAAAAAGAAAGTGCTTGATGCCTGTGACCTCCATTAGTGCATGGAATAGCGGTCAGAGCATCAAGGTACAAGACCACTGAGGCAAAAGTAAGAACTGGAGGTACTTCTTCTCAACCACCAATGAGCATCATAACTATCCTGAAAACGGAATCTGATTGGTAGAAAAATAAGTGAATTTCTTACATACATAGACTAAGTCTCATGTAGAAAACCTGGAAAGTACTGGAAAGTTGCCCACAGTGGTCAATGAGATTTCTGTTGTCATTTTCTTTTTTTATAAAATTTGATACATTAAAAAATATTTTATGGGGACATTTTGCTGCTGAGGTACTGTATCTAAGTTTGCCGTACACAGGGCTATGTCTGAAGACCATGAGACTTTGTGCACATGGGGCAGTTTTAGGCGGTTGGAATATAGATACTTCTTTGTATTTTAACTGCTGTTCTCCAGTAAATATTAACAAGAGAACATTAACAAAAGGTAAAAATTGACTAACGTGCAGAAAAGGGGGTGACTTGACACCGTGACTCCATGTGTGGTGCAGCTGAGTATTTGTGAATGTGTCTGTGCTGGAGCTGCATGAAATAAACCATTTCGTATAGTGAAATGAAAAAGTCAGAAATGTAAAATTCTGTGTATGGTGGACCTGACAATGCAAGATATTGGAGTATGAACTCAGACCTATGCACAGAGTCAAAATGGACAATGAAAATCCAATATATGGTGGACATGAGGCCCTCTCTATGGTAGACCAGGCACATTTGGCCCATGTATATGGTGTGCTGGACTCTTAAGGCCCCGTGTAAGGTGTAACTAAGAACTTCGACCCTGTGTATGGTAGACCAGAACCTTTAAGGCCCTATGTTTGGTGGACTGGATCCATGAAGCCTTGTGTATGGTGGCTGGAGTCCTAAGGTCCTGTGTAAGGTGGAACTGGGAACCTGGGGCCCTGTGTATGGTAGACCAGAACCTTTAAGGCCCTGTGTTTGGTGGACTGGACCCATGACCCTGTGTTTATGGTGGCTGGATTCTTAAGGCCATGTCTAAGGGGGAACTGGAAACCCGAGTACTTCTGTAAGGTAGACCTGGAAATATTTGGCCCTTTGTGTGGTTCAGCTAGGAACACGAGGACCCCACTGTAAGGTGGAGCCAGGAATGAGAGGTCCTGTGTATGGCTGAACTAAACACTGGAGGACCTTTGTGTTGTAGAGTTGGGAGTAGGAAGCCCTGTACTTGTTTCAGTGGGAGTATATAGTGCTTTCTATGGCGGTGTAAGGTCTTGTGCATGTAGTATTCACTGGTACGTGAAGCCTTGTGTATATATGTCATAAGGCAGGGCTAGACCAACCTCGGCACTCCAGCTATGGTGAAACTACAAATCCCATGATGCTTGTGGGAGTCATGCCAGTGTCTGTCAGTCTTGAAATGCCTCATGGGATGTGTAGTTTCACCACAGCTGGAGGGCTGAGGTTGCATACCCATGTCATAAAGCAATCATTGTATTTCAGGTTGATACATAAATGCTGTTTTGCTGAACAAAATGGCTGCCTTTACTTTAGCTATTGATAAATGCAGCTTGAAAAGATATCATACATGTGCTAGGTAAAAAATACAGCTTGATGTAAGAAGAATATTTATTGTATTAAAGGAGAACTATGGGGTCAGTGTTTTTCCCCATAGTTCTCCTTAGGGTAACGGGAGGACACAAACTAGCATCCTCCCGTTACCCTAAGCTCAGTATACCGTGAGCTACAGCTCGCGGTATACTGAGACGCCGCAGCCGGAGCGGATCCCGGCGTAGATGACGGGATCCGCCCAGCTGCATGAGTGACAGCTGGCTCTGCCTATCTAGAGGCAGAGCCAGCTGTACCCGCCCCCTCCCCCGTCCGTTCCGCCAGTCAGCGCTTGCAGATCGGAGCGGGGAGAGGGGAATCCAGCCCCTCCCCCTGTCACGGCAGAGAGCCGTGACAGGATCGAGAGGCGAGCGAACCCGGGATGTGTTCGCTCACCTCCCGATCTACTGAGCCGACCTGTGACAGTCTCATTGTCACAGGTCGGCTAGAACTATGAGGTGAGTGAAAAGCACTCACCTCATAGTTCTCCTTTAAGTATCAGTGGTTGAAAGTATGAGAGATGTTTCACTTTAAACTGTCTCAATCTGTGTACATTGTTCACATCTAACCACTTAATATAACGTTGGATTTGTAGAAGACTGAAAATGAGTAATAATTTTAATTTGGCCTCAGCCTTTTGTATTCCCCTGTACAGCAGCACTCAGACTGAGAGAGAGAGAGCGAGGGATGGGCAGCACAAAGGGCCAATAAGATGTGCTGCATACACATCTGCTTACAGAAAATGTTGACAATAGAGATCGCACAATGAGCAGAGGGATGACCTCATCAGTCTGATGCTGCTCCTTCACTGTGCAGTCACAGGCTGGGGCTAGGGAGGTGACTTAGCTGTATTGCTCAACTGCAGTAGAGGCAAGTCAGGTCACCATCCTGGCTCTGCAGTCTGGCATTCTCAGGGCTGGATGGATATGAATACAAATCCTATGCCAGGGAAAACAACTCACATATACAGTATTTATTTTAACTGTGTAGTTAGATGACTGCCTAGACTTCAGCTATAAGGGTCCGTTCACACCAGCAAACTGGACTGAATGCACGGCTGGCAGTGTGCGCTGACTGGCACAGTGCTGATGCACCGATTGCGGCCATCAGCACTGTTTATTTTTTGTTAGAACTTTATTTACATTTAATTGAGTACTGTCGGCACAATGGGGTGCAATGCGGGTGCCAATTTAAAACGAGGTAAATTGCCCTGCCTGTGTGTTGGGGCTGTGCTAGTTACCTCTTCCGATGCTTATGGGCCCTTAAGTCAGGGTGGACAAATGAAGATGGAATTCAGAAACCAGTCTGTTCAATCAGCCAGGAGCCAGAAGGGTTTTTTAGGAGCCAGCTTCATGGACAACAACCAGAGAAAACCTCAACAGTTAGGCACCAGCTAGGGATGCACCAATACCGATACTAGTGGCAGTATCAGTACCGATGCCGAGTATTTGGGCGAGTACCCGTACTCGCCCAAATGCTCAGATGCCTAGCCCGATACTTCCGGTATCAGGAAGCTGGGCAGCGCATCATTACTTGTCTTGTGACGAGAGAGCATGGATCCGGATTCCTGGCCAATCAGGAAGCCGAGCAGCGGGTAATGACGAGCTGTCCGGCTTCCTGATTGCTCGGAAGCTGGCCAATCAGGAAGCCAGGCGCCCGGCTTTCTGATTGGTCGGGAAACCGGCTTCATGCTCTCTTGTCACCTCATGACGAGGGAGCATGAAGCCGGCTTCCCGGCCTATCAGGAAGTTGGGTGCCGCTTCATTACACAGCGCCCGGCACCCTGATTGGCTAGAAAGCCGTCTACATGCTTTCTCGTCACCTAGTGACGAGAAGCATGGGGACGGATTCCCTGCTAATCGGGAAGCCGGGTGGCGAGTCTTTACACGCTGCCCGGCTTCCCGGCTAATCAGGAGGCCAGGTGGCGAGTCATTACAGGCCGCCTGGCTTCCTGAATGGGACTTCCGGTACTCGGTATTCGGTATCGGCGAGTACCTGGAAAAAAAATTGTTACTTTTTAAGAGCATTGGCGACCTGGCTCCTGGGATTTGTCTAGCCGTGCCTTAGGTACACCTGTAATGAGAGAAATATATTGGCTGCCTGTGCTGGCCGACTTATGGAAATGCTAGTTGCCCGGCTACGTTCAGGATAAGTGACTCAAAATGAGTCCAGTGAACGCGCACGACAGCCAAGGAACCTGTCAGCAGGGTGGGATATGTCTAGGAACCTTCTCTGATGGTAAAAAGTAGTATATGAAATTATACTTTTCTAGCCCTGATGTGAGGAACCAGAGCTGTGAAATTCTTCCCTAGCTGCAGTAGCTTGGCTGTACAGGAGGACTCCTCCCAAGACCTGGTGGGGGCCAACATCTCCAGACGGTGGCTGTGGTGGCACAGGCAGCAATGGTGTAAATCGCAAGGGGCATTCTGTAGACCTTGAAACCAAATAATGGCCCTGCAAGGTAAAGGCTCGCAGTTGTAGGTGGTGGTCTACTTAAAAAATGATTTAAGCTCTAACTAGATGACATAGAGTTTGTTAAAGCACTGGCTATAATTAACAAATGCCAGTTTTTACCTTTAGAAAACACTTTTTTTCGTTGTTTTTTTTTTTGCATTTCAGTTCTATTCACTTCCTCCAGGCATTTTCAGCCTTGTCCAGCACTTGCTCAAGCGGTGGCTGCACGTTACAGTGCTCTGGACCAACTCTCTGATGAGTGGCAATGGCACCATTAGTGTCGACACGGCCGCTTTTAATCTAGTCCTATTGACTCGGCCAAAGTCCGAGTAGTGTGTGGCCCGTCGGCACCCCTCTGAGGAGAGAATTTCACCTAGCTTAATACACCCTGCACTGGAGATCAATAATTGGTTGCCATGGCAACAGTTTTAGAAAGGAGCCACTTGACTGCAACAGGCCCTGTTGTCAATTTTTGTCGAAGGAGTCGGTCCAATGAACAGAGCCATTCAGCTGCAATCACTGTTCGGGTATTCTGACACCGACGGGTGTTCCCGGTGTATGCTAAAGACGCCGTGGGGCTGAAAGAGAAAAAACGCACGCTGTATGGCCAGCTTTAGTCACCAATGAAAGTGTATGTCCCGGGGTGACAAGTCAGGAGAACAAGAAGAACAGAGTGTTGTCACCGTATACCAGAAAGTGCCTGAACAAGGACCTTAATGGCGGGATCCGCAGGTATTATTTAAATGGAAGCTGAAGATGATAGACGACTGAAAACTACGGTTGCAATTACATTGATACGTTAAATTTTCTTTGAGGTTCCAGTGATTGGGTTTAGATCTATTATACAGTAAGTCCAGATAGGTGCATTGCTGATATTTTCTCATCAGGGATTGCCAGGGCCTTCATTTTATGCTGTACGCGTATAGCAGACGCACAGGGCCTGTAGCAGTCGTGTGGGTCCTTCATGGAACTGTTGCCATGGCAACCATTGGTTGATCTCCAGCGCAGTTTGCATTAGGTTGGGTGAAAATGATCTCTTCTGTGTGGCAGCAGCTCTCGTATGCCAATTCCAAAGATATGCAATAAAGTAAAGCAGGACACTTGGGTATGTACTATTATAAAACATGAGGGAGATCAAATACGGAAATGGTCTCCGTCTGCCCTCACTTGAACCCTTCGCCTTGTTCGTCCGATGAGCAAATGCTGTGTATTTGCACTGGAGGAATTGTTCCCTTTGTTCTAAAGAGAAGGCAACAACGAGCATTGTTCACCGGCCTGCAGCGCGGAAGTGATGGTTATTTATCTGGTTTTAACCCTTGAGCTGGCCCCACACTGCTCACATTTTGGCCGATTCCTGTGAAATTACCAAAATGTAACTGCTTAGATCGCACTTGAGGGGGGTGGACATAATGAAGGCGAGGGCGTGCGCGAACAGGAAAGTTTGAACATTTTTCACAGCCAGCGATGGCTGTTACATTCAAGCGTTCGGGTGGCTATAGAGCCGCCCAATTGCTTGTACAGTGCAGGGAAAGTTTGCACCCCTCCCCTCTGCCGTTGTTGCTGGCTATCCTGGGCTCCGCTGTCTCCAATGCGGGCCCAGGACCAGCACGGTGGGTCTCTGCACATAGGTCAGAGGGAGATCAGCACACTTCCAGCAGCTGATCTCCTCTCCGATCACTGAACCCAGAAGCAATGTGTATTATATCACTTCCAGTTTCATGCTGTGATTTCTCCGGCTGCTGTATCCAGAGAAGAAGCTGGTAAAATATAATCTCTGCTTCATCAGCTTCTTTTGGGTTCTATAGGTGACATTAGGAGTTTAATGGCCTGGGCAGATAGGAGGAATAACACAATGGTTTTCAAGTGATTAAACCGTGGGTGGGCCAACAGGCTCGACAAACTTTGATAAATTGAAGGAAAATTGCTGGCCAGACAGTGACTGCAGCCAATCAGGTATTCCGGCAGTTTCGTCCCAGTAGCAGGAGATTCCCCCATCCACGCTGTGTAGCATGGGTGGGGGAATTGTGCGGATTTCTCTTGCTCAGACCACAGGCTGGACATGAAAAAAATAATCATGTATGTCTGGCTTGTGAGGTGCCTGGTTACTGCAAAGGAGGCTCATAGTGGTCGCATCGTTTACATTTATTGAGGCTCAAAGTATATATAAGGCTCCATTCACACTGGAGCGACTGCCCACGCATATTCAGCTGTACAAACGTTTGCGTCCCGTGTGGTCTTCCGCCCGGAAAACCGCATGTGAAACGCAAACGCTATATGTGAATAGCGCCTAAAGCCAAAGCATTTTTTTTACACATTGGACAGTGTAGGGAATGGCCCCTGCCAGTCATCTGTGTCCCATTGAGGAGATCTCTACCCACTTCCTGTCCTGTTGACATAGCAGGAAGAAAGACAAAATCTTTCCAAAGTGAGGAAAATTCTCTCTTAGAGTCGTCACCGGAACAAGTGTCTCATTGGAAGATTTCTCCTTCTATGCCTGTTCTGGTGGCAACTTAAAACGTTGGATTTTCCCTCACTTTCAGTCCCAGCAGTGGCGTCACAAGGGGGGTGCGGCCCGCTGAATATTGTTAAAATGCAACTGTGCAGAGCTCCTTCAGTCTTTGTGTTTTTGCAGTCTAACGCTGTCTGGTCGAAATCTCCAACTTGCAAGTACCCGGCAGTGAGGTAGTTGGAGATTTCGACAAGTTGGAGCTTTCGATACAGCACCTGCCTTCTGAACTACAACTCAATGTCTGAACAATGTAACATCATCATTGCTTGCAGGAAGCAATGCATGATGGGCTATGTAGTCCCATTGCATCAAGCAGCAGGTAAAGTGACGCAAAGCACACTGGGAATCCAGGAAGCTAATGAAAGTGATGGGCAGACGGATGGTAGCACTCACTACATAAAAGGGATTTTTTTCACGTATTGAATGTATTATCAAACACAACTCTAGCTCTGCCTATCCAGATGCAGAGCCAGCTGTGCCCGCCTGCCCCCCCCGTCCGGCCAGTCAGCGCTGGCGGATCGGAGCGGGGAGGGGGGAATCCAGCCCCTCCCCTGTCACGGCAGTGAGCTGTGACAGGATCGAGAGGTGAGCGAATGCCGGTATGTGTTCGCTCACTTCTCGATCTACTGAGCCGACTTGTGACAGTCTCATTGTCACAGGTCGGCTAGAACTATGAGGTGAGTGAAAAGCACTCATCTCATAGTTCTCCTTTAATGCATTCACTGCATTAGGGTAAAAACGGCCCAGCACCATTTTTTTACCCCAGTCCCCCCTAGTCTCCCCACACTTACCTGTCAGCTGCGCTTGTCCCCGCCGCTGGTCCCAAAAGCGATCCACCCCACCCCGAACTTCCGGGTTGCGGGGGAGGATACTGATGGCAGAGGAGCCATAGGCTCCTTCTGCCATCAATCAAAGAAGGAAGGGGTGTGGCCTGCCACAGGACTGTGTGTGACTATAGACGCACACAGCCGCTGTGGGGACGGGTGCCTCCATTAGAACGATGGTGGCACCCGTGAAGGGGACGGAGGGAAGAGCATGACGGTGACCCACTAGAAAACGAGGAATGAAGAACTTTAAAAGAAAAACAACAGCCTCCAGCAAAGGAGGGTTTCCTTAAGAAAATGGGCTTTAATAGAAAGCCAGATTCCCAATCTGTATAGATCAGGAGTAGGCAACTCCGGCCCTCCAGCTGTTATTTAACAACAAATCCCAACGTGCCTCTGCCTTTGGAAGTCTATTCTGTAACTGTCAGTCTTGTAATGCCTCATGGGACTTGTAGTTCCCCAACAGCTGGAAGGCCCCTGTTGTAGATGATACTAATTTGTATACAATGGATCTTATACAAGCTCACACACACACACATTTCCCTCTGTGTATACTTCTATCTATAATACATGAAACTCTTGTGTCCAGTTTTGTACAGGGTGCAGAAAGGGTAGAACCGTCGTCTGGTTTTTATTTCTGTCCGGGTCCACTCTGGGGAGATTTCCTCTGAGTCAGCTTGGCAGGAAGTGCGGACAACTTTCCAAAACAGGGACAATAGCAATGCAAAATACACTTTTTGAACAGGGCGGGGAAGGCTGCTTCTCTCGGTGAGAAGTGTGGGGGGCGGGGGATTTCCTGAAGTAATAAAAAAATGACAGAGGATTCACACTTCCCCTCTTAATCCAAAACTAATAAAAAGAGGTTAGCCTCGTGTGCTGCTTCAATAGAACCTGCTGAATCGGCCGAAATGCGAGCCGCAGATAGCCAAAAATGTACAAAAATGCTTGTGGCATGCGTTCCCGCTTGTGGCATGCATTTCCTGGTGTTTCCATTGAAATCTATTGGGGAAACAAATTAGCTGCAAACTGCCAAAAGAAGCTCATGTACTTTTTTCTGTGTTTTGATGCTGGCGTCCGAACACTCAGGTGTGAACAGGGGCCATTGAAAATCATGGGATTTCTTGTGTCGGGCATTTTGTAGCTCATTTGTAACAGCTACAAAACGCTTAGGTGTGAACGGGGACAAATGCTGAGGAAATCACTTACAATGGACTCTGCTTCTTGATGTTAAAAAGTTTTAGTTTCCTGCAGAATCAGCTGGTCCCCTGAGCACTGACCCTGATATCTTGTTTTAGGGTGGCTCCTTTCCCTTGCAGGGTTCTATGGAGTCACCCTTGCGTGTGTTAGTAAGCTGTGTGTGTCCACAAACACACAGCAAGGCAGGACACACCCCTGCTCCCCGCTCCTATCGCCTTCTCCAAACTAGTAGATGGATGGCTGCAGTAGAATGTGCTCTCTCTTGTGATTTTTGTGCTGAACAGGAAGTCCATGGAAGCAAATATGAGAGAATTGGAGTCATTTATTAATGAAAACATGTTTGAGCGTTTAATACTGTAACAGAAGTCGATCTACACATCCCCTGAGCCAGATGCACAATTATGGGTCGAACAGTAACTGCATCCTATCAGATGAAGTCACTGCTCGGGTAGTCAAGCAGCCGTGCAAATAAATAGCAGATTAATCCACTCCCTTTACTTCCTGGAACTCTGGATCTGCCTCCTGGAACGTGTGACAGTGCACATCAATTGAATACACCTCCCTTTACTTCCTTGAACTCTGGGTCTGCCTCCTGGAACATGTGACAGTGCACATCAATTGAATCCACCTCCCTTTACTTCCTGGAACTCTGGATCTGCCTGGGTATGCCTCCTGGAACGTGTGACAGTGCACATCAATTGAATCCACCTCCCGTTACTTCCTGGAACTCTGGATCTGCCTCCTGGAATGTGTGACAGTGCACATCAATTGAATCCACCTCCCTTTACTTCCTGGAACTCTGGATCTGCCTCCTGGAACGTGTGGCAGTGCACATCAATTGCATCCACCTCCCTTTACTTCCTGGAACTCTGGGTCTGCCTCCTGGAACGTGTGACAGTGCACATCAATTGAATCCACCTCCCGTTACTTCCTGGAACTCTGGATCTGCCTCCTGGAACGTGTGGCAGTGCACATCAATTGCATCCACCTCCCTTTACTTCCTGGAACTCTGGCTCTGCCTCCTGGAACGTGTGGCAGTGCACATCAATTGCATCCACCTCCCTTTACTTCCTGGAACTCTGGCTCTGCCTCCTGGAACGTGTGGCAGTGCACATCAATTGCATCCACCTCCCTTTACTTCCTGGAACTCTGGCTCTGCCTCCTGGAACGTGTGGCAGTGCACATCAATTGAATCCACCTCCCTTTACTTCCTTGAACTCTGGGTCTGCCTCCTGGAACACGTGACAGTACACATCAATTGAATCCACCTCCCTTTACTTCCTGGAACTCTGGATCTGCCTCCTGGAACACGTGACAGTGCACATCAATTGAGGGGGGGAATGCCTCTCCCCCGAGATCTCGCAAGATTATGCCGTTTCCAGATTAGATTTCCCAGGAAGGCTCTGGTGATGTAGCCTTCCCAGGATGCATCTGTGAGGCCAGGACTACATCACCAGTGCCACATCCAACCAGGATGTGTAACAACACAGCTGCATACAGATGTGAGTTTAGTGAGAGGGGGTAAGGATATACTTTAGGGGCCCACTACACTGTACATTTAAGGTGGAACTTTACCCCCTTGGACTAAAAATCCCATCAGCGCGCAGCTCTGCACACCGATATGAAACCATCTGACATTCATTAGCTAAACAAACATATTTTTATTTTACTTAGAATTTCTTTTGTTCCACTTCCTGGTCCTCTTTGGTACAAATGATGTAATGTGCCCAAGCATTGCATCCTGGGAAGGTTACATCAGCAGAGCATTGCTGGGAAATATCATCTGTAATCTCAAGAGATCTCAGGGAAAGGCATTTTCTCCCCTGGGATGCACATGTGCCAGAGTTCCAGGAAGTGAAGGGAGATCTAGTGACCTGCCCGTATACATGGGGTGTATACATGAGAGTGACAGGGAAAGGTGACGGGTATACATGGGGTGTATACATGAGGGTGACAGGGAAAGGGGACGGGTATACATGAGGAGTATACATGAGGGTGAGGGGGAAAGGTGACGGGGATACATGAGGCGAATACATGAGGGTGACCGGGAAAGGTGAAGGGTATACATGAGGGGGAGAGGGAAAGGTGACGGGGATACATGAGGCGAATACATGAGGGTGACCGGGAAAGGTGAAGGGTATACATGAGGGGGAGAGGGAAAGGTGACGGGGATACATGAGGCGAATACATGAGGGTGACCGGGAAAGGTGAAGGGTATACATGAGGGGGAGAGGGAAAGGTGACGGGGATACATGAGGCGAATACATGAGGGTGACCGGGAAAGGTGAAGGGTATACATGAGGGGGAGAGGGAAAGGTGACGGGGATACATGAGGCGAATACATGAGGGTGACCGGGAAAGGTGAAGGGTATACATGAGGGGGAGAGGGAAAGGTGACGGGGATACATGAGGCGAATACATGAGGGTGACCGGGAAAGGTGAAGGGTATACATGAGGGGGAGAGGGAAAGGTGACGGGGATACATGAGGCGAATACATGAGGGTGACCGGGAAAGGTGAAGGGTATACATGAGGGGGAGAGGGAAAGGTGACGGGTATACCTGAAGGTGACAGGGAAAGGGGACGGGTATACATGAGGTGTATACATGAGGGTGACAGGGAAAGGTGACGGGTATACCTGAAGGTGACAGGGAAAGGTGACGGGTATACATGAGGGTGACAGGGAAAGGTGACGGGTATACATGAGGGTGAGAGGGTAAGGTGACGGGTATACATGAGGGTGACAGGGAAAGGTGAAGGGTATACATGGGGTGTATACATGAGATCGACATGCACAGGCCCATACAGGTAGCGATGTGTACAGGCCCCGGTGGTGGCATGCAGTCGGGGGAGGGGGGACATTCTTGGACGGATAGAGCGGACATGTTGGAACTCGCTGGGATTTGGTTTCTAACCAGTAGAAAAATCGTTGTTTTTTGAAGGAATGTTGAACTCTTTCCTGTCCAGCCTGCGGTATATTTCTTCCTGTGTGACTCCCCCTCGGCGATGGTACGCGGCCGCGTGACACCCAGGGGACTTTTCTGGCTGTTCGGAGTGTTTTTTGGGGTTACATTGAAATGTTTTTATTTTGAGCAGAAATTACATTTTTCTGGTAATTCTGATCGGAAAAAAGAACAATGTGAATGGAATCTGGAAAGGTTTGTTGTAGGACTGATGCTGATGTGGCCAGCACGCGGGTGTGTACACGCAGAGGAACCAGGATGTCTTGTGGTACGGGGCCGCTGTTGCTGTGACATTTTGGCGGGAGGATAGAAATCAGCTCCAGAGACGCCGCGCTCTCTGACACATGTGTGTTACATGGCAAGCGTGGACATGTGCTGACCAAATGGGAACACTCAGCCGGGATCTGACAGTACCAGCCCTCAGTGCTCAGTGCCTGCTAGGAATACACGCAGAGCTCCCAATCCGATGTCTGTGTGCACAGGGCCAGACCAGTCACTGTCATGTGTCAAAGGTTATAGAGCACGCGTGTTGCTCAGACACGCATGTTACTCGGACACACATGCTATATTTCACAACGATCACGGATGGTTTTCCGTTTGAAACTTTAGATAGAAGCTCCCTTCCTCTGTTCATCAATAAAGCCAAACATTTCTGGTGGAGAAGGGTGTGATCAGGGGCAGGCATCCTCTGCTCTCCAGCTGTGCTAAAACTACAAATCCCAGCATGCCTCTGCCTTTGCGAGTCATGCCTGTAGCTGTCAGAGACTTGCAATGCCTCATGGGACTTGTAGTTCCACAACAGCCGGAGTGCTGAGGTTGCCACCATTGGGTCGCAATATTTGTCAGGTGCTTATTGCTGTTTGTTTTCCCATTGGGGAGATTTCTCCTGACTTCCTGTCCTGATGACACCATGCGGGCCATAGTGTGACACGGGTCACCAGGACAGGAAGTCAGGAGAAATCTCCTTAAAGGAGCTGCAAAGTCCCAAGCGTTGTCCCGCCCAAAGAGGAATGGCAGTGTTCTGCTTGAAATGTCTCCTGTAGCATGTCGGCAGTCTCTAAATGTCTCCTGTAACATGTTGGCATTCTCTAAACGTTTCCTGTAGCATGTCGGCAGTCTCTAAATGTCTCCTGTAACGTGTCGGCAGTCTCTAAATGTCTCCTGTAACGTGTCGGCAGTCTCTAAATGTCTCCTGTAACATGCCGGCAGTCTCTAAATGTCTCTTGTAACACGTCAGCAGTCTCTAAATGTCTCCTGTAACATGTCAGCAGTCTCTAAATGTCTCCTGTAACATGTCGGCAGTCTCTAAATGTCTCCTGTAGCATGTCGGCAGTCTCTAAATGTCTCCTGTAACATGTCGACAGTCTCTAAATGTCTCCTGTAACATGTCAGCAGTCTCTAATTGTCTCTTGTAATATCTCAGCAGTTTGATAACATGTCTTCAGTCTTCTGTTGCAGTTGCAGTATCTGATGCAGTGCAATAAAAGCTGAGCGTAACACAGTTTTCATCTCTACTGACCATATAATGTGACCATGGGGTGAACTCTGAGAACAGAATGGTCCCTGTTTATGGTGTCCCCGTTCTCTAACAGTCATCACGCATGTGGAAAAAATAGGAGCTTTGTGTGGCTACTTTCCTTCCCCCATAGCACATAATAGCGATTAATGGAGGGGGGGAGGGGGGGCGAGTGTCTGCCCGGGGAGATCAGATACATGGCGTGGTACTATCAGAGTGCCACACACACACAATTGTCACATTGGAAGTTAGGACTCGAAGTGCCTCCAGGGAACTCCTCTGCTCAGGGCTGCCATTGCTGCAGAGCTTCCGGGAGACCTGGGAACCCCTGCTTGTGATGCAGGAGAGGTGTTCCTGAACACACCCACTGTATGTTCCTGGATCTCACATACAAACAGCAGCAGTACTTAGGATTATGATGGCAATCCATTACACAGAATGTGTTTTGACTCAAAGTGACTTAAAGCTGAACTCCGGGATAAGCGAATATTATCTACATACAAGAGTCCTGTGTATTCTTCCTGGAATCTTGTTGGGCTTTGTGTATTTCCTCCAGATCTGTGCAGTAATCCAGTGTGAGACTTGGAGCTTCCTGTAATAAAGAGCGCTCACTGCTGCTCTCTCTTTCTGCAGGGTGACTGGTCTTGTCTCCGCCCCTCCTGTAGTTTTCTGCAGGCAGCCTGTAGTGGGTGGGGCTTGCTGGGCCCCTCCCATGGCTCTGCTCCCTGCACAGACTATATACAGCCCAGTGATGCATTCGGTGCACACAAAGTGGATTTATATATTTTGTGGCTTTTGAGAAATATATTTAAATGAAAGTTGTTGTGCTTTTTCATTCAGCTTTAAATCGCGTGTGGCCAGCTTGAGAAGGTCTGCAGTTCTTTCCATAAAAAATAAAGACCTTTATGTGTTCCTATGGAGATGTGAGAAGGAAGCGGGAAGGTGAGCAGTTTGCGGTCTCTGCCCTTTCCACTCGGGTGCTCTGTCTGTTCTTGACGCATGTTTTCAAACTGCAATCACGATAATCACCCGTCGTCCACGTTCTGCTCCATTTAGAATGTGTATACGCTGACCACCAATGTCCTGGCAGGTCCACCTGGATGTTCCCTGCTGCCCTGGCAGGTCTACCTGTCTGTTCCCTGCTGCCCCGGCAGGTCTACCTGGCTGTTCCCTGCTGCCCCGGCAGGTCTACCTGGCTGTTCCCTGCTGCCCCGGCAGGCCTACCTGGCTGTTCCCTGCTGCCCCCGCAGGCCTACCTGGCTGTTCCCTGCTGCCCCGGCAGGTCTCCCTGGCTGTTCCCTGCTGCCCCGGCAGTCCTACCTGGCTGTTCCCTGCTGCCCCGGCAGGTCTCCCTGGCTGTTCCCTGCTGCCCCGGCAGTCCTACCTGGCTGTTCCCTGCTGCCTTGTCATCCCTGCCCTCTCCTCCTGTGTGACAGCTGGATACACACTGTGACTCTGCCAGTGACTGCGGGGGACACTGCAGCCTCTATATGTGTCTATCTTCTCTGCACTGACATTGTTCTGCACCCACAGACACTTCAGATGAATGTAAACCTTTCACTCGGCACCGTCTCTGCTGTCCTTGGTGAATGAATCTGACTAGCAGAGGAAGAAAGAGCCAAGGGCGCCAGTGCAAAATCTTACAGTGTACTTCATACAGCAACCAACCCTCTGCACTCAGATGTTTAAAGTGACTCTGTGGCCAGAGAAAAGAAATAAAATAAGAAAAACACACCCTGACATAGAAGAGTCACCAATCCGGCAGACAGGGACTTCCATTTCTGCTAGTCAGATTCATTTACATTGCCTGAAGGATCTCCTCGTCTGGGAATGTGACAGAGAGAGGAAATCTCAGCACTGACACGGTCAGGTTCCTCTTCACTACTCTATCCACAAAAAAGCAAAAACATGTTCCCACTTTATAAAGCTGAAGTTTATTCTGCTTACATTTTGCCTTCCCTGGTCCCCCCCCCCCCC
>NW_017306287.1:3585708-3607234 GCF_000935625.1 Nanorana parkeri
CCCCCCAATCAACATGCTAATTACATTTTTAAATAAAGCTTTTCCTGTTCTATTTCATACCTTATTTTAGTCCCGGTGATGTCATCACTGGATCTCTGTGCAATGACGGACTGGTGGGAGAGGCACTTACTGAATACATCACAGCACCCTGCATCAGAACTCCTCTCAGGAGCCCTCAGCCCGGATGCAAGCGTTGGCCTGGCTCATGGGAAGGGTTATGCAAAAATCAAAATGCCGTAATAGGTGGGTGTCAGTCTGTCCGACACGCTCTGAGTGCATATCATGTTTTGATGGCGTGAACATCCCATAATGCCTTGCATTCCCTGTGGGATCCAAGCTGTTAGTGCTGGTGTGCTGTGTATCAGCAAGTCAGCTTAGAGTCCCGGGAATATGGATCCTAGGGCGTGTTGTCACCCTAGGACAGGAAGTTGAAGAACTGGCAGGATCACCAGGTAAAAATGTGACTACCTGGTCTGGCCATGGGCTGGGAAGGCAGAGAGCTTGCAGTGCCAAGTACCCCTTAGGAATGGTGACCTGGGGGTGCCTGAGTACCACTTATGGGTTTGGGACACCACTAGTGAGAATGGCACATTGGTCATGGCACCTCTTGCTTTTGTTCTGCACCTCGCCTCTTGGGCTAGGCCTTTTGGCTAAGACCAGGGGTAATCTTTATACCGGGCCGCAAGGCCTAGCCATTGTATCACACATTGGCAATTATTTATTTGTCTTCACTGTGTGCACACTTCACTTTTATATGAGTGTTACTTTTCACCCCACAGGATGGAGGGTGCAGATCTGCGGGCCTACCCTGAAGTCTAGGGGGAGAATGTGTGGTCATTAGGTTCCTTCCTCCCCTGAATTGGGGGTCTCTCTTCGGGAGAGCCCCCAACCTAGTACTCGATGATTGGCTTTGGCTGACCTTGAGGAATGGGTACACCTGGTTTCAGCCAGGTGGACCCCAGTGCCTTGCCCCTGTCAGGAGATTTGAGCCCCGGGGGGTCAGGGAAAGAACCCTATCTCTTTGGGAGAGCCCCCCAACGCAGTACTCGATGGTCGGCTTCGGCTGACCTTGAGGAATAGGTCCGCCTGGTTTCGGCCAAGTGGACCCGAGTGCCGTGCCCCTGTCAGGAGCTTTGCTCCCCGGGGGGTAAGGGAAAGAACCCTATCTCTTCTGGAGAGCTCCCCAACCCAGTACTCGATGGTTGGTTTTGGCTGACCTTGAGGAATAGGTCCGCCTGGTTTCGGCCAAGTGGACCCGAGTGCCGTGCCCCTGTCAGGAACTTTGCTCCCCGGGGGGTACGGGAAAGAACCCTACCTCTTCGGGAGATGGACCATTCTGACTCGCCCTTGTGCACTTTTTTGAGTGTGTTTCACGTGCACTTTTTTTTGTTCACTTTTGCATGCACTGAAAGAATGCACACACAAAGAAAAAGGTAAAAATAAAAACAATTGAAGACAACAAGATGGAAATAATGACACCGCTGGTGGAGGTAAAGGGGAAGCTACCGTTTATTTATTTATTACAGGTATTTATATAGTGCTGACAATGTACGCAGCGCTTTACATCAGTCCCGGTCCTCGAGGAGCTGACAATCTGAGGTCCCTATCTCACATACAGTATATACAGGGTGGATTTAGACAGAAGCCAGCTAACCTTCCATCATGTCTTTGGAGTGTGGGGGGAAACCCACACAAGCACTGGGAGAACATGCAAACTCCATGCAGATAGTGTCCTGACCGGGATTTGAACAGGGGGACCCCCAGTGCTGTGCTGCCCATAACATACCATTTGATATATTTTTATTTTTAGGTTTTGTTACACTTATAAGAATAATATCTCTGGTCTCTTTTGTATATCACATGGTTACATATTCTACCCCTATTGTATTTGTAGTACAGATACGGCAACTTTCTGTGACAACCATCCTCCCAGTGTGTTCCCTCCATAGACACAGGGATCTGAATATGCAGTGTGATTGCTGCTTGGGGTCACATCCATGGTAAAAGGACAAACCTTCCTCCCAGTGTACCAGTATGATCCCTATTCTGCTGACTGTGAGCTGTGCCATGATGTGGTGGAGGGGGCGGCACGGACACAAAATGTTCTGGGCACCAGATTTTTGGGCTGCATTGTTCTGCTTTTGCTGGGAGAAGAGGCGACAACTGGTTATGTTTGGCAATTCCTCATTTTCAAAGCTCATACTGGTTTCCAGTGCTGTCCTTCATACAGAATTGTTACATTCGGGTTTTTTTGTTTCTTTTTATATTATTTTTGGGTTATTATTTTGTTTTAATATGTAATTATGTTTTCTTTTTATACCCATGTGCTTACCCCGTCCTCCGGCAACCTGCCACCTAATTAGCGCCTGCATGGGTTGCCATCTCTTTCTCTCCTTCCTCTTCCCTCCTTTCCTCTCCTTCCACTGTTTCTCCTCTGGGTCTCTTTGTAAGTCTCCCCCTCCAGTGTCCTTCCCCCATTCCATTCTGTGTCCTCTCTCACCCTCCCCTCCAGCATGTCTCTCCACCCTCCCGTTTTTCTCTCTCCACTCTGCAGGGCTCCCAGGCCTTCTAACATTCCTCAGTGTCTGGCCGTGGCTGGCTCTATGCCCAGGATGGGGGTGGCGCAAAGAGGGGGGGGGGCACGCCTTTATCCCCACATGGCACTAACTGGGTGACCCTCCCTCTTCCAGATTCCCTTAGGTAAGGGGGGGCATCTCACATCTCAAAAAAATGGGGGATGTTAGGCTCCCCCTTATCCATCAGAAAACCACACGTGGCATTTGGTAGCACCCTTTCCCTGACAGATCCACACAAGGATCTTTAACCCTTTGCTTCCCCTGAAGGCCGGCTGTTCTTGATACCGCAGGGAGAGATGCACTGTAGATGTGTGGAAAGGAATAGGTTAATGATGCAATGCTCTGCAGATGTCTGATGTGAGTAAAGATGTCTAGGCTCTTTTTAATTTCCCGTCTTCTCTCCCAGGACGGCTGGGGGTGCTCTGGGTGTAGCTGGTGACCATGCACTCACTTGACGAGCCCCTGGATCTGAAGCTCAGTATATCTAAGCTGCGGGCAGCACGAGAGAAGCGAGATCGGAGCGGAGGGAGCCCCAAGAAACGCACTGTGCACCATGAGCTGATGATACGGGATGATGGAACAACTGTTGTTACTCCCATCTGCTCCTCACCTCCACCAGGTGATTCCCTTTTATCTTTACCCCGGCCAGATAATTTGTCTATATTCTCACCCCAACAAATGGTGCCCCTTTATCCTCATAGATGGTCCCTATATCCTTATCCCTACCAGGTGATCCCACTATATCCTTATCCCTACCAGGTGAACCTGTTATATCCTTACCCTTATCAGGTGATCCCACTATATCCTTATCCCTATCAGGTGATCCCACTATATGCTTACCCCTAGCAGGTGATCCACTATATCCTTACCCCTATCAGGTGATCCACTATATCCTAACCCCTAGCAGATGATCCACTATATCCTTACCCCTAGCAGGTGATCCCACTATATCCTTACCCCTATCAGGTGACCCCAGTATATGCTTACCCCTAGCAGGTGATCCCACTATATCCTTACCCCTATCAGGTGATCCCACTATATCCTTACCCCTGGCAGGTGATCCACTATATCCTTACCCCTAGCAGGTGATCCCACTATATCCTTACCCCTAGCAGGTGATCCCACTATATCCTTACCCCTAGCAGGTGATCCCAGTATATCCTCCCCCCTAGCAGGTGATCCCACTATATCCTTACCCCTAGCAGGTGATCCCACTATAGCCTTACCCCTAGCAGGTGATCCCAGTATATCCTTACCCCTGGCAGGTGATCCACTATATCCTTACCCCTATCAGGTGATCCCACTATATCCTTACCCCTAGCAGGTGATCCCAGTATATCCTTACCCCTAGCAAGTGATCCCACTATATCCTTACCCCTATCAGGTGATCCCAGTATATCCTTACCCCTAGCAGGTGATCCCAGTATATCCTCCCCCCTAGCAGGTGATCCCACTATATCCTTACCCCTATCAGGTGATCCCACTATATCCTTACCCCTAGCAGGTTATCCCAGTATATCCTTACCCCTAGCAGGTGATCCACTATATCCTCACCCCTAGCAAGTGATCCCAGTATATCCTTACCCCTAGCAGGTTATCCCAGTATATCCTTACCCCTAGCAGGTGATCCACTATATCCTTACCCCTATCAGGTGATCCCAGTATATCCTTACCCCTAGCAGGTGATCCCACTATATCCTTACCCCTATCAGGTGATCCCAGTATATCCTTACCCCTATCAGGTGATCCCACTATATCCTTACCCTTAGTAGGTGATCCCACTATATCCCTACTCCTTTTCCTTTTTATATTATCTAACTTCCTGCAGAAAGCTGACAACACAGTGCATCTTCTGCACTGAAATCTCAAGCTGTGTTATCAGCCCTGCCCAGTTCTTCCTCCTTCACCACCTGTTCTCCTTCTGTTATGGAGATTAGTACAGGAGGAGGTGTTCTGTAGTTCAAGATGAGAGAATGCAGGCAGGGTTGACAACACTGCTTTGTATTGCAGCGCAGCAGAGGCAGTGTTGTCAGGTCAAACAGGAAGTTAGGAGCACGCTGGA
The DNA here is from genome assembly GCF_000935625.1 of Nanorana parkeri. Lineage (NCBI taxonomy): Eukaryota > Metazoa > Chordata > Amphibia > Anura > Dicroglossidae > Nanorana > Nanorana parkeri. The sequence continues at coordinate 3,590,347 of NW_017306287.1, forward strand.
TTGCTGGCAGATCACTTTCTATACTTGTTGCATTTATTAAGTGATAACACATGGAGAAGCGTCCATGTAATGCAGAGATGTGCAGATTATGTGTTATTACGTTTTTGTTTGTCCAGACATACAGGAAAGTTTTATTTAAAGATCACTGGTGCTGTAAGTGGTGGATATCTGAATGGAGAATGTAGGATGTGATATGAAAGAAAAGGGAAATGCTGCTCCCCTTATGTGATAAGAATGTATTATGAACACAGATACATGTGGGACGGGAGGAATTATGTTTGGGCTCCTTAACCCTTTTAGTCCTGCCGCTCTCTATATCCCCTGCAGGCTAACTTTTGCTCTCAGGAGCCCTGATGTTGTCACACAACACTGACATGTGCCTACCTGCTTCCATTTTCCCAGGGTACCTGCCTCGTTTTCGGGAAGGTGACAGCTCCCCTTTTTCTTCTCCACCAGTGGTAGACCTCAGCCTCTCCCCACCTTCTGGGATGGACTCCCCCAGCCGTGCATCCTTGTCCCCGGAGAGGATGACAGTAGGGGATACCCTACTGGTGAGTCTCTTGTCTCATATCTGTGGTGTATTACATTGCTCGGTCCTATAGGGAAAACCTTCTGTATTCCCACTACGCCATTGTTCATCCACTATGAAGGTAGACCTACTCTGTAATATCTTCCATGGTTGTTATTACATTGAATTTCTATACCTCTGAGGTCAGTTATGATTAATGGTCAAATAAATTATTTTACAATCATCATTGGTAAAAACAGGAGATTGAAAGGTTTGCGTTCAATGTCTAGACAGGCCACACTCCTTACAATCTACATAGTTGTCAATAAACTTAAAGGTGATTGTACAGTGTAAAGCTAACTGAACACAGCTTAGTTTCTCTCATTTAGACCCATGGGCTGGACAAGAAAATTATTTCGATTCCCCCTAAACAGCATGAATGGAGGAATCTATCCTGCAGGCTGTTGTATTTTGACACATTGAGATGTGAGGCAGACAATTTTCCACCCAGGTCCTTTTATTTTTCAATGGATTTTTGTGGACCAGGGCGTGGTGCAGACAGGGCCACCCATGGCTTGAATTTTGGCCGATTCAACAGGAATAATATGTAAAGGGCCAGATGTGCAGGGTCTCACCAGGTCGGCAGGGGCAGATGCGCAGGGTCTCACCAGGTCGGCAGGGGCAGATGCGCAGGGTCTCACCAGGTCGGCAGGGGCAGATGCACAGGGTATCACCAGGTCGGCATTGCCAGATGTGCAGGGTCTCACCAGGTTGGCAGGGGCAGATGCACAGGGTATCACCAAGTCGGCAGGGCCAGATGTGCAGGGTCTCACCAGGTCGGCAGGGCAGATGCGCAGGGTCTCACCAGGTCGGCAGAGGCTGATGAGCAGGGTCTCACAAGGTCGGCATTGCCAGATGTGCAGGGTCTCACCAGGTTGGCAGGGGCAGATGCACAGGGTATCACCAAGTCGGCAGGGCCAGATGCGCAGGGTATCACCAGGTCAGCAGGGCCAGATGCGCAGGGTCTCACCAGGTCGGCAGGGGCAGATGCGCAGGGTCTCACCAGGTCGGCAGGGCCAGATGTGCAGGGTCTCACCAGGTCGGCAGGGCAGATGCGCAGGGTCTCACCAGGTCGGCAGGGCCAGATGTGCAGGGTCTCACCAGGTCGGCAGGGCAGATGCGCAGGGTCTCACCAGGTCGGCAGGGCCAGATGTGCAGGGTCTCACCAGGTCGGCAGGGCAGATGCGCAGGGTCTCACCAGGTCGGCAGGGCCAGATGTGCAGGGTCTCACCAGGTCGGCAGGGCAGATGCGCAGGGTCTCACCAGGTCGGCAGGGCCAGATGTGCAGGGTCTCACCAGGTCGGCAGGGCAGATGCGCAGGGTCTCACCAGGTCGGCAGGGCCAGATGTGCAGGGTCTCACCAGGTCGGCAGGGCAGATGCGCAGGGTCTCACCAGGTCGGCAGGGCCAGATGTGCAGGGTCTCACCAGGTCGGCAGGGCAGATGCGCAGGGTCTCACCAGGTCGGCAGGGCCAGATGTGCAGGGTCTCACCAGGTCGGCAGGGCAGATGCGCAGGGTCTCACCAGGTCGGCAGGGCCAGATGTGCAGGGTCTCACCAGGTCGGCAGGGCAGATGCGCAGGGTCTCACCAGGTCGGCAGGGCCAGATGTGCAGGGTCTCACCAGGTCGGCAGGGCAGATGCGCAGGGTCTCACCAGGTCGGCAGGGCCAGATGTGCAGGGTCTCACCAGGTCGGCAGGGCAGATGCGCAGGGTCTCACCAGGTCGGCAGGGCCAGATGTGCAGGGTCTCACCAGGTCGGCAGGGCAGATGCGCAGGGTCTCACCAGGTCGGCAGGGCCAGATGTGCAGGGTCTCACCAGGTCGGCAGGGCAGATGCGCAGGGTCTCACCAGGTCGGCAGGGCCAGATGTGCAGGGTCTCACCAGGTCGGCAGGGCAGATGCGCAGGGTCTCACCAGGTCGGCAGGGCCAGATGTGCAGGGTCTCACCAGGTCGGCAGGGCAGATGCGCAGGGTCTCACCAGGTCGGCAGGGCCAGATGTGCAGGGTCTCACCAGGTCGGCAGGGCAGATGCGCAGGGTCTCACCAGGTCGGCAGGGCCAGATGTGCAGGGTCTCACCAGGTCGGCAGGGCAGATGCGCAGGGTCTCACCAGGTCGGCAGGGCCAGATGTGCAGGGTCTCACCAGGTCGGCAGGGCAGATGCGCAGGGTCTCACCAGGTCGGCAGGGCCAGATGTGCAGGGTCTCACCAGGTCGGCAGGGCAGATGCGCAGGGTATCACCAGGTCAGCAGGGCCAGATGTGCAGGGTCTCACCAGGTTGGAAGGGGCAGATGCGCAGGGTCTCACCAGGTCGGCAGGGCCAGATGTGCAGGGTGTCTACAGGGCAGCAGGTGTGAATGCCGAGGGTCTCACCAAGGTGGCAAAGGAAGATGTGCAGGTGGAGGAAGCGATGTAAGATGCAAGGGCCGGTGGACGAGCTGTGGGGGGCCAGTGGGACGAGCTGCAGGGGCCAGTGGAGGAGCTGTGCTAACCGGTGGACGAGCTGCGGGGGCTGGTGAAGAGTTGTGAGGACTGCTTGACTATCAGTGAGGGCCAGTGGAGGAGTGTTTCCCTAGAAGGCTGCCGTGAGGTACCCAGCAAGCGCGGGACCTCACGGCAGCCGGATATATTTAAAAATATAAAGCGCCATGCACCCCCACCGGGACAGGATCTCAGTGGACCCCCCTCCCCAGCCTTGGGCCAATGGGGCAGCCATGTTGTCACAGGTCGGCTAGAACTATGAGGTGAGTGTTTTTCTCCTTTAACTCCTTAGTTTTCCTTTAACTATCTCCCTGAATCTCCTGCTGGGCTATTGTATTCTGACAGCATCGGTTGTGCTGCTGTCAGAATACGCTAATAGGGACGGCAGCTGATTGGCTGCCTTCACTGTTCACCCAGAAATTTTACAGCCGACTCCTTCGATTTTCCGATGGAAGGACGCCAGGCAAATAGCTGCCGACAGGGTCACCCACTGATCAAAATTCAGAGAAAATAGAAGAAGAGCAGTAGAAGAGCAGAGGAACTTCACAGGGGTTCTTCTAATCGTTCCCTACTCTATCCAAAACTAATAAAAGACATTTGGTTGGACATGCACTTTAAATGAGTCACACGTGTAACAATCTGATTGTACAATCTACTTCACATATACAGAAGACTATATAACATAGGGGGGCCTGCTTCCTCGGATGTTGAATGAAGGGGTTGTATAGGGCGGGCCTCATGCCACAGCTAAAGGAATCTGTGCGGACATTGTTCAGTCATATAAAGTGATGTCTCCACTTCAAGGACATGAGGATCTGGAGCTGTCCCAGATTACATCTCATGACTGTCACAGTTCCCTGAGTCTTCTGGCACAGCGGCCGATTCTCAAATTGCTGTGTATGTAAAAAAAAAAAGGCCATGCAGTGTGAAAAGCGGCTTGGCTGACTTTGTTCCTTCTATGTGATATAATTGAAGATCTCTGCCATTGTCTTTCCAAACCATCAACCCTTCTCTTCCTGCTCTGACCTCTCCTCTACCCCTCAGGACATGGCATCATTGCGCGGCAGGGGTGACATGACTCCCAGTCCCTTCCAATTCTTCCTGCCTCTCAGTTCCGGGCTCCAGCTACCCCCATCGGTGTTCCTCACTCCCCCCAAGGAGAAGCGGCTATCCCTTGAATACACAGAACAGAAACAACTGGTGTGTCAGTGGGCAAAGGTAAGGGTCACCCCCTGTGGGCCTCACACAAGCTCTCTTTAGATGTCCACCTGCCTGTTCTCTGTCTCACATTCCATTCTCTGCTCCTGTTTTTATCAAATTGTCTCCATACTGCTCTCCTTGTCTGCTGCTCTCTCTGAGTGCTGCATTCCTTGGCTCGGCTCACCTTTGACCTTTCTGACCTTGCAGTGCAACCGCCTGTTTGAGCTTCTGCAAGAATTAGTGGATCATGTTAATGATTTCCACGTGAAGCCAGAAAAGGATGCCGGATACTGCTGCCACTGGGAGGGCTGTGCCCGTCGCGGGAGAGGATTCAATGCCAGGTGAGAGGGAATGATTATACTGGGATGCCCAGTGAGCAAAGAATGAATGTCAAAATGGCTGATGAGGTGATGGCGATGCAGAAATGCAGTATGCTAGATGGAGTTCTTGCTCGGAAGGGAGCGTTATAAATGCTTTTCATTCCGTAGTCTGAGATACTATTACATTAAAATCCTCTGAGGGCCAACGGATCTTGGATAATAGTTTCCATATTTTTGTATCTGACATGCCCCAAAATAGCCTCAATCTGCTGACGAGAACGGCCATTTTGGTCATTATGGATATAATTGTGCCTATATCACTGCATGATGTGCCTATAACTCTGTAAGAACTGCATGATGGGTAAATAAAAGGGAATTCCATTCAAATGTCCCCTCTATTGTTGTTCTGGTGACAACTGTAAAACTTTGGATTCCCTATTACTTTTTAACCTGGATTCAATGGTCAACGGGGCAAATAAAGAGGGTGACTCTCCTTCGCAAGGACACCGAAATTAAACCTGGACAGGGTCCTAACCATATCCAAAACTAAAAAATACAATTTTGTTAGCGGTACGCTTTAACTAAATTTAGTTTTAGGCCCCATTCACACGAGAAAAAGCCGGTACGTACAGCTCCATGCGCGGCCTTATCAGGCAGCTCCCGGGAAGGACAGGTGCTGCATGTGATTAGTACGCAGCCCCCGTCCTTCTCTATGGGAGTACGCGGCCGTACGCCACCTTACGCTCACCCGCCCTGCACGTCCGTGCGGGTGTCCATACTCGTACCCTGACAGGATAGATCCTGTCTGCGTCCAAGCCGGGACACCCGCACCCGTACAGACCTGCACTTGGGGTGAGCTTAGGGCGGCGTATGGGCGCGTACTCCCATAGAGAAGGACAGTGGCTGCGTACAAATCACACGCAGCATCTGTCCTTCCCGGGAGCTGCCCGATACGGCCCTGCACGCAGCACGGAGATGTACGTGCCGGCCTTTTCTCGTGTGAATGAGGCCTTAGGTGTATAAATGAACTTTACACAGAGAACCGGAACAGCCAGCATCTCCAAACATCTGTCTAGTGGCCCTTGGGAGCCCCTGTTTTTCCTATGTGATTTCCAACTGCCTAAAAGTCACCAAAGCTCCAGGCACTTTGTCATGAGATATCCCCAGTACCAGAATGCTGCCTTTCAGAAGTACTGGGACACGCTGGAGTTTTGGGAAGCCATCTGTACCTGCCGACCATAAATGGTCCCTGAACTGGTATTGTGAATGAAAGAGGAACTATGGAAGCTGCTTCCTAAAATAGACAAGCAGCCGGCAAAGGACCATCTCCCAGAATTGCCTGTGGTCTCTCGTTAGCAGATCTTTTCCTCATTATTTACTTGCCATGCTTTTTTTTTTGTACTGTGTCCCTGTGTGGGGGCGGCCATCATGGCAGAGCCTCAGATCAGAGCCTCCAGAACAGTGAACAAGCACAGAAGTGACACACCAGATGTCCTGGGACTAGCAGTCGGACACGATAGGGCCTTAGATCAGTATGTTGATGAGGTGGAAAGGAGGAACCAGGGAAGGCAAAATCACGGGTGCTGGTCAGTGATTTGCTTTGATGATTGCATTTTTTGTTGTCATGCGAGGCCATAAAGACAGGAAGAGGGTGACACTCATTGGTTTCTGCAGTTTGCTTACTAGCTTAATTCAGTTTTGTTATTAAGGAAATGATCATCCCTCCCACTAAGCCTGGGGCAATCAGGACAAATAGGAGCAGAACAGCTTCCTTGGCACTGCCTCGGCCTGCCAGGCTAAGAGAAGGATAACAATGACCCTACCAAATGATTTGTACATTTGCTTTTATTAATGGGGAGGGAAGTCACACGGCTTAAAAAAACAATAAATGGATCAAGAAATTCTGAACAATGAGGGCTGTAAAAGTGTCCAAACACAAGCACAGAGTGAGATCGCCTGTGACCGTACATGTCAGGAGATTTATGGAAGCTGGATTTCTATACATGAAGAATTCTCAACGAAGGAACACAATGCCATGTTTTCCATGATGCTCCTATTGCCTATAATGTTTGAATATTTGAATTGGCTCTTTAAATGACATAAACATTTCTGATTGGAGGAAGGTGGGGCCTGCTACTTGAATGCTTTCCAACTTGTATATCATTTTTTAGGGCTGTGCAAATGAACGATTCATTTCTCGATTAATTGTTAATCTTTTTGATCGATTAAAAATGTTTTGATCGAGTACAATTTTTTAAAATCTTTCTGCACGAGCGCCAGCCAAGGCATTGGCCTATACACATACACAGCAATGAAGTAATAAAATGAACTAGGATCACACTAATCCAGCACGTTATTATTCTGAGTTGCCCCACTCAAGCGGCGGCCATATTGAGTGGGGCACCTAAGATTAATAACGTGCTGGATTAGTGTGATCCTAGTTCATTTTATTACTTCATTGCTGTGCTGTATGTGTATAGGCCAATGTAGTTGGATCTGTATGTGCGTTATAATTAATCGAAATTAATCGATTAAAATTTTTTTCGATTAATCGAACACGAACATTTTAATCAGTAACAGCCCTATAATTTTTCATGCTGACATTTTTTCGGTCTGACCACAGTTGGGGAATGTATTCCTTGTTTCTTCATACCCCCGTGGCCACAAGTCAATCATCAATCATTCTACTGACGATGTGTTAGGTTTCTGTATTTTTGTATATGTTGCATTGTTCCATCTATCCAGTGACATCATGGGTCCTTACACTTCTCTACATGCAGTGGCGGTGGTAAGCCCTTGCTCCTGCAATGAACAAAGATGACATAATGATGTGTGAGCACCGTTCAGTGTAGTAATACTCCGAGCCCAGACTGTGTGATGACGTCTCTCTCTATGGGGCGGGTCCATGACAGCCTGGGCTCAGAGTTGAATGACGCTGGTAGACTGGTTATATTGCAGAAAAGCTGCTTTTTGTATTGTTAATTGTGCTGGGCTTCATTTGTGGAGCTGGAGTTCATCTTTACGGTTCTCACAAGTTTGAAGAATGTGTTTGCTAGATACATGTGTACTGGAACGTTATTGCTGATGGGAGAAAGGCTTTAGGTTTATGTCTTTACTAGATATTGGGTTGCTGGAGTGTCTGGTAAGGTAAACCTTTAACTCCCGGAGAACAGAACTGAGTAGGAAGTGTTAGGGTCATGTGGTATTTTGTAGGTAAGTGGTGGCAGCATTGGTGGAGTGTTAGGGGTGACTGAGTGTACTTAGCTTTGTGGCCTTGAAAATCCACACCAAACACCGCTCACATTCCCAAACCGGTCCTCAGCCTGCAGGCAATAAGCACCCCGTCACTTGTAGCAACACAATCCAAAAATTGCCGCACTCCACAGGAATTCACCACAGTTCTCCAGTGAAGTCCCCGTGCAGCATTTTTGGGGGATTTTGTACCCCGGAAATCACGTAGTTTGTGTGTACATGACCAGATCGTACTTACTTGCCTGTAAATTTTGGGGGACCGCGTGCTGATCCATGACACATATTCAGCTCTATAGATGGAGACCTCTAGTGGTTGTCTTTATATCAGAAAGATGCTCATCATTTCCACTGAATGACTGCAATGAAATAGAAATGAATAGAAAATAGAAATGAAAAAGTCACCTCGAGAGATATTTTTTGTTGAATATGATCCACTGGAGTAAAAGGGATTCCGGGATTTCCAGACTAATGACTTCTTGAGTTCTGGACGTTCACAATGCCACCACTTGCTGAGCACCCGAATAGCATTTCAGCTTTGGAAGTACATGTTCAGGATGACTGAGTACTGTGAAGCTTTTTCTTGGGTGTGTATGTAAAAGTGCATCTTATTATGGGAAGCAGATGAAATGATATAACCCTGTGATGAATTTGCAGATACAAGATGCTGATCCATATAAGAACACACACGAACGAGAGACCTCACTGCTGCCCTACCTGCCATAAGAGTTTCTCCCGGCTGGAGAACCTAAAGATACACAACCGCTCACACACAGGTATGAATCCTGCTTATTGCCTCTCTGTCTCTAATTGATATAATGATCAGATTTATAACAGAGTGAGGGATGTGTCCAATGTAAAGAGGTAGGGAGAATGGGTGAAAAGAACGATTTGATCTAGACCCATTGTTTGTGAAGGGCGATAAATCCATCTGTCAATCTGGTAAGCAGCGATGCTTCATAGTAAAGTTCCAGACGAGGTAAACCCATTCCACCTTCTTGTTTCTGTTTCATGAGTATATTGTGGCCGGTCACTCACAGGAACCCCCTGAATAGATGGGTTGTTGTGAATCACTATGGTTAGATGTTACATGGCAAGTATGTAAAGGTATGGGGACAAGGAACAGTCGTGACATGTCCTGTTTTGCAAATATCACAGTCTGGCTGAGCGGTGTGGGGGCGGAGACAGCCAGCGCTGTCATAGGAGGCTGACCTCTCCTCCTTGCACCGCTCGCTCAGCCTCCTGTGACAGCTGCCAGGAAGGAGATTGGGTACAAACAGTCAATGATCAGTGATTGCTGAGTGTTTGTAAATAATTGAGGACAGAGTATGGTTACTATATCCTCAATTATGAATGAATGGGAAGTGATCTACATCACCTCCTGTTCATTCATGATTGTGGTTATAGTAACCATACTCTGTCCTCATGTTATGAATGAACGGGAACACTCAGTATAGAGGATTCCTGTTCATTGATAACAGGAGCTGCAGAAAAAGAGATTGAGGACTCTGTGTCCTCAATCTCTTTTTCTATTTTAAAAGAGAAATATCAGGGGGTCTGTTTAGATCCCTAACATTTCCCCAAAGCCTCTAAAATTAAAGTAAAAAATTACAATATTTAATAAAAAATGAATTAATAAATACAAAAAAATATGTAAACGTTTATAAAAAATAAATCAAAATAAAATATTTAAAACATTTGAAAATATTATTTCGGTTTCGTTTCGGTTTTTAAATTTCAATTTCGGTGCACCTCTACTGTTTACCCATGTGGTGCAGTACCTGAGACCACTTTTTAGGATTATTTTTTTGGGATTTTAAGATTTTTGAACTCTTTAATATTTAAAATGGCGATGATTACGGATGCCATGGCAATAAAGTAAAACAAGAAGGATGAGAGAGGTGGACCTCCACTGGCCAGGCTTACCCCAGGGGGAGGGACTCAAGAGAGGAAGAGGGAAGGGAACCAGTGGGAATCTGGAAGAAAGAAAAGAAAAGAAGAGCTGTGGTGGGAATTTTTTAGAACAGAGTTCTGAAAAGTGAAATGTCCCAATGAGCTATCCCGAAATGCCAAAAGTCACATTGAGGGAGAACTACCTATTGGGGGAGCATGGACAGTAACTGCCCAGGGCAGCCTTAAGGTGGCCATACACTCTACAACCATCGCAAGACCTTAGTCTTGCAATGGTTGTACAGGGATTAGAAAAACGTACGATCTGCCTATCTTGGACAGGCAGATCGCACTCTCGATCATCGCAAGCCCGCTCCCCTGAGGGGCGGGCTTCCGATGACCGCAATGCTGAATGGGCAGTGTGCGCGTGCGCACACCGGCCCGTTCGGCATTTGTCTTCCGAGCACCGTTCTAACCAGCCGAGAATTGTACAATTCCCGGCTGGTTTTCGAACATGCTGGTTCGACGGAAGACGTGCGACCGTACAGTAGAAACGGTCGCACGTCTCCGTTCACACTGCTCGATTCTCGTACGATCGCGGGATTTCCCGCGATTCTCGTACGAGAATCGAGCAGTGTATGGGCACCTTTAGAAATAACAGTAAGAATGAATAAGAATAGGAATAGCTTACAGAGAATTAGGAGGTAAACAAGGTTGGCATGGATGAGGAAGAAAAGAGGTGAGCAAGTTATTGGTGGCGGTGGGAGTAACATTGTGTAAACAGGATATGATTGGAGGCTCTCACGCAGTTCTGCCATGTCCTGTTTATGCACAGTCTCAGAATGGGAAACAGGGCCTCCTCCATGTCCTGTAGAAAGAAGTTCCTGGATTTCTGTGAGTGTGATCTCCGCTTAGTGTTGTGACCCATCAGGTCACTTTGGGGCAATATATTGAAGGTTCTCTGAAGGCTGAAGTCTGGCTGGGTGCCGGAGCTCTTAGGGCATACATCCAGTCTAGGCTATCACCATCCACACCCCCGGGCTAGACTTTTTGATGATTGCTTTGCTTTAAAAAAGTGTCTAATCCAAAAAGCAAAAAAATACCGTATTGCATCTGATCAGTCCATGGATGTGGTGGCTGCATTCGGTTTTTCTGGGCTTTTCTTTTCTTTATTTTCACCCAGTGATTCTGCCAGTAACACATTTTCTTTCCCAGAGTAACGATAATAACTCATTGCATTGTATCTATACGGGATGCACAGATACTTTTCGAGTACCAGTGCCGATACTTGGCATTTTCACGAGAACTACCAGGGTGGCAGCGGTTGTAGCTGGTACCTGGCTCTGGCCCTCCACCACTGTCCTGAAATCATTAGTCTGTATTGTTTTAGAAAAACTGTCACATGACAATAAACAAAAATCTATCAGTACTTGTATATGTGAGTACTTGGGCAAGTACCAGTACTCGTACTCGCAAAACTGGTATCTGTGCATCACTTTATTTATAAAAATCGTACATTAAAACAGAGATGTACAAATCCCAGGAGCTCCGTGTGCTCCTTACAAATGACAGCGGCCTCCTAATTTTTGAATTTTTCTCTAGTCTAGTCTAGGAGCTCGAACAGTATCAGTACTTGTACTCGTACTTGTACCGAGTACTGTACTTGGTATCTGTGCATCCCTGAAATCTATGGAAGAGCTGCGTTGTCATCCTAGGCTGCTCTCTTTATTTGGACTACAATAACCTCCTCCTTTCCTCATCTCTATTATATAGGAAAGAGGTCTTCTGTACTTCACAGAAAATAGCTGGGAAAGCTGTTCACATAGTTTTAGATAGGGATGCACCGATACCAGTACTAGTATTAGTGCCGATACCGAGTATTTGGGTGAGTACTCGTATTCACCCAAATACTCTCGTACCTTTCCCGATACTGGAACTTCCGGTCAGAGGGAGATTTCCTCTGACCGGCAGTGCTGCGAGGGAACATGGAGTCGGGAAGCTGGCTCCATGCTGTTTGGCTGGCTCGATGCTGATTGGCCGGGAAGCTTCCAAGCCAATCAGCATCGAGCCGGACAAACAAAGCTGATAATATGGTGACACGACCCCCACCCTGCAGGCACCTCATTCCCCTCACATAGATCCTCAGCAGCAGTTATTACCGTTCCAGTCCCTCGGCCAGCTGGGCAGACAACTCTCTCCAAGATCTGCCCACGTCTCCTGTGTGTACAGCACCAGCACCGCCTGCTTGATGCTGTTAGAGGATTTCTGAATGAGAGCACTGGGCAGTCTGCGCATGTGCAGTAGCAGGCTGAGGCCCGATCACGTGGGCGCTGTACACACAGGAGACGTGGGCAGATCCCGGAGAGCTTGGAGAGAGGTGTCTGCCCAGCTGGCCGAGTAGGGTTGCCACCTGTCCAGGATTCACCCGGACAGTTCGGGTTTTGAATGCCGTGTCCAGGTTTCATGGCACAAGGAACCCGGACACAAGATGTCAGATAGACAGAGGCAACCAAAATTAAGATAGGGGCTACTGGCCCCCCACTAAAAATAGTCTCAACTGTGATATTTACATATTAGTGGGTGTTTCCTTTTACATATGAATAAGCCACAACTCATTCTCCCAAAAAAATATGTCCACGTGTCGCTAGAGTGTTTGGGTTTGCAGGGTGGCGGTTGTGTCACCATATTATCACATCTGTTTGGCCGGCCTTGATACTGATTGGCTGGGAAACCGGCTTCCCAGCCAATCAGCATCGAGCCGGCCAAACTGAATGGAGTCGGCTTCCCGGGCAATCAAGAAGCCGGGCGGTGGGTAATGACACGCCGCCTGGCTCCCTGATTGCCCGGGAAGCCAGCTCTATGCTACCGGAAGCACCGGTATCAGTACTCTGTATCGGCGAGTACCGAAATATAAATATCGATACTCGTACATGATACAGAAAAACCGGCATTGGTGCATTCCTAGTTTTAGATATGAGTTCATTGCACAGGACGTTACAATGACACTGGGTTTCTGCATGGAATAACAAGCAGTAACAAGTAAAAATGGGCTGTAGGCTGTGAAAAGCATGGTCTCATTTTGCTGTCTAGCCGTACAGAAGTGAGTGGATATGATATTTTACAGATCCTGAGCATGTGTATAAAGGTCCCCACACACCTTACGATAATTGTACGATAATCGTGGGAAATCCCACCATCGTACGATTATCGTAAGGTGTGTGGAAGCCGTGCGACTTCTGCTACTGTACGGTCGCACAACTTTCAACTTACGGACATGTTCGAAAACCCGCCGAGCATCGTACGACGTTCGGCGGGTTTGTTGCATGTTCGTACGATAAAAGCCGCAAGCGCACACTGCCCGTTCCTCATTGCGGTCATCGGAAGCCCGTAAGGTGTGTGCCCAGCCTTATACTGTTTGGTTGATGTATATTGATAGCATAGTTCTGAGTCATGTAGTGACTACGGCGTCGGAGGATGGAGCCACGGTGCATGGCGGGGGAAGCAGGCATTCGACTCTCCTGGAAGTGTTGAATGCCGATGAGACTGACCGAGCTGGTGCACTAGGAGGGAGGGAAGGTAGTAGACACAGCCCGTCGGACAGTTAAAGTGACATTAAACTCTCAGATTTTTTAACATAAACCAATACTGTAATGTGCGCCTTACTGTAATCCATGGTTGTTTCCCTTCTCTTTGCTGCTCTTCCTTTTAAATCCTCATGTCTTCTCATGCTCTGGGAGAACTTCCCTTTTCAGCTCAGGGCCTCTTCCTGTAGTGCTGGCTCAGGTTGTGAACCTTCACACAGACACCATGTATCCATTCCAGAGACAAGGCAGTCTGCTGCAAAACAGAACTTCTGCAGAGCATGAGAAGAGATACAGATTTAAAAGGAAGAGCAGCAAATGGAAGGGAAACAACCATAGATTACAGTAAGGCGCACATTACAGTATTGTTTTAGGTTAAAAAATCTGAGGGTTTAATGTCACTTTAAGTATAATACCTCTTCTGTTGCATTATCCTGACGATGCGGCGGCTTCAATTATAGAAGCAACGATGCTTTAAAATCAGGTTGTAAAAGTCATTTCTTATTCTCACTTTGTGACAGATAAATACTCAGATCCAATGTATTCTCATCCGCAGGAGAAAAACCCTACATGTGTCCCTATGAGGGCTGCAACAAGCGCTACTCCAACTCCAGCGACCGCTTCAAGCATACGCGCACACACTACGTGGACAAGCCCTACTACTGCAAGATGCCTGGATGCCAGAAACGCTACACAGACCCCAGCTCCCTGAGGAAGCACATCAAGGCTCACGGGCACTTCATCTCACACCAACAGCGCCAGTTACTGAAAATCCACCAGACACCCAAAATGCCAACGATGGGAGACAGCGGCTATGCAAGTGGTACCCAACTCATCATTCCCAACCCAGCGGCCATCTTCGGAAGCCAGACACTGCCAATCCCACTGACGCCAGGACCTTTGGACCTCAGCTCCCTGGCTTGTAACGGGGTCGCCTCAGCTCTGGCAGGGTTACCAAATCCCATGTTGACACTGGCAGGGGCTCCTCTGAACCTGGCCAAAGGTTCACTGCTGTCTCAAGCTTACGCAGCCGCTGGTCTCGGCCTACCTTTGGTCTCCTTGGTAGCATCAGGGAAATCCGAAAACGAGAAGAGGTCTAAAGGCCAAAATTCAGAGGGCGTTGAGAGGACTGAAGGGTCAAAGCTGAGGCTGAATTCAGTAGATGGCCTCTCCCTCCTGCCTGGTGGAGTTTTAGATCTTTCTCCTGGTATGGGCTCAGATTCTCTACTGCCAGGGTGGGTGGTCATCCCTCCCGGTTCCGTGTTACTGAAACCGGCGGTGGTCAACTAAGCCCGCTGCAACTTGACACCTGTGCCCACTCAGCCTAGTCACATGACTTGCCTAAGGTTTCCGAACCTGGTTACATTCCCAGCCATGTGATTCCCGTGGACCTCTTGCACAGGTAACACTTCACAGGATGTGCTCCTTCAGCCTTGTGAACAGAAGGTGGCTCTGTGCTGAGGGTGTGACTGGATTTATATTTTGCGTTACCTGCAGAATTGCTTTTCCCTTTTATAAGTGGGACCAAAAGTGGCAGGTGGAATGCCAAATGCAAAATGTGATTATACCGAAAAGACACTTTCCAAGGACTCTTCTGTAGAGGAATGTGATGAAGAATAGAACTTTAGGGGACTGAGGAGGAGAAAGAAGCACTTTGTGAGGTTCAGAGGGTCTCTGAGGCCAGGTGAAGTTACCTTGTCATCTGCAGTCTTTTGTTTCTCAGAAATTACGAGAGAAGGTGCTACACCTTCCGAGAAAAGCAATAATGTGGGAGACGCTCCGACCGAGCTGACTCTGAAATGACAAGAGGGAGCGGAGCGTGGATGGTCTGGGGGACTCTCAATCTCTTATCCACTCTCCAATTCTCTGCCGCGCTCATCACGCCTGACATAGAGCAGCCTGTTTATCTTGTAACATTATAGAACTCATGTAGGTCATTCCAGGACTGAGCTTTCCTCAGGTCTTTACTGTCCTGTGCTATCGCGTTTCGGGTCAGCTGCGTGGGCCATCACTTAGCAATGTACACATGGGTGTATTAACCAGAACTCACAGTCACCTGAGCTCATATGTGGTATGCAGGGTCCAAACATGTACTCCAGAGAGATAAGAGATGACTCCATGATGAGTAATGAATTGTGGGGAAAAAAGACAGGTTTTCAACCCTACCTTACAGGATACAGGCCAATTACACGGCTTGAACACTAGGGAGGGGAGAAGCTCATGTATCCTATGTAATCTTCTTCAATGTGCATTGGGGGGTGGGGGAGCTATAAGACAACCTGTCACTTTGCCCTGAAGCAGATTTTGCCGTGCCCCCAGTGAGATCTCCACTTCCAAGTAATGTTTTTGGGATTTACCACCCTCGACCTATTAAATTCCATCCCTGGGTCAATATCTGAATTCAGTTTTTTTAAGCTAGCCTGGGTGTGAGGAGTAGTTCTACATTGGATGTGTGTGTCTCACGCCATCTCCCATAGCAAACCATTGCACACAAGTGTTTTCAGATAAGGGGTTAGAGATCACACAGCCCTCATCTGATTCTTATATGGAAATGACTAAGACAAGACTTCCATGCGAGTGGGATGAATTTATATCTTCCCTGTGTATGAGAGTAACAAGGAAGCTGCCTTTGTCATTTCTTCTCTCTCTGAAAATGCTACATGCTTGACCATCATGGCGATCCTCTTATACTCGGGGTCTGTGACCTGCAACAAGCATGCGGATAAGGACTTCTGACTTATTTCTCTCTTTCTTGGTCTGGATACTTGCTCCAAGTCAGAAACACAGATGTACTGAAACAAGGTCGGTTACCAGGTATCCAGCATGTGGAGAAGGAGGTCAGCAATGAAAGACCCGTGTTATAACCATGACGGGTTTATTGTACCCGTGCAGAAGGAGGTCAGCAATGACAGACCCGTGTTTTTACCATGACGGGTTTATTGTACCCGTGCACTACCTGCTTGTGGGTTGGAGGTCGTGAGATCTGCCTGGCTTTGAAATGATTGCCAAGTGACGGATAAAGCTGTGACTTGTCCTCTTCACTAGGTGCCGTGCTTGACGTGTGCGCAGTGATAGGATTGTTCTCTCTTCCTGCCACCAATCAATCGGTCCCAGACATGTCTGTGACCAGCTTCAACATCCATGTTAGTTGCTCCGTGTGCCCTACACGCCCCGATTCTCGATAGCAATCCACCACCTAATGGCTGACAATGGGACAGCGTAAGGCCATCGTTCCTACATTCCGCTCACATTTACCTTTGCACTAACCTTCTCTCGGCACTTTCCCATAATCCTCTCTGCTAGCCATTGTTTGCCGCTTCCTGCCGCTCTAACAGACCCGGCTCCCCTCCCTCCCGCTCTCTGGATTTCCTGTGACAACGCATTCAGGCGCAGTGAATGCTGCTTCTCGACGCTTTTCTGAAGAGCGCACAGAAATTTCGCTTTGAAGGATCAGAATCCCTATATAACCCTCATGTAAAGATGTGCGGGGAGGAGGATCTCCGCGAGCTCCAGCAGTGACGGAGCTTTCCAAGCTATCTTATACACTGTGAGAATGCCGCGTGTGAGTGAGTGAGTGCGTGAGTGTGCTTATTTGTGCGCTG
>NW_017306287.1:3607955-3633884 GCF_000935625.1 Nanorana parkeri
CCCATGACTGACATATACAGACGCCTCCTGCTCGAGATTTGGGGTTTTCGGAGGAGAGTATTCTACGCAGATGTATCCTTATAAAGAGGTTCAGGCTATTGCAAATGTTTCATGTTTTGGGCTCAAAGGAAAACTGTGGCAGTAAAATGTTCAGCTTTCCCTGGTCCCCAGCTAAGTTGCCTCTCGCAATGGCTGCAGTTTGTCTCTGGACTTCGGGTTTCAGTTGAAATGACTTTCCTTCCCGTCTTCGATTTGGCTTTCTCATCTGATATACAACAAATTAAAAACCTAATAAAGCCGCAGTGCGGAGACTTTAGACCTGGACTCCTAGAAGGCTCATTTATGCCTTTTACTCCATTCAAAGCTGAACTCCAGGCCGGCACAACAAACATTATTTCATCAAATCAACCTTTAAAAATATATGAATTCTGTCTTTGTATGGAGCTACCATACAGTATGTACCAAAATCTGTTTTCGTATCAGCCTCCTGCAAATCCCTACATAGTAAGACTGAGAGCGTGACGGGCAGCAGTCTGAGCCGATCAAGTTTTGCTGCATTGTACAGCGATGCCAGTCCACACTCCGGAATAGGCTCATGGCAGCAGTGAGCAGAGGGATGAGCCCATCAATGTATTGCTGCTCCTTCATTGCCAAGTCAGCATGCTGCTCTGGTATCTGCTGGTGACCAAGCTGTACTGCTTCACAGCAGTGGAGAAAAGTGAGGTCACTAAGCAGGAGCAACTGCGTCACATGACTGAATGAATGGAACTACAAATGCCAGACAGCTCTGATATGTTTCACCTGTTTGCCTGGAGTTCAGCCTTAATAAAGTAAAGGGAACCGTCAAATGCAGTGTCCAGTAGCAACCCATCAGAAGTGGATTGGTGGATTCTGATTGGTTGGTAAGGGGTTATGATACGTTACTAGAGCTGACTGCGTTTGCTTGTAGGATGGGATCTCTTGCTTAGATTGAGATTCAAAGTAACTGCAGTTTGCCTTCTAAAGCATGTTGTCTTGGTTATCAGCCATTGTGTAATGTATTATGTAATGTATGAACACCGGGGCGGATTGATGGAAGCTGGGCGGAGAGACAATTTGAGGAGTCACATGACAACGAATCAAATTCCTTCTTTGTAGCTCAGGGTGTCACATAACCTGCAGTATGGATGATGACACCTTTCTTACATCAATCACTGTGTACTGGGCTACTGTATAATGCAGCCATCCTTTACTTAAAGAGCCCCTCGGTAGGGCCCGTACCAAACTGTGTTGTCCATACAATATGGAACGTTCAGTTACTTGCCATACAAGGGATCCATTTGGTAAGAGGAGCTTAGAGTGCATGTCCAGAGATTACCCAAAATTACCCCCCAAAACCTTTTCCCTTCTAGAGCAGGGTAGGCCACCTCGGTACTCCAGCTGTGGTGCGCCCCTGGGAATCATGTCTGTGGCTTTCAGTCTTGCAATGCCTCATGGGACTTGTAGTTCCACCACAGCTGGCGTGCTGAGGTTGCCTACCCCTGATTTAGAGCAAATCAAAGGATTATGTTTTTCTTTTACCATGGAAGAGCTTTATGACTTTCTTGTGACATCATCAAAAGGCTTGCGGAATGTATGCAGGGGCAGCTGCTGAGAGCTCGTTGCCTTTGTTGGCTGGAATAGTAAGTTGTGTCCTCATTGCTCCTCTGCTATGGAGTGAGAATCTACTGAGCTCCCGGCCAGCCAGGTAGTGATTCCTCAGGAGGAAGGGGTTCCTTTGCTGGAGTATTTCTTCTGCTGGCAATATCAGTCACTGGTGACACCTTACCCCCCTATAGTAAATCCATAGGAACCTGTCCAGATGTGAAGGTCCATCATCTTCCCTTCCTCCATTGTCTGTACACGATGCATCAAACTGAACTGTATCCAGAGCAAATGAGATTTCTTATTTAATTACTAAACAAATACAACATGTATGATCTGCTTTGTATCTGATAGAACCAACAACCTGACAGAAGATGAAACTGCTGTATGTACATCTATTGCACGAAGAGCAACTCCAGCCGAATACAGAAGCAGGCAGCGGAATGGTTAATGTATTTCCTCAAAAGTCATTGAATAATATTTGAACTCGGCTGGTTTAATTACCCAAACTGTGTCCTAAATTCTGACATTGATATTAGACTTGCAGTGGGAGGGTAAGTACTTACCGTAGGTGGTATTTATTAATAGTCCAAGCAATAAGAAGGGGCAGTCACATGGGGTCTAGGGAATTAGGAGCGGAATAGTGTTGTTTCCTCCTAAACAGGACAGGAGGGTTGGGAGAATCCCCAAATGAATCCTTTGCCTTGTGCAAGTGTTTTGCTGGAGTTGCCCTTTAAATCTACTAGCTGAGTATTATTTGTTCTAGTAGCTTTTTGTCTTTTACTGTATTCGAGTACAGCAGATGAGCCCAGAACATTGGCCCCGTGTGACAGAGAGCATAAGCATTGCTTTAAGGGAGTGATGCTCTGATTGGCTCCAGCTACTGGAGTAATGATCTGCAGGCGGCCAGGATGAAGTGCCTTCTGTATCATAACAAGTCTCCCGCCCCTCTTTATGTCTGTACCTCCTCCATGTCCAAGTGAAGACAGCTCTTGCATCGGTGTGCGTGAGAGGTGCTGCGTGACTGCAACATGACGAGACCGCCCCCTCGAGTGCGGAGATTGTCCAGTAAGCTCCCAAAGGGGGGCGAGCTGCCAACGAGATGCCTCCCTGAAATGGGGGCGTTTATTCAACTATTAAAACTTAATAAAAAGACGACAGCAAAGAAGTCACGTGTCCGCGTCCAGTCATTTCATCGTGGTTTTTTTTACTAGCCAGTTACCTTCAAGCACGATATAATGCTCATGTGAAAAAAAGATGAATATACTTTAAATGGCCATTTTTTGCACTTCTTGGCCAAGGGGAACCTCACTTCTGTGACTCTTAAAAGGTAAAGTCCCTTTTTTTGGAAAACAAGTTATAAATGCGCACTGTATAGTTATAATTTTTTTATATTAGAGCCAGTAAAGCATTGCAGCTGCTATCAGCGGATTCATCCTTCTGTCCTTGTCTGTACCGGGGCCGGCAGGGTTAGCATGTAACATGGACAGGAGGAAGAAGGAACGTGACCATGTTTCATGTTATACACTGAATATGCATGTGACACCAAACATGGCCCAAAAGGTAAACTGCAGCTGGCCATACACCTATAGATGATCTGCAGACTTTCTATGTGATTCCTCCATCTACGCTAAACTGTGTGGACGGAGAAATCTCCCGCTGGGCCAAGCTTCACTATCTTGCTAGTCGGCCCCGCTGGCTCTCAGAATACCGGAACAATGCCGGCATCCAATCAGACTGTTTAGGTATTTTGAGAGCCAGTGGGGCCGACTAGCAAGATAGTGAAGCTTGGCCCAGCGGGAGATTTCTCCGTCCACACAGTTTAGCGTAGATGGAGGAATCACATAGAAAGTCTGCAGATCATCTATAGGTGTATGGCCAGCTTTAGCCTTCCACACTGGAGGCGGGCTCCTGAACATGTCATTGGCTGTCAGTCATCACATCATCATTAACACGTCCTACCACCTCCCAATTGTAAACAGGACTGGGAGCTGTTGGTGACAGCTAGGTCACAGTGTTGGGGGCCCAAGATACAGCGCGCTCCCAGCACAAAACAGCGAAGCGTATATGTGGCAGCATGGCGTCAAAGCCCAGCACCACGCTGCCATGTATATGCATACAGAAGGGGCTAAAGTGTATCTAAATCCAATTTTTTTTTAGTGTTGGGACTTACTAAGGAAAGGTTAGCACTAGGGACGATAACGATACTATTGGTGCCGATACCGAATATTTGGGTGAGTACTCGTCTAGATGCTCCGACACCTTTCCCGATACTGGAACTTCCGGCCAGAGGGAGATTTCCTCTGACCGGCAGTGCCGCAAGGAAAGATGGAGCTGGCTCCATGCGGTTTGGCCGGCTTGATGCTGATTGGCCAGGAAGCCGGCTTCCCAGCCAATCAGTGTTGAGCCGGGCAAACAAATCTGATAATATAGCGACACGACCCCCACCCAGCAGACACCTCATTCCCCTCACATAGATCCTCAGCATTCTTTAACGTACCACAGATGTCCCTCAGCCAGATCTGCCGTCTCCTGTGTGCACAGCGCTCACGTGATCGGCGCTCAGCCTGCTACTGCGCATGATTTCTGAATTAGTGTTAGAGAGGAAATCAAAATGAATGGCACGGCAAAGCACCACGGTACATGTGTGTTAAAACTTGCATTACCGCAGCACAGCAATGTGAATGGGCCCTAAAGAAGACCGTCTGTGTATCAGGTTGTAATATGTCAATGGGAAATCATTTTGTGTTCAATGCTTTTATTCAGGAGACAATAACAAATCAATGATTAAAGTATCAGATTGTGAGATGGATTCCATCCCGCTAAACAGCCTGGGGGGGCCCCGGGGCCGGTCCAAGTTACATCGGCAACTCAGCTCAATAATGCTACTGAAATCGCCTGCAATGATGATGAGTAAGAACAGCGAGCAGTTGCTCACAGATGGGAGGAATGGCTTCCTGCGGTGGCATAGAGCAGGGGACACCCACCTTCCCGGCATTGTAGGATAATACACAAGTAGTCACTTCTGTGTCGCTTTCACCACCGGACACCATGTGCTCCATCTGCTAGTAAGAGAAGGCTACTAAAGTGTGATAAACATGGAGGCTGCCACTTTTGACCTCCTTCTGAAAATGCCAGTTGTCTGCTGTGATGCTGATCCCCCGGCTTCACTATTTTCTGAGTCACTGATCTGGAACACATACAGATCAGAAATGTCTGTTCTTATCCGCATACGTGTTCTGGGTATGGATAGTCTGCGCGACAGCCATTGGCAGCCTCCAAGTCTCAATCACAGCTGCTTCCTTTCATCACAGGCACATTTGATAGCATGGCTGAGCTACTAAAATCCTCTGTGTAGCTTAGACCTTACAAAGGCCAATCATGGCAAGGCATCAGTGTGCCACCTGACTAACAGCAGCCAATCAGCAAAGAGCACATTCAGTGTGCGTCATACCTGAACTTAGACAATCCTTAAAATGAGCGGGTTAACCGCGCACCATGACTGCATTGTACATCACAAATCCCCCCCGAGGTGAGGAGGAGACATGTGCACTTTGTGCTCTAAAGATTTACTGAAATAACCTACAAAAATATAAAGCTTTAATAACACCCATAAATTAAAATACACTTCCAAGCTGAGGATGGCAGAAGTGGGAATACTCAAACATGTGGTCTGAGGCCTCCAGGTCCAGGTCCAGGTCCAGGTCCAGGTCCAGGTCCAGGTCCCGTTCTCTCGCAAGCCATGTACAGTGAAGGTTGGGGCGTGGGCTGGGCCTCACGTGGTCTTGGCCTCCTCTGTAGGATCTTTTCCTTTGTTTTGTATCACCAACTCCTGATCTAACCGTTCCTTGGCTCGGACAACCTACAAAAAATAATAATAACCCGAAATCTTCATTATCAATGTGTCTGAAGAAAGAACCACCCAAAAGAAATCCTTTTATCACCCAATGGACCCGGGGAGAATCTGGTGACTTTGGGGAACACAAATCTCTACAGAAGTGTTGATAAATAAGCCCAAATGTGACTCTGGTTGTCCTCAATGCTAAGACACCGGAGGGAAAAGGAGCCAGGGGTGCGGAATTCCTGTCGCCCGGGACATGCAGTTCAGGGTGCCGGGTGGGTTTTTTCTACATTTAGCTCTGGCAACCAGGACTAAATGCAGAGCGGGGGAACCGTTCTGTACAAGTGATCTGGGCGGCTGTATAGCTGTCCAGATCACTTGTATAGCAGCCTGCTTGTCCACCCCTCCCAGGTCCCTCCCCCCTGCAGAGACACCCCCCTCCCTGCCAGGGTTTTTGGGGGCCCCCACTCTTCTGGGGACTATGGCAATGATTTCAAGATGGAGAGCGGGGAGTTCTGTGTGATCAGTGAGACAGGAGCGCTGTACTCACAGCTGTGACATGTCGGGCTGTACAGAAGATTGAGCACAGCATTGTGCTCGATCTTCTGTATTGGAGGACAGGCTCCATAAAGAGAATCTGTCACCTCCAAACGCCATCACGTAGGGGCTTGTTATCCCCGGTACGATAGCAATAAAGTTAAGTCTATAAAAAAATTATTTAAAAAGTGATTAAAAAAAATTCAAAAAAAAAGTTAAGATAAAAAAAGTAAACAAAATAACTAAAAATGAAAACAAAACAAAATGTAAAACCAATCCTGCCATCTGCATGTGAATACACGTATGCGTAGGGCATTGTGTGTGTATGCCGAGTGCTGCCCCTACTCACCAGGTGGTAGCCGGGCAGTAGCACTCTCTAACGCACACAATGTGCATTAAAGGGCAACTTCACTTTCCTAAGTAATGTGGAAAAAATGTAATTATCCGCTCAAGACTCCAATAATACAAATCTGTGTTTTCAGTCAGCTGCCGTTCATTTCCATGTCTGAATAACATCTGTATACTGGCACATTGCTGCACTGGCGAGAGGCTTCTCTTCATGGAAAAGCTACGCACACGATGCCACCGGGTGCCACTTTCTGGCCTCGCTGCCACTCGTAAACCAGATATGACTTTTGGGATTTATGATTTGTGAAGTAAATGTTTAATATGTAAATTTGGCCAAAACATTTTTCTTTGGATAGAGTGGGGAGGGGTTGGGGCCTTAGTGTGGCTTTTATTACGGTTTTGGGTCACAATTGGGGATCATTTCCTCCACTTCCTGTCCCGCTGCCAGTGAGCACAGGAAGTGAGGGGAAAGCTGCCAAGCCCAATTCGGTGCCGGAACGCACTGGATTGCATCCTGGCCGGCTTATTGCGTTCTGGTGCGGGAGGGGGCGTGGCAGTGCATTGAAGTCAATGGTGCTGCAGTCACGCTCCCCCGACCGCAGTGTGATCGTCAACACCACAACGCGTGGCAAATCAATGCCTACGTTCTGGCCCGGTGCTGTCCCAAAAAAATGCAGCATGTACTATTTTGTGTGACCGCACCGGACCAGAATGCAGGCATTGATTTGCCATGCGTTCTGGTGTGGGCGATCGCACTGCGGCCGGATGAGGCTGGTGTGAACTAGCCCTACCACCTCCCCTGGCATGTATATTTACCCAGCAGAGCTCCCTCAGTGCCTGTCCCACTCATCTGAAGGGCCTGCTAAGGAAGGGGGGGCTTTTTGGTAGGTATGGGGGAACATGTGACCCCCCCTGACATACCTGTTACTTATTAGGCAGGAAGTGGCTCCGCTGGAAGCTGCATGACTCAGTCTAGAGAATGTAACATTCATGGTAGGCACTGTCAGCTCCAAGTGCTCCCAGGGGCCCCAAGGGAAAAAGAAAAACAAACAGTTTTGCATTTGACATGGACTTATATGGCCAACCCACTGAAAACAATGCACTTCCTGTGTGGCTGACATCTTACTGGTTATACATATAAAACTGATGTATTAACAACTTCGGAGAACCGATTCATCAATCTAGGTGCTAGAAATCTCAGTATGCAGGGACGGGAGGGAGAGGACGAGGAGGGGAAGTCTCCAGGGGGAGGGAGGGAGAGGACAAGGAGGGGAAGTCTCCAGGGGGAGGTAGAGGACAAGTCTCCAGGGGGAGGGAGGGAGAGGACGAGGCGGGGAAGTCTCCAGGGGCAGGGAGGGAGAGGACAAGGAGGGGAAGTAAGGAGAGGACAAGGAGGGGAAGTAAGGAGAGGACAAGGAGGGGAAGTAAGGAGAGGACAAGGAGGGGAAGTAAGGAGAGGACAAGTCTCCAGGGGGAGGGAGGGAGGGAGAGGACGAGGAGGGGAAGTAAGGAGAGGATAAGGAGGGAAAGTAAGGAGAGGACAAGGAGGGGAAGTCTCCAGGGGGAGGGAGGGAGAGGACGAGGAGACAACAACAGCTACTTACTTTGGATTGCAGGTAGAAGGACCCTCCTACAGCTTTGTCATTGACTTTAAAAAGGTGGTCGTAGCTCTGCAGAATAAATAAAAAGAAGGTTAGACTTCTTGTTTTATTTCTATACTGCATATAGGTGTCACCTGTCTGGTCTGGTTTCTGGGACCTTCATTTCCTTTGTACACTTATTTCATAACTATTCATCGACCCAAAAACAACATACTGAGCCTGGTGAAAGAGACCATGCGTGGCCCCGAAATGTTGCACTTTATCTGTGATAGTACGAGTCAATAAAAAGACATTTGGACACATTCCTGTGGTGTGCTGTTTCTTCTTAGGTCACTACCGGTAACACCAACCTTTGCAATAATTCCTGTGACTGGGCACCACTTTTGCTTCACATTTGACATATTAGGCCCGGAGCCCCAAAATCTTTTGTATGGTTCTGACTGGAAGGGAATTCTCTAATTTTGGGTCACCATTCCATTATCAGTTACTCCGACTTCCTATTCTTTTACAAGTCTTTAGTGCGATGTGTTTGACAATGTGTTAGAAGAGGAAAGCAAATATAATCATTTGTAACAGCTCCATCTTGTGACAGCTCAGCTCAATGCAGGCCAACGTCACGCTACAAAACATTTCCAGCAGGTATGTTAGCGTGAAGCAAGCGCAGGATAAAACAACATTTCCTGTTACCTTCTGAATTTCTTCTGTGTTCAGTTTGGAGATATTTAGAATCTGCTGGGCTTCTTGCAAACTTATTCCTGATAGGCTGCTGACTGCAGCCGACTCCTGTCCCGCCCGTCCTCCTCTTGCCTCGGCCGCTGCTTTACTCGCTGAAAAAGATGGCAGACAAGTGAGCGTGGAAAACTATAGCGTGCGGTAACAATGGTTAAAATGACTATTAAAGAGGAACTTTACTCAGATCTTTGAAATGACAACAAACACACCTTTAGAAATGTTTAGTAATGACAATCTACAATCACATACTTCTAGATAATTGCCGGCTTTGTATTCTTTGCATTCCGGATTTCTCTTTTCTTCCCATTCTTCTGACAGTGGCCATGTTTACTAAGGGCAGATCACTAGCTCTCCTATTACTTCCTGGATTACTGGCACATGTGACTAGGACATGTGACCATGCACATCATCCCAGGGGAGGAAATGCCTTTCCCTGAGATCTCCTGAGATTACAGAGGAGATTTCCCAACAATGCTTTGCTAATGAAACCATTCCATGGATATAATGCTTGGGCACATTACATCATTTGTACCAAAGGGGTCAGTGTTTTTCCCCATAGTTCTCCTTAGGGTAACGGGAGGACACAAACTAGCGTCCTCCCGTTACCCTAAGCTCAGTATACCACGAGCTACAGCTCGCGGTATACTGAGACGCCACAGTCGGAGCGGATCCCGACGTAGATGACGGGATCCGCCCAGCTGCATGAGTGACAGCTGGCTCTGCCTATCTAGAGGCAGAGCCAGCTGTACCCGCCCCCTCCCCCGTCCGTTCCGCCAGTCAGCACTGGCAGATCGGAGCGGGGAGAGGGGAATCCAGCCCCTCCCCCTGTCACGGCAGAGAGCCGTGACAGGATCGAGAGGGGGGCGAACCCGGTATGTGTTCGCTCACCTCCCGATCTACTGAGCCGACCTGTGACAGTCTCATTGTCACAGGTCGGCTAGAACTATGAGGTGAGTGGAAATCACTCATGTCATAGTTCTCCTTTAAGTACATATGCATGTGAGAAATGTGATGGCTGCCACTGATGACCTCCTTTGGAAAATATGTGCAGTCATGGTGATCCTCTGGCTTCAATACTTTGAGTCACTGACCCAGACCCATCAAACCATTAGATCAATATAAGATCTAGGGAACCAATATTTTCAGGAGAGGTTTGCAAAGACAACCTCAATGGAAATATGTTTTATGTGATATTAAAGCCAAATGTTTTTTTTTCATTTCTCCTTTAAGGAGACCCTGCTTTGCTGGAGGCTGTTGTGGAGTTTTTTTTTTAAAGTACTTCTTTCCTCGTTTTCTAGTGTGTCCCTGCCATGCTCTTCCCCCCCTGCACGTGTGCCACCATCGTTCTAATGGAGAAATTCATCAACATTTCATTGCTGTCACACTCTGTTTGGGCAACTTCCCCTTCGGGTCTCTGACAGGCGTGAGACAGAACAGGATGTAAGCGGAAATCTCTGCACTGGGGACATAGACAGCAATAAAACTTATTTTTCTAGTAGGGTGGGTGAGTGTAAGAACCTCCGTCAGCTTTTTTTTTGCTGTCCATGTATCCATTAGACAGATTCCATTTCACTTTTGCCCAAGTGATGGCAGACAGAATAGAAAATGAAGTGACGTTTCTACTACAGGGACAGCTTACAATCTGACAAGCGTTCTCATCCTTCCCAGCTCTATATAAAACTAAAAGAAAGGACAAGGACTGGGTTTGGGCTTTAATACCAAATATAATGCTACAGTTGGAAATGTGGAGCCAATATCAACCATATTTTTATTGTAAAAAGGACCAGATGGTTCCAGGTAACGCGCCGCCACCATTATCTAAGAAATGGCCGGTCGTGTTAATCTGTTTGTTCTTTGCCGTGATCAAAAGCTGCTTCAAACTGCCACAAAACTGACACTTTAGTGGTCAGAATCATTTCAATGTGAATTTTACCAGAATCTGCATGTGCTGACCAAGATCTTTACTTTGGAGGAGTTGAGGGGTTCACTCCAGTAGACACCCCAAGAAGCCAGTGGGCGATCAAACCATGACTGCATCTGCCCAAAACTAAAATGTCAAATCTGGGGGTAGATTTACAGTTGAGGGCCCCATTCATATTTTTCCAATCCTGGAGGGCCCAGTCACACCATATTGAGTGCGTCCCGGCACGATTTGTGGCCGGATCGCAGAAATCAAGTCGAGCCGCGTTCTGGGGCAAGATAGTGTCATCCATGTCAATGGCACTGCAGACACTACCCCTGCCCGCACCGAACAGCGAGGTACAGGAATGCCCTCCGTTCCAGTGCAGTGTGATCGGACAAAATGCATGTACTATTTTTTCTGACTACACTGCAGGCAAGGGGCAGGAATGGCACTAACACGCCCCCTCCCACCCCAGAACACAGCCCGGCTTGATTTCTGCGATTCTATGCGTTCAGGCCACGAATTGTGCTGGAACGCACCGGATGCGGTGTGACTGGGCCCTTAGGCCTCATGCACACAGCAATTGAAGCTCCGTCTGGGCATTCCTGCGGCATGAACCTCCAAATTCTTGTGTCAGGAATCCCAGGTGTGTCCATACAGCATCGGGAGAGACCTTTGTCCCTGGATACAGAAGAAGCACCTCTCCCAATCTGCAGGTAATGCACGGGTGCCCACAATTTTTCCTCTGGAGATCTACTTTTCAAATGACGAGCTCAATGAGATCTACCAATGAAAACTCTCCTGCATTCAGGGGCATGGCGGTGCATTGAAGTCAATGGCACGGCAGCCACGCCCACAGTAGTGCCTGCATTCCGGTCTAGTGCGATCTGCAAAAATGCTGCAAGCCGCCTGGCGTTTCTGTGCGTTCTAGAGGCCAAACACTCTGGAACGCAGACTTCGTGGTGCGAACTGGCCCACTCTGTTGGCCGTCTCTTCTCTCTCTCTCCTCGCTCTCTCCACTGTTTCTATCTGCTATGTCTATCAGCCGACGTTGCACACAGGGAGAGGTGTCCCGCCCCTTGCCGTCTGCGGCGTCTGACACTTTCAACCGCACCAGCAACGCGGGAGGGAGCTCAGGTCAGTGAGCTGATCGCGATCTACCATTGTTTGCTTTGCGATCTACTGGAAGATTGCAATCTACCTAATGGGCAACCCTGAGGTAATGGTTCCATATACGATTACATGTAGACAACCAGGGACAGATGCCGGCAGCCTATCATTAACTGGACACAGCGGCCGCATCTGTACCGACAGAGATTTTTGCTGCAGCAATGCCCAGCCGCAGCTTTTATCATCGTGTGCATGAGGCCCTGTGGAGTGCCGAGGCGGCCTATTCATGATATACGGGCTGCCAATACACATAACTCTTTTTCAGCAATGCAGTGCACTATATGTATTGGGGATGCCATTCACATCGAAGTGCACAGTGAAGAAGCATTGCGGTAATGTGTGCGTTTAGCTAAATGCTGCCGCAACGTAAAAAGTGTGAACGCGGCCTCAATGACGGCGCAGTTTACACGGCATCACTCCACAAAATATCAGACCTCCCGTCCTAGACTCCGAAGATTTACCTGCAAACTCCTGGCGTAGAGCCTTTGTGAACGCTCGCCCTATCACCTGTGCGCCCATCATCATGATCTGTGCCAAGTACTTCGCCTGTAGGGAAACAGCAAGATAAGATGTCAATACACCACTGACGCTCCCAATTACCCTTTACGCTGCGTGTATCCTAAAAACCGCGTCTTTATTAAAGTCATGCTGAACTACAGTCATAATACGATGTACAGTGTAACAAAACACAAGTGTGCCACCAAAGATGGAAACATTATAGAACTCCAGGATTTGTAACGCTGAACCCTTGTAGGGGGGCTTCCCCGGTGCTGCAAGAGTTTACTGCCTGTTCTGTCTAGGGCAGAAGTAAGCAAACTCAGCCCTCCAGCTGTGGTGTGACTACAAATCCCATCATGCATCTGCCTCTAGGAGTCATGCCTGTGGCTGTCAGAGTCTTGCAATGCCTCATGGGATTTGTGGTTGCATCAATATAATGAAGCAGGTATACTCACCTGATCCTCTGCCCCACCTGGCTGCTAGACTCTTCTCCCCTGGGCTCTCGTGAGGAAGTCCATCCTATGAGCATCTTCTATACGTTTACAAACTTCTAGATGGATCAGATTATGAGGCGTGGGATAGAACTTATGGAGATGGAGTATAGAAATACAGATTTATTTTCAGTTCTTCACCATAGACACCCTTTAAGGACAGGCCGGAGTTCAGCTTTAACCACAAATCACTCTATACTGTCTGAGAGATGAATACACAGAGTCTGTGTTCTATCGAAAGCTCCAACTCGTCGAGATCTCAAACTACCTCACTTCCAGTGCTCAGAAAGACTGGAGCTCTGTACAGTTGCGGTGTGCATGCGCGCAGAGTTTTCAGAATACTCGTCGAGTTTGCCATCAGCTGAATATTGTTAAAATGCAGCGGTACACAGCTCCGCCGGTCTTTGTGTTTTGCAGTCTAACGCTGTCTGGTCGAAATCTCCAACTTGCAAGTACACGGCAGTGAGGTAGATGGAGATTTCAACGAGATGGAGCTTTCGATAGAGCACCTGCCTTCTGAACTACAACTCCAGGTCGGAACAATGTAACATCATCATTGCTTTCTGCAAGCAACGCATGACGGGCTATGTAGTCCCATGGCAGTGAGGTAGTTGGAGATTTCAACGAGATGGAGCTTTCGATAGAACACCTGCCTTCTGAACTACAACTCCAGGTCTGAACAATGTAACATCATCATTGCTTGCTGGAAGCAACACATGATGGGCTATGTAGTCCTATGGCAGTGAGGTCGTTTGAGCTTTCGACGAGTTGGAGCTTTCGATAGAACACCAGCTTCCCCATTAGAATACAAAACCTTGTTATATTACACTTCCCAATATGAAGATCCCGGAAAGCAGAGAACATTCCGGAACAAAGGGGCGGCTTACATTGTACTTTGTTATAAATTAAATAAAGAGACACTTCCAGGGTCACAATCTATAAAAACTTAGAACAGACCTTCAAATCTCAGGACGCCTGCCAACAGAATGCGGCAGATGAACATGAACTCCACTATCCATCTGTGGGCCCCATATAGGAGATGTGATCTGCGCTGATCTCCATGATATATATTATATACAGACAGGAAATTATTATTATTATTAGAGACGGCAGTGAAGGTCCTGAAGCTGAAGATTTATGCCAATCTCAACCTTTTCTGGCCAGCTTGGCCCGCTCATACTCTCCCTTGTTGGCATCTTCTATTGATTGGCAGCCTTACTGACCAATAAGAAAGGTCAGGAGGTGGCAGAGGGCGGAGCCAAGCTTACAATCTAGATTTGTATAGAGTCCCCCTCCCGGTCTTTCCGGAACACTCCGCTTTCACTGAACTAGCCTCTGCTAATACACTCCTCTGTCATCTGCCCGGGTATATGGGGGGCTGTCACTATACATCAGGGGTAGACAAACTCCAGCTGTTGTGGAACTACAAGTCCCATGAAGCATTGCAAGATTCTCACAGCCACAGACATGATTACCAGAGTCAGATGCATGATGGGGTTTGTAGTTTCCTTTAACGGAGCGCCCCGGCTCCGTTAAAGGAAACCTTTATAATAGAAACATGGAGGCTGCTATTGCCACCCCCCTAATTCTGCATATACTAGTTCCCTGGCTGTCATCCTGATCCCCTGGCTTCCTTAGATTTAAACCACTGACATGGAAGAAATATGCAGATCAGGACTTTCCTTCATTCTTGTTCGGCGTTGTTGACTGAAGGCAGAGCATCAGCCAGTCAACTAGTATTTTCAAGAACAGGTCAACAATGATTTTCCATGTGAACCCGGATCCTCTGGACCTCGGAACGCGTTGGCTTCCTACGCAGGAATAAAATTGTATCTGGACTATTAGTCTGTGGGTCAGCGCTTCAATCGCATAGCACTAAAAAGAAACCGTGGGAAGCTTCTTGCAGGGGTGGGCAATCTCCGGCCCTCCATCTGTGGGGCAACTACAAGTCCCATGAGGCATTGCAAGGCTATGGCAGTCACAGGCATGACTCCCAGAGGCATGGCGGGATTTGTAGTTTCTGAATGGCCAGGCTTTGCCTACCTCAGCGAGGTACCAACACTAAAAGGACAAGCCGCGGGTCCGGCGCTATCCCCTGTTTGTTTGGACATTTCTGGTCATCAGCCGCTCGGTGATACGCCGGGGCTGGAGGTATAAGCTCACACGCCCGGCTCGAGTCACATAAACACACACACCGGGGCAAGCTCAGCGTACATGTTTATGCAACGTCCTGGAGGAATAAGCCTAGGGTCCTAGGATTGGCCTACAATGTCTATGGACCAATGCCCTGTTCCTATGTCACCATTCCCTATATAGTGACCCCAGTGAACACAGGCCTGTTACCACTCAGCTGTTACACAACACACAGCCTGGGGCGCTCCAGGGGCCAGGGAACCATAAGTCACAGCAGGCCCGGTCAGTGTCTATATAACAGCATCTGACCTATGGGGCATGTTGGTGCTTGTAGCTCCTCACAGGTAGACATTCCCATGTTGTCTGCCCCAGCTACACATCCCTTTATAGCACCAGGACAGCCTCTACCTCTTCTGCCGGTCTATATGGCCTCATGACTCGGCGACCCCCCTCTATTTAAACACGTGACCGAAGCCCCGGTACGACAGGGCACACGTGACACTTACCATGCTGCCCCGTACTGTCAAGGTTACCGCAGCTGTGTGCGCGACCGGTGTTCTATCACTCCTCCGGACCTTGATTGCATCACATTGACACGTGACTTTGGGCCAATGAACGCATCTGCGTCACATCTGGAAGCGCCATCTTGAAAGAGGGCAAGAGTGCTGGCAAAATGCAATACGCGTTAGGAAATAAAAAAAATGGTGTAGTATAAAGCAGCAGGAACTCAGTGACATGTGGGGAGCAGCAATGTGAGGCATGAGAGGGGTTTAGATAGAACAATATATACCTATAATGGTTATTTAGAAGCAGAGGCATAATTAAGTGTTGAGGGGTAGAGAATACAATTAGAAGGGCACCTTTTGTCTGCCATGAAGAGAGACCCCCTATTCACACAGGTCCCTTTTATGGGGGATAGGTACCCCTGTGCCTTCTTCCTCCAATTTCCTTTCTCTTTTATACAAACCTTCCAACTACCTAAGAAGGGGGAAGAGGGACAAGTGGAAATATGAGACACCTTTGCTCATGCAGGCCATAAAGAGCAAAGGACACACTGGCCATGTCAACATTAATATCACCAGAGAGCGGATCCGGCCATCTTAGCCATAAAGGTGCTAGTGGACCCCGTCTTTTACATCCTTCCATGGGAAATGGGGGAATAGGCCATAAGTCGGTGCATATACCAACAGTTACCGGAAAATGTCGACACCAGATGAGAATATCAATTTAAACACCTAGTCAATGATATTGGTATGTCAGGTATATATGGTTCACTTAATGTTAAAATTTGGACCTGATAAACTATCAATAACATTAAAAGTGCAGATTGGAACATTTATTACTACTGTGACAAATAAACAATGATTTGCAATGCATTTTCCTGTTGAATGCCCCGTGTGCGTCACAAATAATGACGTGCAGGGACTTAGTGCAAATCAGTTTTGCCCAAGTCTCCGCAAAACTGTGACTGGCACTCCCTTTTCCCAGCCCAATCACTTGCAGCATAGGGATTCCCCTCCCCTTTGTGACGCGTAGCTGCCGGGAAGGGAATGCTGCTGTTGCAATGGATTGGCGCAGGAGGGGGTGGTGTCAGTCACAGTTCTGCGTGAGCTTGGGCGAACTAGATTTGCACCAAAGCACAACATTATTTCTGACGCACATGTTGCATTCAATAGGAAAATGCAATTGTGAATCATTGTTTATTTGTCGCACCAGTAAAAAATGTTGCAATCTGCACTTTTCTAATGTCGCTGATAGTTCACCACAGCACATCACTAGTAAGAAATAGGAAAATATTTGCAACATTTCTCTAAAAAGTTGAATTGACTGCTAAAAAAAGGTTCCACATGTTTTATGTGCATAGAATAACAGCATTAGTGTGCCAAGCAGTAGATGGTGCAGGACTACTTTTAAAGTAAGGTCACTGCGACATAATAGATAATTTGTCACAATTTGTGACAATGTTGCACATAATATGTTACAATTTCCCACTCTGTGCCACCAATAGTTTATACAGTAAACTCTCTGTTATCCAGTATTCAACTAACCAGAACTCTCATCTAAACAGAAAAAAACATCCCCTGTGTACTCATTGTTCTGCTGATCTGGAGCATGTATTATCCTGGAAATGACCGTGTGTCTATTTGTCTTCATTTGCTTTTGATTACTTCATTTCAATATTAAAGACATTACAGAGTTTATGTTATGATATGGTATAATATGGGGTATGGCATTAGTTAGACCTATTTTGAATAGTAACTCTCAAGCAACCAGAAATTACATTCATCCGGAACCTACCAATCTCTGTGGATGCCAGTCCAGATAATGGGGAGTTTGCTGTAGATCCTACATGTGATTGCTTACTGAATTTGATGCATCCTGACATGTGAGAAGCACCCACTTTTGCCAGAAAACATTCCTACATGTATGTAACTGTTACATGTTCCGTGTAAATGGCCACGAGTGTTTTTTCCCCACACATGCAGATATTTTGGCACCCCGTATGATCAGGACTAAACCTCCTACTGGTAACTTTTAAAACTTTGCTCACCGATATCTTTAGCACACATCAGGCTATGTACAGTATATTTGTTCTTTATTTTGTCACTCTGAGCTCCGCAATGTTGAATTTCTTGCAGTCAGAGGCTTTTACTGTCAGTACCTGCATGTCTCAACTTCCCTAACACATACAAAAAATAAAAATGTTATTCCTTATTTTAGAAAAGTGGGCGGAGCCGTGCAAATCCATTCCTTTTTACCATCTGAGGGATTAGTGATGGAGGTGAGACCTGCCGTTTGAAAGCCTATCTCCAGGTAAAAAAAAAAAACACACCCCAAACCCTTGCAGGGGGGCTGCTCTATCAATGCAAGGGCTAACTGCTAGCTTATGTTTCTTTTGTAAAGGACTTTTACTGACCTGATCCCCGCTCCCCCTCAGGCAGTCAGTGCTCACCTTGTCTCCGCTCCAGCTAGTAGACCATCCATTGGCGCCCTGACATATAGTGCAGGGCTATGGCCTCTGCATTGTATGTGATGACATCAGGGAGCCCAGGTTTAGGAAACTAGGGGAGCGGGGATCAGGTAAGTAAAAGTCCTTTACAGAATACCCCTAGGCAAAAACTGAGTTAACCCTTGCAGTGCTGGAATACAGTCAATCTGATGTACAGTCAGCTGCCCTTGTAAAAGTGTCTGAAAGTCTGTGTTTCATACTAATCATCACCCTTTCCCCTTTCATTTTCTACTAAGCCGTAGACACTTACAGCCATGAGTCCAGTTATAACTACATTAAAAGTTTGCTTTAGCTGAAATGTTGATCACTGTCAGGCTCCGAACTATGTGTGATAGCCTCCCCCCACCCCTAAAAGCAATTCCTGTGTGTAGCCACATAGTACTGGGACCCCCTGTGCTTCTAGGCCCATGGTCTACTCTGGCTATAGCTCTGCCATTGGTTGGTCTAACAGCCATGTAAAGTGATGTACACAGTGAAGTGCAGCTGTAAACAGTATTTTGTGTAGTACCACCGATGCCCATTGAAGAATTCTAAAAAAAAATATCCACAGAGACAAGAGACAGTGACATTTTGACAATTTTATTAGAAGTATAAGGCAGACCCTGCTCCGCAGGGAAGATTTGGCAGTGCCACCGGTAATCCCTGTGTTAGTAAAGTGTATGGCTTCTACATGGCAGGTAAACATTAGACAGGGAGTCACCAGGACATCTCGTGAGACTTGTTCCCTAATTTCAGACTAGATAAGTAAAATGTGAGTCCCCCAAAACTGATGTTTCACCTTTGAACAGGTGCAGGCCGGATTGCACACCCTTTAGGTTCTCATATAGGATTCTGGTGCGGTTAGTATCTGAGACCACAGCTATACTCGCCTGCTGTAGTGACTGTTTGGCCGCCAATTTTTGGTGTAACTCCTTTAACAAAAGTTGATTGAAAAATCAAATTTTGTCTAATGGAGTGGTGCCAACTGGGTAACCCACAGCTTGATTTTCAGCTGAGTTGGCAGGTCAAAATTTGAGCCGTGCATAGCTACCTTAACACTGCTCATCCTGCAACAAGAGTAGTGAGTCTCCGTGGCTGGAGTGGTGCCAACTGGGTCATCCACAGCTTGATTTTCAGCTGAGTTGGCAGGTCAAAATTTGAGCAGTGCACCTTAAAGGTGGCCATACCCTTTACAACCATCGCAAGTCCTTAGTCTTGCGATGGTTGTAAAGTAATTAAAAAAACGTACGATCTGCACATCTTGGACAGGCAGATCGTACTTGCGATCATCGCAAGCCCGCCCCCCTGAGGGGCGGGCTTCCGATGACCGCAATGCTGAACGGGCAGTGTGCGCGTGCGCACACCAGCCCATGCGGCATTGATCTTACGATCATGCTAAAAACTGGCCGAAAATCGTAAAATTCTCGGCTGGTTTTCTAGCATGCTCCTAAGACAAAAGACGTGCGACCGTACAGTAAAAACGGTCGCACGCCTTCAATACACTTTGCGATTATCGTACGATCGCGGGATTTCCCGCGATTATCGTGCGATAATCGCACAGTGTATGGGCACCTTAAGACTGCTCATCCTGCAACAAGAGTAGTGAGCCTCCGTGGCTGGGAGGAAGAACCAGGATCTCCAGCAGGTAGACTTTACCTGTGAAGTGCACAAAATGTGACAAGACATAAGGCAATTCAACTCCCAAGTAGTTACTCATTACATTAGCATTGAATGGAATAACCATTTAAAGAGACCATGGCACCAAAGTATGGTTGCTTCCATTGCTGACTTGTTTTTGAAGGTGCAAGCTTTTAGGCATTATCTTTATTCTTGTACTACTTGGGAATGGAAAATTGCCTTGTGATGCAAGTGTGGTTATAAGGCTGCTGTGCCTGCCAACCATTGGAGGGACTTTGGATGAAAACTTAAAGTGCAATAGATAATGGAGAAGAAAGGAACGGATCCTCCTTTTAATCTAAACCTTTGGTGCTCCATTATTTATTGCACATATATGGTCTCCCTAGTCAAGGGACTTACTAAATAGCAAAGACAGAAACAGCATGATAGTCCTTCAGTTTGTAGCTTTAAAAAAAAAAAAAAAAGTAACAATGGCAGCTTTCATGATTTTCGCTTTATAGATTCTTTTAAAATGAGGCCTCTCTTCAATGCAAAGTAAAAGTAGCCAGTGTGTGACCTGATACAGAGAATACGTGAAGCTATATATGTATATTTATTCACTAGGAACTAGTGATGTCACCAAGTCACTCTGCACATTGAAGCAGTATACAAAGTGGCTGTCTTCACTGTGCTTAGTTGACAAGTTCTCTTTAAAGAGACCCTGTCACCAACTTTAAAAAAATGGCCATAAAGCACAGAAAAATGAAGTATGAAGTGTTTTCCCTTTCCATAAATTATTTATACATTTGCAATGTGCCTCTGCGTGCAAATTTGACGTCTTCAGGAAGAGTCAGTTACCTAGAACAGCCCCGTCCCTCCTTGCAGGTCATAGTCCTTTCCTCTTCTAGAAGTATCTACTTATAGTCTGTGCTGGCCTAACTCCTCCAGTCCTTCCCCTCTCCTCCCTACATAACCTCTTATGGCGCTGGAACCTCCCGGAGCCAACGATGACACGCGGCTCTCCTCGGGAGATTCAGCCTCATTAGATGGCAGCTTGGGGCAATTGGGAGCTCTGCAACACTCGGGATCCCGTAGATGAAGCATTGCTCGGTCACTTTCGCTCCATTGTCTGGGAGGAGATCTCTACTGCTTCAAAAAAGCTCTCCACCGAGTTACTACGGGAGATTACAGAATTGAACCAGCGCACTCGTTCCTGCGAACACTGCATGGATGATGTTACGACGGTGTTAGAGGGACATGAGAAAGAAATGGAAGACCTGGAAATTTTGCGGGACAACCAGGAGGATGGGGAAAATCGGGCCAGTAGAAATTATTGGTCTGGGGACAGGGCCTCTTCAGTTACTTATCAGTGGACACACCAAGTCATTCCCTTTTCTTAATATGTAGAAGGATCCATTCTAAGATCTACAAATAACATCCCAGTAATGCAAAATTAAAGGAGAATTATGAATTACACTCATTCCCATAATTAGAGCCAACGTGTGTCGCTAGCTCGCTGTATGCTGAGTTTTGGGTCACAGGAGGACATTAGTATATGTCCTCTTGTGACCCTAAAGAGAACTATGGCAAAAAAAAAGGTTGGGTAATAGTTATCTTTTAACTAAAAAATCAATAGAGTGTTAAAGAAGCTCTTGCAAAAAATTGAATGATTGATGATCAAGATCTTGATGCCAGAATCCCATCATATAAGAGTCTGGTCGCTGATTCAGTATCAGTTTTGGGTGGACTGATCCAGTTAAGTAGCTAGTCTGGTCCAGAGCCGAATACCTCATGCAAGGGAACTATTAGAGATGTCTGCTTTTGTAAACTGTTAAGAAGGATGAAGGAGGTAATAAGGAAATGACATCTGTGCTTATAACATCACGTTGCACCATGTTCTTGTACACGACAAGCAAACACTGTAAAATGATCTCACAGGTCAGATGACCGTCCCTTGGTGAAGCCTGTGTGCATGGTGCACAAGCTGCGCGCAGCTCGGCTTCTGACTGGCCAGGAATGCTGGGAGTGTGTAAACAATTGGCCTGAGTTTATTTTTCCCTGGGATTGGAATGTATTCGCTGAACCGCCTTCTGAGCCATTTCCAGTTACACGGGAGAGGGGGAAGAGGTGAACAGGCAGCTGGGAGCATCAGGGGTCACCACTAATCCTGAAAGAGACAAAACACAGACCTGTGAGCCAAAACCTGCAGCTCTATGTGAGCTAATGTGTGTGCACAGGAATGTGCTAGCATGTGGAGTATTATATGATATATACTAGGGATGCACCGATATATCAGCCGCCGAAGCATATCGTCCGATAATGGCACTTTTGGCATAATGCCGAAAGTGCCATTTTCTGGCCGATACACCGATGCATCCATCCTATTCTCTCCTCCCCACTGGGCACTGCTCTGTATCCCAGCGGGGAGGAGAGAAACTGTGACAGGCGGCTGAGCGCTGCAGGAGTAGAACGCTGTGAGCGGCCGCTGTTTCTCCTCCTACACCGCTCAGCGTCCTGGCACAGATCAGAGGAGAGCGGTGTGTGGGCGGAGACAGCCAGCGCTGTCACAGCAGGCTGAACTCCGCTCGCTCAGTGTCATGTGACAGTGTGTCAGGATGGAGAGCAGAGTACAAACACTCATCGATCAGTGAGTGTTTGTAAATAATTGAGGACAGAGTATGGTGACTATATCCTCAATTATGAATGAATGGGAAGTGATCTACATCTCCTAAGTTAAAATAAAAAACATTTTCGATTTTGTTTTCGGCCTGACTTATTTCGGTTTTGAAATTTTCATTTAAGTGTACCTCTAATATATACTCATGTTTATTGGAAATCTATTTTTAGTGTTGGATAGAGCAGGGAGGGGATAGCACCCCGTTCTCTATTTACGGAGGTCAGTGTCCTCAGCGGAGAGATTTTGTACAACTTCCTGTGTGGTTAACGGGACAGAAAGTGAGGGGAATCTCCATAGCCAGGCCACAGCAGATATAAACCTACCAGAGGTTCTAACCCAGGGATTGGGGCAACCTTGGAACTACAAGTCTCATGAAGCTTTGCAAGACTCTGTCAGCCACAGGCATGACTCCCAGAGGCAAAGGCATGATGGCATTTGTAGTTACAGTACAACTGGTGTGTCAAGGTTGCCTAACCTTATTCTAACCCTTCAAGAACGTCTACAGAAGTAAAAAATGAAAAGAAAGAAAAGTTATGGATGTAGTTTCGCTTTAAATAAGAACTCTGGGGAAATCTTTTCTGAACCTCTGCAGTTGGGCTACCCCCACACTGCAAGGGTTAACTGCTCGTTTTGGTCTATGTGCTAAAGGAAAACATTTAGATTCACCTGATCCTTGGAGCCAGCTTGCTGTTAGACCGGTCCTTGGAGCCTTCGCTGCAGCAGTCCAAGGTCCATGAGTCATCATGTCCAATACAGTGTGTATAGGACATGGGGATGCGGAGGCAGGGCCGGATTTCCCACAAGGCCAACGGAGGCCTGGCCTCGGGGCAGCAGGGAGTAGAAGGGCAGCAGGGGGGGGGGAATTCCTATCTCCCGATCCCCAGGACATGCAGTTTGGGAAAGCAGGGCTAAATGTAGAGCAGGGAAGCCGCCACTTGTTTTGTACAGCTGATCTCGGCGAAATCGCCGAGATCACTTGTATGCAGCCTGCATACAGGGGGGTGCATTGAGCAGAGAGAGTAAATCCAACCCTGTGCGGAGGGACATACCATTGCTGCAGTGGACTAGGAGACAGGCTGGATTATGCACTGTCAAAGCCGGCTGGTGCTGGGGATCAGGTGAGTATAACTTTGTTATTTTCCACCCTAGACAAAAATGAGCACCTAACCCTTGCAGTGCAGGGGTAGCCCCGCTGCAAGGGTTAAGAATAGTTTTCCTGGAGTTCTGCTTTAATAAATTGCAGGTTATATTTGTAAAGAATTCCGGAGCTAGCCAGTGCAGTCCGAAAATCATTAGACACTTTCTGGGAGGGAGGGAACACATGCTTACATTGAAAATAGGAAAGTCTCAAAATATTAGGCACCTTCCTGAATACAGCTTGATGTGTTCAATGTGATCTGCCCACCGAACTCCACTGAGATGACTGTCTCCCTCAAACCCCTCCACGCACTCCTGTACCTGTCAGTCTCGGGGGGAGTTTCCCCAGTTATATATATATAAAATGCTTTAGATTTTTATGTAGATAGATATATCAACTCCAATATTGTTTTAAAACTAAGCTTACAATAAACATGCACTGCCATTAAATTCACTCACCCACTCATCCTCATCTACCCCTTCAAAGGCTTCCTGGGGCAGTGGGTCATCCCGGTTGCCTAGTTTTGCCACCATTGCATTCAGCAGCTGAAAAAGAAAGTGGGAAGTTAAGTGACATTTAGAGGATTTACCCATACTCATCATCCATATTGTGGACTCTATAGAATATATCAGAGATACAGTTTTATTTTATTGGTATGCTAATCTTCTGTTATAAACACACAGTCTATAAATCCTCGTCTCTCTTTCACAGGCAGTATTCTCTGAAGTAACTGGTTCGGCCCGCCACAATAACTATATATTTAATAAGTAGGTTACATTTGCAGCACAAATCAGTAGACTATTGCACCAATCTGAAATCAACCAAGAACAATGTAGTGTAGTCATATTAGTGAAAACTGAAATCTGATTGGCTGGCTAACAAGGGCAGTCCAATCTTTTGGCCCCCATCTTTGCTGTTTGAGTCTGCAATACACTTAGCTATCCACAGTGATGGAAAAGCCTGACAAATGCAGTCATTCAGCTTCCATCATTCATATTATTCTAGCAGCAATGGAAGCAGTGATTAACTTGTAATAGAACCACATACTCCAAAGAGATGTTTAATATTGAAGATTATCCTTTTTCCACACATGATGGTGGCAGCCCATACACAGGACAATTATCACCAAAAATGATCTAATAAGGCTTTTCTCTGCACACAATCTCCTAGTCCGGGGTAGAGATTTGGATGCTGCTATTACTGACTTGCTTTAGAATCTGCACATCCCAGAGCGGTCATCATTATCCTTACTTCACTACCTGGTCAGTCTAATGTGTGTGTTAGGTTGTCTGGCTATGTGCTTGTTCCAGGGTAGTGATAAGTTAAATAGTGAAGAAAGGAAGAGGATTAAAGCTCCAGAGCCTGCATCTTCATAAACAAGTGAGTAATGTAAGCTCCTATGTTTCTATCCTAATAGGTTCCCTTTAAGGTGGTCATGCATGACCCAATTCAAGAATCGCCTTTAACACTCAGTCATTAGAGCTTTCCTAGATAATACTATTGTACATCATTATTATTATACAGGATTTATATAGCGCCAACAGTTTGCGCAGCGCTTTACAATATAAGGAAAACATTACAATCACAATACAAATCAAGACAAGATGGTAAGGAGGGCCCTGCCCCCGAGGGCTTACAATCTAAAAGGATGTGCATGAAAAACATTTGTATGAATTCCAGAAGCAATGCCTTGATTTTCTATGGAGAACAGGTTGCTTTTGAACCCATGCTACATTTAAAGATCAGGCAAGTTGGAGAATAGAGTACATGACCAGGCCCTGTGGGGCTATGATAGCTCAGATGATGGCCGGATGTCTCACCACACTCTTGCACGATGTCATTAAATAAATAACTGGGCAATGGTTTGTAAGTGGGGATGCACCGATATCGGCCGCAAATGGCACTTTTGGCATAATGCAGAAAGTGCCATTTTCTGGCCAATACAGCAGTGCATCCGTTCTTTCGCTCCTCTCCGCTGGCCGCCGCTCTGTGTCCCAGGAGGGAGGAGGGAAACTGTCACTGGCGGCCGAGCACTGCGGGAGGAGAGCGCTGTGAGCGGCCGGCGTCTCTCCTCCCCGCACCGCTCAGCCTCCTGTCACAGATCGGGAGAGTGGTGTGGGCTGAGACAGCCAGCGCTGTCACAGCAGACTGAGCTCCTCTCGCTCAGCCTCCTGTGACAGCGTGCCAGGAAGGAGAGTGGGTACAAGCAGTCAGTGATCACTGAGTGTTTGTAAACAATTGAGGTCTTAGCATGGTTACTATAGCCTCAATTATGAATGAATGGGAAGTGATCTACATCACCTTCTGTCCATTCATGATTGTGGTTATAGTAAACATACTCTGTCCTCATGTTATGAGTGATCAGGAACACTCAGTATAGAGGATTCCTGTTCATTGATAACAGGGGCTGCAGAAAAAGGGATTGAGGACTCTGTGTCATCAATCTCTTTTTCTATTTTAAAAGGAAAACATCAGGGGTCTGTTTAGATCCCTAACATTTCCCCGAAGCCCCTAAAAGTAAAGTCATTTATAAAATACAAATATTTAATAAAAAAAACAAAAAAACATTAATATAAAAAATTAAAAAAGTTTATAAAAAATAAATAAAATAAATACAAATAAAATATATAT
>NW_017306287.1:3635154-3686219 GCF_000935625.1 Nanorana parkeri
ATAAATATATAAATAAGGAATAGGCTGCAAGGACCAGACCTCCTCCTTCTTCTGCTCATCAGTCTTCTCCTGGAGATAGACAGAAGAGGGGACAAACTTCTTGCTTGGTGCTTCTTTAGGAGCCTGGCTGACTGGAAGCAGAAATGAAAGTGTGAGCACAGGGATATCTTATTGAAGAAGGTATATGTGCCGCATAATCCTTCATAACACAGTTAGAAATCAGTGAGAAATGTGTAAATGTGAAGAGAAAAAGAATCTGGCACTTTATGAGGATTAACAAATACAAATAGGAGACAATCAGAATGATAACACGTGTAAAAAATCAGTTAAAGTGCGTGTGAACCTTAACAATCAACTTCTCTCATTTGCTCCCTTTTGGTCTGTTAATTGAAAGTGCAAAAATACCCATTGGCCCTGCCAGAGATCCAGTGCTATATTGTGCACTCTGCTGTCCAATCAAACCTGCACAAGTTAGTTACCTCTGTGAGCTACATCCCCCCCTTATTATGGGGATGAGAAGAGAAGGAGGCGTTCTATAGTCCTAACACAAGTCCTGTCCTAGGGTGACAACACTGCTCCTTCATAGATGCAATATGGTAAGTGAGCATTGTCACCCTAGGACAGGGAATGTGTTACTGGGAGGATCCCCAGGTGAAAATAAGCTTATAAAAGAAAACTAATGGACTTATAGGGATTGGTGAGCTGCAATATATTACATTATTGTTCTTGGGTTTAGACTTTAAAGCTGAAGTGTTGGCAAAACCTAAAGTAGAACTATGGGGAGAGTTAATTGCACTCATCCCCACAGTTAATGCCGGTGTACGACACTGCAGCTGTCACACGTCGGCAACATAGCTTGAGAACTGAGTGATCATATACCACTGATCGCTCAGTTCACAATCTTTTCCCTGCAAGGGTATGCCCACCCCCTCCCCTGTCTGTCCCTCCAGTCAGCACTCCCAACAATATTGTTGGGCATTTTCCTGGCTGCAGCGCTGTCAGCACATAGTGGGCAACAGCCTGATATTTGCTGAGTTTTGGGTCACAGGAGAGCATTAGTAAATGTCCTCCTCTGACCTGAAAGAGCACCAACGCCTAAAAGGGTTTGGACATAGTTCTCTTTTAACTGGGGCATTGGCTGGGTATCAATAAGGTACTTCTAATGATGTGTGCTGCACTGGTGGCTGCTGCTTCATCCTTCAAAAATATTATTTACATGCAGCCTCTGGCGGTGATGTCACTGCTGAAATTCTGGCAGTGAAACAGTGGGAGCTGGAACACAACGATCACAATGAGTCAATTGCTGTGCAGCTCCTCCATTCAGAAAACACTTTGTATTGTTTCCAAAGCATAGAAAGCATTC
The DNA here is from genome assembly GCF_000935625.1 of Nanorana parkeri. Lineage (NCBI taxonomy): Eukaryota > Metazoa > Chordata > Amphibia > Anura > Dicroglossidae > Nanorana > Nanorana parkeri. The sequence continues at coordinate 3,636,518 of NW_017306287.1, forward strand.
TGTGATTGGACACATGACGCATTCTGTGATTGGACACATGACGCATTCTGTGATTGGACACATGACGCATTCTGTGTGGACATGGGGCGCATGAACATCACACTCTCCCCTTTTCAATTGACAACTACCATTTCCAGAAAGAAAAGTCTGCCATGGCAGTTTACTTGGAGCACAGACAATTTCATTGAAGCTGGAAACGGCAGGTTGAAAAAGGCAGAATTAAAGTAAACCTGTCATGAGGGAGCCTTGGGAGCTGCCACTGCTTACCGCTTCTTCGAATAATGCTACTTTCCTGGCTGTCATGCTGATCCTTTGCATTTCAAACTCTTACTGAGTTACTGGTCCAGGATAAGTATGCAGATACAGGCTTCTGAATTTTCTAGTATTCTGCTGATCCGCATGCTTGCTCTGGGTCAGTGACTCAGATCGTATTGGGGGCAGAGTCAGTCAGGAGACCCAAATGCTTAAAAACAGGTCAGCAGTAGTAATCTCCATATTTCTCTCAGGCCAGGCTTCCTTTAAACATAAAGCTATGTCGTTGTTGATAGTTCTGCTTTCATTCATGAGAGATTCACAGATATCAGATAAAGTATGACAGGAATCTGTCTATTACCTGGAGTCATGCCTGCAGGACACAGATTAACAGTACGCTGCTGCTTGTCTTTACCGCTGAGCCACTCTGCTGCAGACAGCGCTGGTTCCCAGGTCACACGGGTAGGAGGGAACACATCATCCTGGAAGAACTCTTTCTATAGAGAAAAGATAATACTAACATTTGAACACTGCTGAATGCAGAAATCATTTTTACAAGTTTAGGTTCTTCAGCTTTCAGAGTGCCCATAAAATAGCCATAAGGCAGATCATCATGAAATCCCAGTCATATATTGATCAGTGCAAACAGACATCAAAAAAAGACCATCAATACTTCATGTGCAATAGGCATGGAGCATTTACAGGCACCTGCAAGAGTCAGCTGTGTCAATACAGGGACAGGGCAAAGAAATACAATTGTTACACTGGTATTGGCTCATTGCTGTGATGGGCTAATGTTCTTGGGTTTAGACTTTAAAGCTGAAGTGTTGGCAAAACCTAAAGTAGAACTATGGGGAGAGTTAATTGCACTCATCCCCACAGTTAATGCCGGTGTACGACACTGCAGCTGTCACACGTCGGCAACATAGCTTGAGAACTGAGTGATCATATACCACTGATCGCTCAGTTCACAATCTTTTCCCTGCAAGGGTATGCCCACCCCCTCCCCTGTCTGTCCCTCCAGTCAGCACTCCCAACAATATTGTTGGGCATTTTCCTGGCTGCAGCGCTGTCAGCACATAGTGGGCAACAGCCTGATATTTGCTGAGTTTTGGGTCACAGGAGAGCATTAGTAAATGTCCTCCTCTGACCTGAAAGAGCACCAACGCCTAAAAGGGTTTGGACATAGTTCTCTTTTAACTGGGGCATTGGCTGGGTATCAATAAGGTACTTCTAATGATGTGTGCTGCACTGGTGGCTGCTGCTTCATCCTTCAAAAATATTATTTACATGCAGCCTCTGGCGGTGATGTCACTGCTGAAATTCTGGCAGTGAAACAGTGGGAGCTGGAACACAACGATCACAATGAGTCAATTGCTGTGCAGCTCCTCCATTCAGAAAACACTTTGTATTGTTTCCAAAGCATAGAAAGCATTCTGTGATTGGACACATGACGCATTCTGTGATTGGACACATGACGCATTCTGTGATTGGACACATGACGCATTCTGTGTGGACATGGGGCGCATGAACATCACACTCTCCCCTTTTCAATTGACAACTACCATTTCCAGAAAGAAAAGTCTGCCATGGCAGTTTACTTGGAGCACAGACAATTTCATTGAAGCTGGAAACGGCAGGTTGAAAAAGGCAGAATTAAAGTAAACCTGTCATGAGGGAGCCTTGGGAGCTGCCACTGCTTACCGCTTCTTCGAATAATGCTACTTTCCTGGCTGTCATGCTGATCCTTTGCATTTCAAACTCTTACTGAGTTACTGGTCCAGGATAAGTATGCAGATACAGGCTTCTGAATTTTCTAGTATTCTGCTGATCCGCATGCTTGCTCTGGGTCAGTGACTCAGATCGTATTGGGGGCAGAGTCAGTCAGGAGACCCAAATGCTTAAAAACAGGTCAGCAGTAGTAATCTCCATATTTCTCTCAGGCCAGGCTTCCTTTAAACATAAAGCTATGTCGTTGTTGATAGTTCTGCTTTCATTCATGAGAGATTCACAGATATCAGATAAAGTATGACAGGAATCTGTCTATTACCTGGAGTCATGCCTGCAGGACACAGATTAACAGTACGCTGCTGCTTGTCTTTACCGCTGAGCCACTCTGCTGCAGACAGCGCTGGTTCCCAGGTCACACGGGTAGGAGGGAACACATCATCCTGGAAGAACTCTTTCTATAGAGAAAAGATAATACTAACATTTGAACACTGCTGAATGCAGAAATCATTTTTACAAGTTTAGGTTCTTCAGCTTTCAGAGTGCCCATAAAATAGCCATAAGGCAGATCATCATGAAATCCCAGTCATATATTGATCAGTGCAAACAGACATCAAAAAAAGACCATCAATACTTCATGTGCAATAGGCATGGAGCATTTACAGGCACCTGCAAGAGTCAGCTGTGTCAATACAGGGACAGGGCAAAGAAATACAATTGTTACACTGGTATTGGCTCATTGCTGTGATGGGCTAGCTCACTGGCCAATAAGAATGTGTGAGAATTTGGAGGGGCGGGCTAGCTTAGACACCACCAAAAAAAAAACAAAAACTGAAGCTTTGCCTGATATTTGTGCAGAATGGGAACACTAAAAACTGTACATGCACCTCTTCCATGCCTGTGCTTTATATCTGTCAGCAGATTCTTTTTATGTTAAAGTAACAATTCACAGTGACCCTCTCGCCACAGAGTCACTTTTACTCATAGCGCCACCTGAAAAAAATAAAGTGGTATACTTACTTTTCCACCATTCTGTATATTGAAAAGCCACTGCATCTATGCCCCCCGGCTGCTGCAAGTGTTTGACCATTGACCATAAGTTGAATGCCTGCTCCCCCTGCCATCTGCTGTGGTTCATCCTGACAGCTTGTACATCACTGCAGGCAGGAAAAACACCATCAGGCAGCTGGGGAAGCAAGAATTTGACTCTTCCAACAGTCAATTACTTGCACAGCAGAGAGAAGAAAAGAAGCGGCTTTTAATACATTGACCGCCATATTTTTGTACAGGTTGCGCTATGAGCAAAAAAGTCTCCATGTGATGGAAGGGTCACTTTTATTCACTGCATTACCTCTAGCATTCAATCTGACAGGTATAATTACATAAAGATTGAGTACAATTTGTGGTGTACGTCCCATAATCTTGATGCTGATAATACGAAGTGGAGTCTTTGCAGGACTGTACTGTACTACCTGCCTATCATGTGGCACCTCTATCTTTCAGCTGTACCTGTTGACAGTGTCACTTATACCGTATATGTCTGGCGTGTGTCCATTGTTCTGCCAATGGACACACGCCAGACATATACGCTATAAGAAAAATTCAAACCTGCAGTGTAAGAGAACCAGCTTTGCTCTCTGAAATACCAGTGGCGGGATTATAGGGCTACACATAGATATAACAAAGGGCTTGGTGTCAGCACACAACCAAGAAACATTGATCCAAGCGATACTTACCTTAACGCGTGGAACACGGAAAGCTACAGGCTCAAGTGAGCTATTGCAAAGACGGAAAGCACGCAGAATCTCCACTTCACGCACATCGCAGTCAGTTTTCCGCAAATACTGGACACCCTGGGACACAAAATACAATACAATATCAGAGCTGGAATGTGGACACACTAAAGGCCTGTGTTGATGAGCATGCACTTCACATCAGAGATCATTAAGAATTCATTGACAGGTGCACTGACTTGCAGCTGACCTCCTTCTGACCTGCTTTAAGCTGTTTTTGCATCCCAATAGTCTTGTATGGGGAGAGAAGCAGTTCTGACATGAACAAAAGCCGGTCGACAATAGCTGTAACGGTTACTGAAACTCTACATTTAAGTGTATTTAACGTTTTGAATACAGTAGGGAAGTTTCTGTGTCCCCACTAAACCCTCTTTATACATCCCGGTGACCACTGACAATTTGGTAGTTGTCAAAAGAACAGAAATAAAGGGATACTCTTCCAATGTGGACACTTGCACTGGTGACAACTCTCTGAAAGAGGATTTCCTCATTTTCTGTTCCTCACTTCATACCTGGAAGATAAGGGAAATCTCCCCAATAGGGCATAGACAGCCAAACAAAAAAATGAAGGTGGTTCAAACCTTCGCTACTTTATTTAAAACTGGTGATACTTTAAAAAGGTGTTGTGTGTTTTTTTGTATAGAAATGCTTCTGCCATGTAACTGTACATGACAAATCCTATACTGAAAACATGGTGGTCTCACCTTGTGTGGGTCACTGCTCACGAAGCTGTTACATTCCAGGAAATAGGGGCTTTCTGCTGTCACCTCATATATGAAGGATCTGGTGTCACCCTGGGAAAAGGAATTACAATACAGTTGGTTAGGGGCTTTGGTAGGCCCAGACACCCAGTGCACGTAGCCTGGGTCTTATGCTGAGTGCCTTGGGTGTCATTTGTTTCAACACTTGCAGTATGACAAATATACTTCAACCTTTTAACAACCTTTGCAAATAAAATACATATGACTCTTTGTTCATGCATGCAATTATGTTCTTTCCAACCTATGGGGCACTTAGTACTTTTTGTTTTACCTCCACCCATAAGGGGAGCCCAGAGTACTTGCCTTCCCAGCGAGCAGCAGGATGCCGTTGTCTGGGTCATAGTGTGGGATAAGAGTTGAGGGTGACACATCCAGACTGATGGTGGTGATAGGACCCTGTGACAGGTTTTCTGTACTATGCAGAGTCAGCTGGCGTTCACTTCGGCTGTAAAATAGGAAATCGTCAGAAAGAATCATAATCAATGCCTCGATGCTCACCCCCCAATATATACTGAAAAAGATATAACATTTAGGAAGGCATCTTACCTGTCAAATCCTGACACAAGGAGATATTTACCATCACACACCCAAAGGACACGCGCACCTCGGGCACCTTCCGGCCCAGCACCCTCCTGTGGGAAGAACCAGAGCTCCATCACATGCAAAGCTCACCTCTGCTATATAATACATTTGGATATGTGTAGATGTATAGGAGAAGAGGGAAGCATTGTGTTGCCCATAGTAATAAGACTCCAATCAATTTCTAACTTGTATTCTGATTATGCAGAAAAGAGAACCTGCTTGCTAAATAATCACTTCTCTTAGACTTACTTGCTTTGGTTGGTTGGAAACCCGAGGCTCATACATACGAACACGCTGATCTTTACCGCAAGTAGCCAAATATTTGCCATCTGGACTCCAGGCAAGGGAGAAAATCTGTGAGAGACAGAAAGGTTGGTACTAGGCTGGACAGAGACAGAAAGGTTGGTTCTAGGCTGGACAGAGGCAGAAAGGTTGGTTCTAGGCTGGACGGAGACAGAAAGGTTGGTTCTAGGCTGGACGGAGACAGAAAGATTGTTTCTAGGTTGGACAGAGACAGGAAGGTTGGTTCTAGGCTGGACAGAGACAGAAAGATTGTTTCTAGGCTGGACAGAGACATACAGGTTGGTTCTAGGCTGGACAGAGACATAAAGGTTGGTTCTAGGCTGGACAGAGACATAAAGGTTGGTTCTAGGCTAGCCAAAGATGGAAAGATATCTCCCAAGAGCAAAGCTTGTCGAGACAACCATCCATTAACACAGACGTTGACAGAGCAATGGTGTCAGTCATGCACTTCATATACTTGCTGTACATTGATCATTTCCCCAATTCCATTGCAGAGGGCATGATTGGGTCAACTCACTGAGAGATTTTAAAGCACGGTTGAAAATCTTCCTGTCTGAGAAAAAGCGCTTCCGACCACAGGAAGCACCGACTATCACCAACCTAGATGGTCAGGAACTGTCCAATCGCAAGCTATACCCAAAATCACAGCCATCATTTGTAATCATTGGCCAGGTTATGGACACCCTTAGGTTCCAAGGACTTTCGCAAACTCCATGTAGAAGCCAAAACACCAAGGCCAAATATCAACAAGGCTGGATTACCATTAGACACAGAAGACTTTTTCGTATTGGTGGCAGAGGAAAAGAACCGACTTTTTTCTGTATAATTATTGTGTCACTTTTTTTTCCTATCTTTTGCACAGATAAAGTCATCTCATATAAGCTCATCACATAGAAAATACTATAAAAAAACACACGTGTTATTCCTTGTGTGAACTAATGATGTCTGATAAGGTCACCTGATCTCCGTGGCCTTGCAAAGTCAGCACATTTCTACCCTCCTTCAGGTTCCAGACTCGCACTGTCATGTCATAAGAAGAGGAGACGAGAATATCCGAAGCACAGGGGTGGAATCGCACTGTGTAGATCCGCTCATTGTGACCTGTTGGATAGGAAGGTGGTAGAGTCATTTATATTTCACAGCTGATAGCATTGCGGTACTGTCGCTTATAAAAAGTTGAATTTACATTGAACCAAATTTGACAACACTTCTGTCTTTTACATTTCCTGTAAGAATTCATACATATGGCAATATTGCATTTCCACTGTCTTAGCATCTCTGCTTTGTGTGTTTCTGGGCAAAGTATGTACCAAATCTGCTATAAAGGGACTTGTTTTGAAAGGTAAAAGCAATCATCAATAATTGTCTAAAGATCTGCAAACACCGGATGCACATAAAATGACAAAAAATAGGATTTTGGTACTCACCGTAAAATCCTTTTCTCTCCGTTCATTGAAGGACACAGGGAACAGATCGGAGATCATGTACTGTAGGGTAATACTTTATGGTCAACAATTTGTGGGCACGTGACCATCACACCTATATGGGTTTGATAGACATCCCATTCCAAAACTATGGGTCTTACTATGGAGTTGGCACGCAGTTTATGGCTATTACTGCCTTCACTCCTCTAGGAAGGCTTTCTACAAGATTTTGCAGTGTGCCTTTGGCAATTTAAGTCTGTTCAGCCAAAAGACCAATTGTGACATTAGAGAGAAAATGTGTCTCACAATCAATGTTCAAATTTGTCCCAAAGGTGTTCAATGGGATTGAGGTCAGGGCTTAGTGAAGGCCATTCAAGTTCCTCTTTACCACACTCATCATACCATGTAGCTGGCCTTGCACATGGGGCACTGTCATGCTGGGACAGAAAAGGTTGGAAGAGAACATTTGTTATTATAACCTTTAGCATTACCGGTACCCTTCACTGGAAACACCGGAATAATTTGGAAAGGTGTCCACATACTTTTGACCATGTGGTATATTTTAGCAGGGTTCTTCACAAAAGGGTGAAGAGTTTGGAGAAGGCAGGAGAAGTGAACAATCTAGAACAAAATAGCTGATTTGGAAAGATTCTCCAATTAAGTTCACTTTCCAGTTCAGCTATGTTGTCCGAGATTGTTCACTTCTCCTGCCTTCCCCAAACTCTGCACCCTTTAGTGAATAACCCTGTAAGAGTTCAAAGTTTAAATAGTCATGACCAATGTGTCTGTATTAAAAGGTAACATTTTCAACATTGATATTTCGGTTTTTGGTAGATGCTGTAGAGTTCTACTACCCAATTTCTTATATCACTCAGAGACTCTATTGGTGTGATCTATCCAGAGTTGAGGACGCCAGATCTTACCTGACTAAATCATCTCCTTTGGGTAAAATTGCTATTTATCATCTGGATTTGCCATCAAACCTACACTGGACGTTTATACCATGCTTTGTGCAGCATGCAGTACATGTGAGAGGCTTTAATGCTCAGGGTCGCCGAGTTGTTGTGAAACATTCCCACAGGAGGGCAGCATTGGTCACATATATCTGCTCTGACTACGTAAAGGTTAAATGACATGACTCCTGAAAAGATTCTAGCTTTTGTACCCAAAGTAAACCTATTCCAACATGTATTTACTTTAGAAGGTGTGTAAATACCTGTAGGGTCACTCATTCCACAGGGTAACCAGGCTGCTCGTGCAGGTCCTGGGGCATTCCACAGCCACTGTGTGTGTTCCAGCTGATAATAAATGATCCCTTCTGCTCCTATGCCTCATTATTTGTATGACTTCTGGCTGTTCCATGTATGTAGTGTACGACTGGTACTAGCTGCATGTGTGTAGTTTTCATCCTTGCCATGTAATGTGTTCCTTACCAATAAGAACTGAGTGAGGGTCACTGAGGGTCTCCTTAAGCCCACCCTGCGGAATTATCCAAACTTTAATCCTTCCGTCTTCTCCACCTGAAATTTAATTTAAAAAACATATGATGTAAACTAATTTATAACATGTGAGGGAGATGAACAAATAGCATTAATCACATCAAAGGAAAACCAATTTTTAATTTAACGTATATTTAAACCCAAAAAACAAAAATGTAACATAATGCAGCTTGGCAATCATTGAATGTGGTGGCTGCACTTGTTTTCTTCTTTTTCTGACTTCTGACTATTTTCCCTTCATTTTCACCCAAAGTTTCTGCCAGTAACACACTTCCTGTCCTAGGGTGACAACACACACTAACTGTACTGTATCTATGCAGGAGCAAAGTTGTCACCCTAGGACAGGAAGTGTTTTAGGACTATAGAACACCTCTCCTTCTTATCATCGAAGTAACGAAGAAGGGAGGTGTTTTCTATTTCACAGTAAGAGCTGAAAACAATGCTAACTGATAACATTCAGCAACTTCACAGGAAGTTAAGAACACCCCTGACTGGTGGCACAATGAGGTCTGTGACCTCAACTCAAGCAGCAGCATAGCTTGATCAAGAACATGCTCATCAGCTTGTTGACGGGACAATGAAGAATCAGCAATACATTAACGAGGCCATCCCTCTGCTCACACTCCTTTCTCATACAGTCAGAATGTTCCCTGTCTGCACAACTGGAGTACAACAGAGCCTGATTGTCTCCTAGTGCTGCCCCTCTCATTCCCAGTCCTAGCCCTGCTGTATTGGGGATTACAAGAGGCTGATATAAGGGCAGAGTCAGATATTAAAGCTGGCCATACACCTATAGATTATCTACAGATTTTCTCTGGTGAGATGGAAAAAGTGCAACAGATTCCTCCATCTACGCTAAACTGTGTGGATGGAGGAATCTCCCGCTGGGCCAAGCTTCAGTATCTTGCTAGTCGGCCCCGCTGGCTCTCAAAATACCTGAACAATCTGATTGGATGCAGGCATTGCCAGGTATTTTGAGAGCCAGGGGGGCGAGTAGCTGAAGTTGGCCCAGTGGGAGATTCCTCCATCCACACAGTGTATCGTAGATGGAGGAGTCTGTTGCACTTTTTCCATCTGACCATAGGAAATCTGCAGAAAATCGATAGGTGTATGGTCAGCTTTAGAAGTGTATTTATAAACAATTTGCTAGACCGTACACCCTGTGAAACTCCACGAATGTTCATTCTGTGCGCATAGTGCTCAAAACGAATGTTCTTAGTACATTTTCTTTCCAATCAGAATGTACTATACATAAAATACCACATTATGTCCACTAGATGGAACTGAGGAGCATAAGAGAGAAGTATTTATTTCCTATGCTCTATGGCGCCATCTGGTCTTTATAATGCAGTATTATATGTTGACATTCCAAATTACATTAGACATTTAAAGAAAAATTTTAATATTTGATGTGTGCATCCATTTGCACAGAATGAACATTTACTGAGCTTTGTGAAATTCTGTGAATTGTTTATACAGAGTCCCCTAATCCGAGTTCCATTTAAAAATACATTGAAAGCTTTATTAACAGGCACAAGAGAAAAAAGCAAAGCAGGAGGAGTGCACTGTAGAAGAAACTCTACATTCTCTCTATATAAGGGACCCAAACTCACTATAACGTATCTGGCCTTTGCTGTTTATTCTCCCAATCTGCAACATGAAAGGCTGACATGGCTTTTATCATACCTGTGACCAGTCGCTGGGGGTTGAAGGGGTCCCATGTAAGGTCGGTGACAGGCACTGTGTTCTCAATAGTCGGCAGGGAGTCTGGTAAACGTCCTGGCTGTGACAGCTTTGGGTGAAACAAGTACACAATCAACCATATGGGTTGTAATAAGGAATCCATGACAACCAATTAAATGTCAGCTTGTAATGTTTAAAAACGACCTCTGCAAAAAACGCAATCCTCTCCTCCGCCTGACCACATTGCCCCTTTAACAAGAGTAAATGTTAAAAGAAAAATCTTGTAATACCTGTCCTGCAGAAAACACCCGGTTTCTATATCTGGAGTTCCACTACTGTGTGAGCTGGCCCAGCTTCTCTATCCCTCCCCTCACCCCCTATATAACTGTTTATGTAACACCCAAGGGAGGAGCGAAGGGTAATACTATAGCGCAGAGGTGGTGAACTATTGGGACATAGGGTCATCTTTGCTGGTACACAAGCCTAGGTGCTGATTAACATATGGACGCTCCTGAAGATATGCCTGACTGTCCCCGCCGCCTCGGTATGTGATCTAGGCCGGCTATAATCAGGCAGCTGCTGCCCTCTAATCCGGCATATTAGAGGCCGCTCACCGGGGCCTCTCAGGGCCTTTATAGACCACCTGAGAGCCACACAGCCCCCTTGAGAGCCCACACATCACCCCTGAGACCTACACAGCCCCCTGAGAACCCGTACAGACCACCTAACAGCTCACAGGGCCTACCTGAGAGTCGCACAGCCCCCCTGAGAGTCAACCCAGCACCCCTAGGAGCTGCACAGCCCCAATGAGAGCCTGTATATACCACCTTAGAGCTGCACAGCCCCCCTGAGAGGCCATATAGACCATTTGAGAGTCCTTATAGACCACCTGAGAACTGCACAGCCCTCCTGAGAGCCCACACATCAGCGCCCCTGAAAGCCACACAGCGCCCCTGAGAGCCTGTACAGACCACCTAAGAGCCTGCAGAGGTTGCAATTGCAGGGTTGGCACTTTAACATACATAAGTTGGTTTAGTGATCCAGTTTGGGCACTCGGGCTCAAACAGGTTCACCATCACTGCTATAGAGTGTCACTTGAATGACAGCTTTGAGCCTGCTGGGACAGCTGACATCACATCCAAGATTGACAACACTTAGCAGTCCTCGTGGTTTTTGGATGTATGCAAAAGGGAGACTTTTACAAGTAAATGATATGCATTAAATGTCAAATGCACATATAATCTCATAGGAAGACTGATGTTTATATGAATGGTCTGGAAACATGGTCTCTTAACTATTTTCTATCACTCTTGAGATAAAGAAATAATTTGGCACAGTCTAGAACCTGCAGTAAGAGACACGAGGGCTGTTACGTAACATAATGTCTGAAGGGATGTTGCTGTAGGGCTGTAGCCAAATAGATAAGAGAAAAGCATATCTAGTGCTCATGTGACTTTTATTTTGTAGGTGACATTATTTATTTATCTACAAGATATGTTCAATTCAAAAGCATCTCTGCTTTTTTATCAAGAAGTTTAAGCTTAACTTCCTTACCTCCAACACTGCTATCTGACCCCCTGGCCCAGCCAAAGGCACAGCTGCTCGCTGGTAGTTCACACAGAAGCCATCGCTTTCTCCTGGCGTGCTCTGGCTTACTCCTCTCAGGTTGGTGATGTGATTGTCACGATGGAGGACAGTGCCCTGAGTATGACGGAACCGTGAGCTGGGACCTGTATATAGATTAAGTCAGTGGAATTAAATACATTTTTACCTAATGTTGAGGCATAAGAGAAACACCTTTAAAACAAACCTGCATTTTACCCGCACAGGGCAAATCAAGAGATTTGCTTTAATTTATTCCCCTGTCACTGTGATCAGCTGCTGACATAAAGCAAATACTCATTACTTCTTGATGTGACTCACTCCCATTCCTTTCATGTAACAGCCCTGTTGTTTGCTTATCAGCCCAGAGATAGTACATGGAGGTGGGAAAAAAGTCTTCATCCCTGTGTAAGCTCCAAGAAGGAGGACTTGGAGTTTACACAGAGCTTCTTCTCCTTCCTGCTGGTGGCTGAACGCAACAGTGAGGGTGCAAAGGAAATGTAAAAATCTATTGGTGAAGAAGAGAGCATTAAAGTGAACCTGTCCATTATTAAGGACAAAGGGGAAATAGGGTCGTAGACCCCCCCCCCCTGTCCCTTTAGATTGACATTGATAAGGATTGCAATAGGCACAGAGAAGCCTATTTGCTGGTATGGACAGTCCCATCAGACACCAGCTGACTACAAATACATCCTTCCTTGACCAACTGCGCTACCCTCCTAGTTTACCAAATAAAAATGAAGGTTGTAGCCTGTCCCCTAGATAACCACTGGGACCATAGATGCCTGCCTGGGTTGCCTTGTAGATGATCTGGCTTTTTACCTATCAAACCAGTCTCATCTGCAATGTCGGCTAAAAAGATACAGAAAACGTCTGGAACAGTGAGACATGCTAACTTTGGTTTGAACCAAGATCACCGTTTTTATCTCATACAAACAGATAGACCATCGCTTACCCAGAATGCTTTGCAGGGAACGTTGACTGGTGCTGGAAACAATCCCACTGGAGGGAGAAGTGACTGAGCTGGAGGGAGAAGACAGGGCGCTCCCTTCCTGAGGATCAAAAAAAACAAACAAACCAGGATGTTTGCAAGATATTGTAATATACATGCTAACAGGGACCATGCATAGTACCCCACATAGGCATTCTTGGGTCATGATACAAGGTGAACCCCAACCCCCCCCGCACTACTATCCTTCAAGACCTCATCTGTGCTAAGAGTACTGTTGGTGCTGCCTTCCACTGCTTACTCATAAATGAACCATGTGCAAATACTATATATGCTTCAATGCTGAATATGATAACAGTGAGTTGTACACAATAGAGCAATTTGAGCTAATGCTTATTGCAATACATAATGCTGTTAATCTGACATGCACTGACAACTAGAAGATGAGGCATACAGGTAAGCTTACAGGATGGGGGTAGCACAAGCAATGTGCTAAATCTCATTCTAGCTGCTGAATAGGTTGGAGAAGGGAAGGTGGCAACAGGAGGCTATAGGCTGTGTAGACCACAAGACTTACCATACCTTGGCAGGTAAGCAGTCTCTATATATGCCCCATTACTCTGCGTTTAGCTGTACAGTTGGGGTATTTCTTCAGACGCATGACTATATAATGCAGTTGACCAACCAGCAAACTAGTATGGCTAAATGATCTAATGTAATGTTCTTTTACTCACACTCGGCTCAGGAGATGCCACTTTCTGCTCAGGAGATGCCACTTTCTGCTCAGGAGATGCCACTTTCTGCTCTTTTCTTGTGGGAAATGAAGTGACTGTTCTTTGGGATGGATTTAAGGAGACCTTCTCCACCTGGTAATAAAAAAAAAAAGATTGTCAAATGCCTAGAGCATGGGTAGGCAAACTCCGGACCTCCAGCTCTTGTGGAACTACAAGTCCCATGAGGAATTGCAAGACTCTGATAGCCACAGGCATGACTTCCAGAGACAGATGCATGATGGAATTTGTAGTTTCAACACAGCTGGATGGCCAGAGTTGTTCTACCCCTGCCTTAGAGGAATCATGCATAGTGGCCAAGAGCAATACAGATCTCATGCTGATGTACTGATTATGAACCCAATGATCATCATCTGATGACTGTCAGGTCTTGGAAAAAAATCACAAATGGTGGGAACAGAAGCAATGATTAAAGTGGACCTTTCAGTTACTTAACAAGTCTATATGAATACATTTCTGGAATGTCACTATATACAGCAACAGTAACATTTTTCAGAAAAGCTGTGTCTTTATTATAACAAAGCCATCCTTGAGGTCTGGTCAAGTGACTGTGTCTAGGCTGTCTATGATGCCATCAGTCTGCTGCAGGCAGGAGGAAGCATTTCCTCGCTCTCCTCTTTGTTGGTGATCAGCAACATTGTCATTTTCAAGCAAGTCAAAGTGAGAGGCTAAAGCAGGGGCTGTACATTTGTAAACTGAACAGGAACGGGGTGTATATGTGGTTATGTCATCTAAGTCCAGGTGACCCTAGATGGTGTCTGAACAAAGTTGACTTCATTCATCTGGACTGCAAAGTAAATGAGTGAGAATGCTGTGATCTCTATAAGAGGTAATACATACCTGTAAATGCCACAAATACATATTACTTAAGCTCACTTAACGTGAACATATTTATCTGATTGTAGGTCCACTTTAAAGTGACATTTCTGCCATGTGGCGTTCAACAGTACAAGCCTATGATAGTATGCAATGCTGAAACAAATAGGCTGATTTATAAGAACTGCAAGGCAAACTGCATGTGTTGCCCAAAGAAACTGTATTCGGAATGGGCAGAAAACACCGGTTGCAATAATACAATCATTCCGCCTTTCCTCCACTTCGTAACAGTTATGAATAATGTCCGCCACTGTTGCGTTCACAGCTACGGATATGGGTGCAGTGCCACTTACCTGCTTATTGACTCCTGACCACCAGCTCTGGGCAGAGTGTGGTGCTATGAATCCGGCTGTGTCAGGGAAAAGGTCCAGTGGAAGGTCTTGAACTGCCTACAGGGTACAGAGGAAATGTTGGAGTGTCAAAGGACACGATGAGAGACAGAAGTGCAGGCTGTGTGTCAGGTGACTGCTAAGTGTTGACTGCTGTGTGTCAGGTGACTGCTAACAAAGGTTGCATAGCGCAAATGGTATATGTATCAAACATTTCACATTTCTTCAGAATATAAGAAGATCTTGCTGAGTTAACGGCAGTGCTATGAGCACACGGACTGTAGAATTAGGCAACTTGGGTCAATGCATCTAAAAGTGATATATTGGATAGGTGATCTTGGGGAGTTACATCAGCCCCCACCTTCTTATATCTTGGATACTGGCAAGGGTGAGATCTACCTATCAAAACTCCTGGCTCTTGGTCTTTGGTAGTTTTGGCTGTTTCCACCCACCTTTGTGTGATCTGGCTCCTACTGTTTTATTATTCATAATATAAAGCATATAAAAACCCAACAGGAAGAGAGGAAACCTCTCATAATAGCCAACTGAGACACTCACGTGCAGAAATCTCACCAATTGTCAGGTAGTTTAACTCTACAGCTTCCAAAAAATACTGAAATATTAGCTTTGTAAGGACTAGCCCTTAAAATAGCTTCTAATCTGGCAAATCACCAGGTTCTGATCACTGTTATGTGATTGGGAGGACAGAGTATTGAGCCCTGTGTATGTAGGCTTCGACTTGACTAGGCAAAGCACCGGCTCACTTAACCTGCTCCACAAATTAGATTTCCAACCTGGCTGTGCTGTGTGGCAGGGCTGTGTAAATCTAAACACTGGCTAGACAAAATGATAAATCTTTCCATATATGTATTTCAAACTAGCTGTTGCCTAGAGTTCAGTTCTAAGCATTAACCTATGTACCATCCACCTACATATTACACCACTCCATTAGCTGTGCTGGGTGTCACTACACTGTATTGACCTTGAGCTCCTCAGCAAACACACATTCCTTCCTGTCTCTATGATGGTTCCTTACATTCATCTTTGTAATTCTATCCCCAGAGCCATGGCAGCTGTGACAGTCACTTCCCAATAACCACGCAGTCCTTTCAAAATGGCGGCAGAGTTTAAAAAATCAGACACATACAGTCCACTGGTTATGTTATCATGATCCCTCTAGTACAGAGGTTGGCAACTCCGACCCTCCCGGTGTTGTGGACAACAAGTCCCACCAGGCATTGCAAGGCTCCCAGAAGCATGTTGTGATTTGTAGTTAAGCACAGCTGGAGGGCCAGAATTGCCCACCCCTACTCTAGTGGCTGCCGCTAGCAACTGTCTCTAGAGTGGTCATGTTCTCCCACAAGGCTGTCCTTCATGAGAATTCTACCATATAGCACCTACAGGAATTATTGGTACAGATATTTTAGGATATACCATCGTAGGGGGGTGGACGCCTCACCCACCACTGACCTCACCGCACGTACCTGATATACAGGTAAGCTTATAGAATGAGGCGAGCACAAGCAATGTGCTAAATCTCATTCTGAATAGGTTGAAGAAAGGATGGTGGCAATAGGAGGCTATAGGCTCACTGGAGGGCAACAGTGGTGTCGCCCTCCAGTGAGTGAGGGGGCAGGTGTATGTAAACCACAAGACTTACCATACCTTGGCAGGTAAGCAGTTTCTATATATACCTCATTACTCTGCGTATAGCTGTACACATCACTGTGCTACCAAAGTGATGATTATATTCTGTTATTTTAAAGGTATGGTTAATGTAGGCAAAAATCTCATCTGTCTGCACAGAGCTTTAGCAACAAAAATCAATGCACATTTTCTAAACCATTTCCTAAGTGATTCTGACATCTCAGTATGGTAGTGAATGAAGAGCTTGATATTGGATGGCACAGGCCCAGAGAACATGCACACTATGCCAGTGTGATGGAGGAACATGGTGGTATGGAGGGAGATGTGTAGGGTGAAAGGGATAAGAGGTACATATAACACACACAATGCATACATTACAAATGCAGCACACAGCTCGAGCATACAGTGAGCGTGACAGCCAGTGATACCTTGCGTGGGACGTTATAACTGATAGGAATGATGAACCTGTCACTCAGCTGCAGGAGGCGGAGAAGCTCACAGCTCAGCACATCAAGGCAGAGTTTGGGCACCAGTGCCAATCCGCGAGTCTGCTGTTCTGTGACGCACTGTGAGACTAAAAGACACAAGCAACACCCTGTCATAATACTGTCACATTGGTGCTTGTAACTCCAAAATATAAACTAAATCAAAAACGTACGCTGCGTTAGAGAAGGCGATTCAGTGTTGACCTCCATGCAGTACATTGTGCTTTCACCCTGCAGACGAAATAAAGAGATTCAAAATATAAAAACAAAATAGCCAATACAACGGCATTTTACTCAAAACCACATGAATCACATGAGTCCCAGCTATATCCCGACTATGGCGCGGGATCTTCCTGTCAGAGCCATGGACAATGGCAAAAACCTGGGACTAAACCACTCAACGATCCACCAAAATCTAAAGTGAGTTTGTACTTTATTAAATAATGCAGGCAGCAACTCAGGTCACTCCAGTGGTCAGGAGAGAGTAAACCAGAATGGACATCTGCATTCATTACAATTGTCCCCAAGGTGGACACATCTGTATATCACACCTGGCAGCAGAGTCACTCAGACTGCCCCGGGCACAGTGAGAGGCTCACAAAGCACATTCTGAGTTAATTTACCTGAGCAGCAAGGATGAGCAGCCCTGTGTCTACGTCATAGAGCGGGATGAGAAGTCTGTAGAGAAAGAAGACAACCAGTTACTTTACATCCAAACACAAAAAGATGCAAAGTGTGCACTTTTGATGAGGAGACATAAACCAAATGTTTTTGTTCAGTTTACCGTCTACACATACATTAGTGCAAAAAAAAGATTATTACCCAGATTAAACACTAGGGGGCAGTGAAGATACATCTCAATTTATAATCATTAGACACCATCAATAGTCATATGGATACAGTGTGTTGTGTTGGCTTCTAGTTGGTATTGGCAGTAAAAATGAGAAATGGACCTCTATGATGAAGTTAAACAGAGAAAAGACAGTCCATATGACAATAATATCAGCCAGGGATCATTAATATGAACATATGACCTGCTTAATACATTCCTTACAGAGAGTCCTCCCTACTCTGATCTCCACTACTACATTCTAAGTGTCAACATGGCTGACACCATAGCAAATTCTGACAGGTAGACGTGCTGAAGGAAATGTCACATCAACTTCCAGCCACCATTTGATGCTGTCATTTAATCACTGATCACTGTCATTTGATGCTGATCACCTGACAAAGCGGTACCGCCAAAACACCATCACCGCCATGCATCTTTCTTGGCTTAAATGTACTCTATATCTCTCTAAAACGCAGCAGGTAAAGATTTGTTGCAGTAGTTTTTCCTCCTCTCCTTGCACGTGGCCATACAAAAGCGTCGCCCTGTTTCTGTTTGTCACCGGGTTTATATTCACATTATGGAGATGCCATAAGACACCACCATTAAAGAGGGGCTCTTACAAGAGGATAATGGCAGCTGCCAATGTTAAACCCTCCTTTTAACAATCCTTGTTCCCTGGCTGACATACTAAAGATTTGGCTTTTTTTTTTTAAACAAACTTTATTCTGTTTTCTCGGCCCTACCCCAAGGGGCTCGGCCTTTTTTTCCACAGCATAAAATTTACACAGTATGAGTCTACTTACAGTAACCCTAACAATTGTACCAGAAATATCAAACTTAAACATTCCAACATTCCCATTATTCCCAAGCTGGTTGCCACTCTTACAAGATTTGGCTTTAATGCGGTCTTAGTCGCTGACCCACAACAAGCAAAGAGATAAGGAATTCCGACAGCTTTCCTAACACTCATTTACAAATTAATGTGGAATATAGGAGCCAGTCTAGTCTGCCCAATCCAGGAGCAAAAAGGATTTTTAGGAGCCATCCCCATTGGCAACAAATCTTAAAGGTTTGGCACCAGCTGTAATTCTTAAGAAGCATTGGCGACCTGGCTCCTGCAATTTGTCCAGCCATACAGCCAGCATTTTCAGAAGCAGGCCAACAATGGCAGCCTTGAATCTTTTTTCATGACAGAATCACTTTAAGCATTTATTGGCCTCAAGGTGGAGCCAGAAATTATGGTGGAGATATCTCACCCAAGAAATAAAATAAACCAGTATGAGATCCAACTTGCCAGTAACAGCACCAAACTTAAATATCACTGTAGATAGCCAATAACACATTTCATTCCCACAGAAAAATAGGTCCCCTGCAGCAAATCCCTGATCCCTTAAATTTATAGATTATTAGATTTGTTGGCGCCAACAGTTTCCATAGCGCTTTACAAAATAAAGGGAGACAGTGCAGTTACAATACAATTCAACACAGGAGGGCCCTGCTCATGAGAGCTTACAATCTAAAGATCACCAGTCTTGTAGAAAACGCCCCTTTGGATTTAGCAGGTGGTCATGTGACCAAATGCTTAGGAATAAGTCATGTGATCTTTGCTAAAGAGGAAGTTCAGAGCAAAGTCCTATTCACATCCATGCAATGCATGTAGGGCTTTCTAATAAGAAAGCCAAGCAAATTCCTGCATGCTTGCTGGCACCCTCTGTATAACTAAACAAACCATGGCAAAGATAAAGTATGACAACCCTGGAGCATGTATGTTCACAAGTCTGCAATGGCTGCTCCCGCATCTCTATGCTGAATGCTTGTTCTGTACCTTAAAGTTAATTGCCTTGCTCCTCCAATCAATAATAAACTCCATAGCTTGCCAGATCCGAGCAATTACACGTTACACACCCTATATTGTCAAATGGTTGTGGTCACACCTAGCTTGTCCCACATCCCATTCCAAAACCACGGCATTAATATGGAGTTGGGTGTACCTATACTTCTGACCAGATTGTATATTATTATTATTACAGATATTTTATATAGTGCCGACAATTTACACAGCACTTTACATAGTGCACACTGACATTAGTCCCTGCTCTCAAGGAGCTTACAATCCAAGGTCCTTATCCTCACATGCATACATACAGTATGAGGGCCGATTTAGACAGCAGACCATTAACCTTCCAACATGTCTTTGGAGTGTGGGAGGAAACCAGAGTACCCAGGGAAACCCATGCAAGCACAGGGAGAACAAACTCCTTGCAGTGTCCTGACCGGGATTTGAACTGAGAACCCTCAGTGCTGCAAGACAGAAGTGCTAACCACTAAACACTGTGTAAATATACATTTATTTATTTTTTGCTCTAAAATTGCACATAATTTTAACTAATAATTTTTGTTTAATACACCAAAATGGCATTACAATAATATCTATAGGAGCCACATGGCAGGGTACAGGATGCTGCCTGCGGTCATACAAATGTAGTCGGAAGTTGAATTTGAACTGAGAGCGGCAGAGCTGGGTGGGTTGCTGTAGAGGGGATGTAGGGACAGAGGAGTCTGCTGGGGTCTCACAGACAGCCGAATCGCTCAGTGTTTTGATCCCTGCAGCAGCGGAGCAGCTAACCCCCATCCCAGACCGCTTCCTGCTGGGCCCCTCTCTCACCATTTTTACGTCACCCCCTCCCTCCACAGACCTCTCTCACACTGGTCCACTCTCCCAGATCCTCATCATCTACCTCGTCCTGCAATCACCTCCTCCTTTTCTCGGCTTCCCTATTCCCCCCCAGGGCTGGGAAGTCTTCCCCCCAGAACAACAGGGCCCGTGGGAAGCCTGCGATAGCATTCACCCACGTTACTTATGCTCGTAACGAACTGAAATGATTATAAATCCTCCCCATCAGGAAATCCCTTAACACTGGAAGCCCCTCTTCTCGGGAATAAAAAAAAAAGTATGCTAAACAAAGAAAAAAAAAAGATCTCCAAACTTTTTCTCATTTATCCTTTTAAAATTACACATGGACTTCGCAAAGAAGAGCTGAACGATAAACAAATACCAAAGAAATCAAACAAGTACAAGCCGGTCGCAGAAGAAGAATAATGGCCTACGGTTCGGGTTTCCATAGCAACCTGATTGGCTGAACTTTGAGGCCTAGGGGATGTAAAGATATATTTATGTTTAAACTGCTGGATAAATACGAACGCGGACGTAAACACGAGAAAAGGATGGAAGCCGATTGGCCTGACGTTTTCGTCAGAGGAGCTTTGCACAGCGAGGTGGCCATTTTTCAAGTGACCCTTTTGGTCCTACTATGAATTCTCTCACACATCTAGCTTTCTCTCCTGTCAAACATTCGGGGAGAGATTTATCTCTGGAAATATCTCAAGTAGAGTGGGGGGCGTGAGAGAGAGGACGATAAAGGACGAGAGAGTAGAAGTCCTCGAGAACGACGCAGGAGGAACCACGTGAGAGTAGAAAACAAACCGTGAGAAGAAAAAAAAAAAAGAGAAATGGAGAAGTTAAAACAAACGTATTTTATCTCTTTCATGTTTGGCTGGCTCCCACAATTACCTCAGATTCTAAAAAGATACGTGTAGATATCTGACAGGCTTAGGCTCCAACAAAATGGCTTCCACCACTGTGTTTAGGCAATGTACACCAAGTGTAGCCAAACGTCGGCCCTCCAGCTGTGGTGAATCCCACCATGCATTCGTCTCTGGGTGTTATGCCTGTAGCTGTCAGAGTTTTGCAATGCCTCATGGTCCTTGAAGTGCCAGCTGGAGGGCCAAGTTTGGCTATCCCTGGTGAACATATTGCTTAAACACCGTGGTGGCAGCCATTTTGTTGGGGCCCAATGTCTTGGCCCCAAATCGCGTTCAGTTCCTTAGCCAATAGCTGAGTAGCTATAATGCAGCACTTCACTTCGCTGCAGCAGCTTCACTGAACACTTTGGCTGCACAGTGCTAAGCAAAATGGCGGAGGATTCAGTGTTAAACTGCCATTAGTGCAACTTCTACTGTTTTACAGAGGGAAGCTGAGAGCCATGGCATATTTAATGTGGCCGTGAATGAAATGGATGTTTCATTATCTGAGGAAGAGATAGAAACAAATATATTCATATGGTTGCAACAATTAGGTCACCAGCCCACCGTTGCAACAAAAGAGTATTTTGAACAAACTGTGCATCATTATTCAGACACACTTTTTCTTTCACACTCATCCACCAAAACATTAAATTGTAGCTTTTCACATTGAATTGTGATTTGCTCCATCGGGGCTCAGGCACCCTTCTCCATCACTGCCAGGTGTGCCCACAGTTACAATGGCTGCTGATGCTCTGTCCCCAACTTCTCCTACTATGCACGTCACACTCAGCGCTCTGCAGCCACATTTACTTACCCTGCGAGTGCTAAGTTAGCAGTGCTGAGCGCTGACTTGCAGCATGGCGTTCAGCGGTGGTTTGCTAACTCAGCACTCGCAGCGGCTGAGCAAGTAAATACTTGAGGGTAGGCAACTCTGGTCCTCCAGCTGTTGGGGAACTACAAGTCTCATGAGGCTTTGCAAGACTGACGGTTACAGGCATGTTTCCCAGAGGCAGAAGCATGTTGGGATTTGTAGTTAAAGCACAGCTGGAGGGCCGGAGACGACCGCCCCTGCCAGATTTAAAAAATAGAGAGCTAATGGGACACCTCTCAGGATTGGCATCTGAACACTTTAACTGTGGTATATTTGTGTTAGATTTGATACAAATCAGGTTACATGCATCAAAGGATCATGCACTGCGATAACAGATTTTATCGCAATATGTGTAGCACAGTGCGTTCTGGTGCTATGCATTCTGAATTGCACCCTAAAGCACTAATACAGCAGCACAGCGTACACAGGAAAAAATAGCATGTGTCCATATTTGGCAGCCTGCTCAAAATGAGCCTTAACGCACAACGCACGTCCATTAAGGCTCCGCTAAATTGTGACTGGGTCCTGAAAGTACATGTGGTGTTCGTGGCTGCCTGATTTTATTTCACTCTGGACTGGTTCCAACTCAATCTCATATCATAAAACTGCCTTCAGCATTATAAAACAGTGAAAATAAATTTGAGCAGCAAAACGTACGTATGTGTAAAAAAAAACAACATATTTGATGCAGTGCTAGAGGCAAAGATTCCATGCGTTCCTCCCTATAGAATAATACAAAATGGCCACTCCCCAAATCCATTTTCAATATAGTCTTTATGTTTCACGTCCCACGCTCAGGGTGATTTCTCAATTTGCTTCACCTAGGGCACCCCTGACATACATTAAGAACATTTTTATCTGAACAAATGAAATTCTATCAGTGAATGTGTTTTTCATTTGGGAAAAATTGTACGTATTATAATGCGCATGTGCGAGGCAGAAAATAAATCTGTTTAATACGTCTGGGTTCCATTCAAGTAGCCGGTCTGGTTAAAATTTTTAAGGACTTTGCAAAAAAAAAAAAAGTAGTTGAATGATGGCGAGATTTAATTCTCTGACGCGCGATATGGAACAAATGTTACAAATGAAATTCTAACAGCATATGGCTGGCTTTAGCATATCACCCCGCTCTTTGCTTTACTCTACTAAAGGCGCCCAATTACTTTAAGATGCTTTTCTCACGGTCTTTTTTTGCTTGGCGATCTGACATGCGTCGCTGACAGTAATCTAGAGGAGAATAATTGTATCATCTGAGTGAGCTCCGCTCTTTAAGCAGTCTGACCCTTTTGAAAGTTGTAGATGCACTTCCTGTAAAGTGTGGGAATGTTCCTCCAGCTGTTTGTGGCAGAGAGGGTGAAAAGACTTCATCACACGTTTTAGTTATTTCTATTCAGAACTCGGTCATCTTCTTCCTCTTCCCTTAGTATGTACAGGACAGATATTTTATTATCAAACTGAACTGCTGCCAACACGGTGGCCATTTGGTTTGCTGCGCCAAAGTTCAATTCGCTAGGAGCCGCTCAGTTTACTGGCTCATGTATGGTGTCCATAACCACTAAACAGATTTTAGCTTTCATTCTCTGATCAATGCTGTTGGCACTGGTTTACACGGGCGGGCAAAAACAGGCGGTTGATCTGCATTTTTACCTACACCTCCCCTCCCCCTTCCCGACCATCCACACAACACCCAAAATAGCGGCCGCTCAGGCCTGTATGCATGCCACGGCAAACTTTATATGGCATGTTGCGTTTGGCAGGGGGCGGCGGTCAAATTTTCCAGCAAGGCGCAGACAAAAAAAAGCCTGACAAGGAATTCAGACACTTCTTTAATTTATTCAGCTGTGTATGTAATGTAAGCTTCAGTGATAAATAAATCACAAAACTGCACTTCTATCTACCACCCTTATCTATGCTGCTTTCCTATGAAGAATCCAAGTACTCCTAGGTATGGGGTATGCACATGTGCCGCTCTACCCTCCCAAAATGCAGAGTAGCCAAGTGCAAACCCCAAGGACTCTCACAATAGGGGCAGGTCGCATACCAATTAGGATGCAAGTACTGACCACAAAGTATGCCTCCATTTGAATAGGACCTTTGCAGCGGTCATAGGAGATTGGGTTGACCTTCTAGAACTGGGGTAGGCAATCTCTGGCTTTCCAGCTGTGGTGAAACTGTAAATCCCATCATGCATCTGCCTCTGGGAATCATGCCTATGGCTGTCAGAGCCTTGCAGTGCCTCATGGGATTTGTAGTTTTACAACAGCTGGAGGGTGGGAATTCGCCTACCCTAGTACTAGAAGGTAAGTAAAAGCGTGGGCAGCCTTTCCACATTTTTATTAATAGACATTTACACTCCTGTATTGCAATGAGGTCCATGTGCAGGCTTGCCTACAGGAAGTCATTAGCCAAACATGATATACTGCACTGTCTTTAACTCTGCCACTTTATCTCTTTATGGGAATATAAAAATCAGGAGATGTCTGACATATATTACTCAGTTTCCATGAATCTGTATCATTATCTGCAGCTACAAATGTGCCACGCTGCTGGGAACCTCTTCAACTTTAAAGGTCAGTTTAGTCTACCCCTAATGCTGTAAGGTTCAACACATCATGGCATGTCACAGTCAGCTCTGTAAATCATAAATGGGCCCACACATTCCTATAACAACGCAATTAATAGTTCAATATACCATTGGATTGCTTTATTTAACTTTGGCCTATAGCAGCTAAATTCAGAGAGTCAGTACATACATGTGAGCTGTCTAGCCATGTAACATGTTTCTAATTCCTTACAGCAGGTCTTGCGATTTCCATAACTCTAAAACACTAGATGACCAAGCTGGTGACAGCACTACTTCCTGCTGCACATGTGCAGTAATTTGTGTCACCAGTTGGGCAATGAAAGAACATCAATACTCTGCTGGGGTCCTCCCAATGCTCTCTCTCTCTTATCAGCTACCTAAGGCCCCATTCACACATTGTGTGCGTTTGCGTGCATGAGCCTATTCAATGAATGAGCTTGGCCCAATATAAGTATGCATATGTCATAAAGGATCAACCGTTGGGGATCTTGTAAAGCACTATAGTAGCGGGAGCTACTACAGCGATGCCCACGATCTTCTGGGTCCTGGTACTGCGCTGTGCTGAGAGGCATCCCCTCTGCCCTGAAAACATAGGGGGGTCGCTCGCTCAGCACAGGGGTCATTCAGAGATCACCTAATCTTTCTCTGATTGGACGAGGGGTGGATCGTGAAGTCACAAACATCTTGTATTCAATGATAATTATACTAGGCATTCTTTGATTGGCTCTGCCTCTTCCAGCTTGACCCAATGTGTGCATGCATATGTCATACCTGAGAGATCTACAGGGATCCTATAAAGTACTGTAGCAGTTGTATGCATTGATAAAAAATACTAGGTGTACTCTGAATGGCCACTGTGCCGAGTGAGTGATCTCCTGTGGGTTCAGAGCAGAGGGGAAGCCCCTCAGTACAGCATCATACACCATTCTATAAAGCTCCAGCTACTAGGGTGCTGACAGTGGAAGTTCGCTGTCAGCACAATAGTAGTTGGAGCTTTATATGATCCCCATGGCTCAGGTATGGCATATGCATGCCTATATCGGGCTGAGCTGGACCAATGTAAGCATGAATAATAAGTTATACCTGGAGTTAGGGCCGGGTTAAGAGCATCATGGGCCTGGTGCTGTTGGTGGGTCGGATTAGGAAGCAATAGAGGCGGCTTTCTTATTATGCAGCTGCTTGCTCCTACCTGGTGCTTCACGTTGCCCCAGTGATCGGTCGCCTAATATGCCTTATTAGAGAGCCCCCGGTGCCTCAGCCTGATTTTGTTCAGCCCAGCCGCCCTGTATAGCCATCAGGCATACCGAGGCGATCTTGTCTGGCCGGGCCTATTTTCTGTGGTGGGCCTGGAGATGGCACCGCAGTAGCCCCTGTGTTAATCCAGCCCTGCCTGGAGTTCAGCTTCAAGCATGCTACTACTATAATTATTTTTTACTTTTGTGTTATAAGTGTGGGGTGTGTTCGGTTTCCCATGAAGTCTTTTTATTAATTAGAATCCAGTGTGACATTTCCGCGTTACTCCTTTACTATACACAGCACTGACAACAATGTTCTCCACCTAACTTGTAAACAACCCGATCAAAGCCAAAGTATTACTGTACATTTGTTTTCAAATTGTCCCTGTCACCTCTGCACGACGAGGTCTGTTGGATTGTACAATGAACAAATACTCAAAGAAAATGCTGTATTAAAGTCTGAATTCTCAGCTTGCTGTGTAGGCGTCAAGTGACGGAATCCCATTCATGATGCCGCTAATGTTTTTTTTCTCTGAAGACCACTAACTTGCACAGACTCCTCCAGCGTGAATTTATATTCAGTACTGTGTTTGCTCTGGAGGTAAGACAGGTTGGGTGACTATCGTTCATCTATAGATGTCAAAAAAAAAAAATTTATTGCTTCCATTGTGATGTGCCATGCCCCCCCTTTGCCTCCACACACCTGCCGTATGTGTCAGCACATTGACATACACGTGGAGCACCTGCTGTCCCAGCCACACAGAAAACAGGTCTTGCCGGTCCCGCAAATGTCACCCAGATACTTGGCAAGAAGCTGCATGCACCTGACGAGCCGCATTTAATGAAACGAGACGAGTTCTATAATTAGGGAGCAGAAGATTCAGGGCCGATGACCTATATCGCAGGATTAAAACCCAAGATCCTGTTCAACATGCCCACAAAGTGATGAGCTGTGGTTTTGCAACACTGGAGTCCGGAGTTAATATCTATGAGCAAAACTGTATTTTTAAATTTGGATAGAGAATGGTTGAAACCCTTCAGGATTTTAATCTCTTACCGTGTCTTGCTAGGGAGATTTACCTTAACTTCCTGTCTTAGAGATGCCACAGGACGTGATAGGGGGAAAAAACGGCATTCGCAAGGGGATCCGTCCATCCAGTACTTTATTTGTTAAAAGGTATAACAGCAGCAAACAAACGCTTACATGTTTCAGCCCCCAAACTGGGCCTTAGTCGTAGCCAAGTGTGGAAGATGCAGGAAGTGTGGGGATATCACGCCGAAGCGAGGGGGGCTTCAAAAACTAAGACAGTTGTCACTGGACCATTTGTTCCTACTGAAGGTTTTCCCATCACTTTTTGCTAACATGACAACTCTAAAATGTAGAATTTCCTCTTATTTTTCTTCTTGGTGACAACGGTCACCAGGACAAACGGAAGAGTGAATCTCCTCAACGGGTTTGCAAACTGCAGAGATGTAACTAAAAGATCATGGGGCACCATAGCAAAAATGTGATTGGGGTCCCCCTCTACATTGTACACTGTACACGGGATTAGAGTTGTCTTCAACTGCAACCACTCCAACCCTTAATGATACAGTACTGTATTATCTTCACTTGTTCTATGTTTAATTTGCCTCAGCAATCTAATGGGGCCCCCTTCCACCTTTGGGCTGCTATGGTTATAGTTACTCCACTGGGTAGATGGTCTAATCCTTCCCCACTATAACTAAAGTCTTGCCCTTTATACATTAGCAAGGCCACCATTTGACCAGCGCCTAATGTTTTCCCTGGGTTTGTGCTGCCTTCCTGTCGATATTCCAGTTTGTTCCCACAGTACAAATTCATACCCCTAAGTTACTCACCTTGCACCGAAACAAGATCTCCCTGCTATGTGGTCTCACTACCGCCCAGCTCTCTAAATTGCAAAACAAATGTGCAAAGTAAGGCAAACCCCATAGTAACTATGGCAAGTGTGAGGAGCTACAAACAGAGCTGAAGAGATCTCACCAATGGACTGTGATTCAAACTACTGTCAACGAAAGATGGAGTATTAAAGGGTCAGTTCACCTTTACCAACCAATTTTCTAGGGATGCACAGATACAGATACTAGTATCGGTATTGGTGCCAATACCGAGTACTCATACTCAGCCAAATGCTCCAATACCTTCCCCGATACCGGAACTTCCGGTCAGAGGAAATCTTCCTCGGACTGGCAGTGCCCCAGGGAAACATTGAGCCAGCTTCCCTACGATCCTGTGCGGGAAGCTGGCTTCCTGGCCAATCAGCATCGAGCCGACTGAATGCTAATTGGCTGGGAAGACGGTTTTCCAACCAATCAGCATGGAGCCAACTTCCCGGGTCAATCAGAAAACTGGGAGGTGGGTCATTACTCGCTGCCTGGCTTCCTGATTGGCCGGGAAGCCGGCTCGATGCTGATTGGCTGTGAAGCCGGTTTCCCGGCCAAGCTCAATCAAGCAGGTTAGACAACATGAAGCCAGCTTCGCGGGCAATCAGATTGCCCGGGGAGATGGCTCCATGGCAGCGGAAGCACCGGTATCAGTACTCTATATCGACGAGTACCAAAAGGAAAGCATAGGTACTCGTACTCGATACCGAAAAACCGGTATCGGTGCATTCCTACCATTTTCCATAACTGCATGTTGTTGTTTTTTTTTTTTAATAGACATCAATTTAAAGTGGACTTCCAGTCCAAAACTATAGTTTTCCCTGCATAAAAAAAACAATAGGCATGAATTTTTTTTTTTAGGATAAACTGTGGTCAATGACCCCAAAGATGTCACATACACAGGACCCTTTGTTTCTGTACACGTAGGACCTCCGGATTGTACAGGCTGATCCATACAACTATTAGAAATGTAAAAACAGGACCGGAGAACACTGTAGAGAATTAGAATAAAAAGGGGAAAGAATGGTTCTTCAATATGGGTTCCCATTCAGAAAATTCTGAAATGTTCCCTCCCTCTAATAGTCTTCCAGGCATGATCTATACAAGGTCCTGGCTTGATACGAGACACCTGCTGACAAGAGCAGCACAAATCCTTCAGGGAGGTTGTGTTTGCAGCATTGTGTAAGTGACAGGCTGAAGATTACAAGTGTCAGGCAATCCCAGTCACCTAACCAGGTCTTCCAGTGACAGCTCACTATGATTAGACCAGTCATCCATCCAGGCCATCAGCTCAACATCCAAACACTGAACAGATGCAGAGGTCACAGACGGCAATGCAGCCTCTCCCTTTGGCTCACCCACTTTTATTGGCTTAAACATCATAAATCTGTGAGACATAACTAAGGAACAGGAGAGGAACATTAGGCAGGAGTGTTGCTATAAAGATTTGTTTGTGGGTCCCCACCCAAACCTCCAAACTAGGAAAGACTGACATCCAGTACGGGAAATGTAGGTAAACCTCTACTGTAACTGCATCTTGTAACATACAAACTCTGCAGCCCAATCAAACTTACAGTGGCCAGAACCTAAAAACTAAGGATGCACCGAAACCAAGTACAGTACTCGGTACAAGTACATGTACCGATACTGTTCGAGCTCCAAGACTAGACTAGAGAAAAATTCAAAAGTTAAGAGGCCGCTGTCATGTGTAAGGAACACACGGAGCTCCTAGGTTTTGTACATCTCTGTATTAATGTATGATTTAGTTTTTATAAATAAAGGGATGCACCGATACCAGTTTTGCGAGTACAAGTACTGATACATGTCCAAGTACTTACAAGTACGAGTACTGATACATTTCTGTTTGTCATGCGACAGTTTTTCTAAAACAATACAGACTAATGATTTCAGGTAGGGATGCACCGATACTAGTATCCGTGCCGATACCGAGTATTTGGGTGAGTACTCGTACTCGCTCAAATGCTCCGATACCTAGCACGAGTATTTCCTGTATCAGGAAGCCGGGCAGCGAATCTTTACACGCTGCCGGTTTCCTGATTGGCCAGGAAACAGCTCCATGCTCTCTCGTCACTTGTGATGAGAGAGCATGGAGCCGACTTCCCGGCCAATCAGGAAGCCGGGTAGCGTGCAATGACGCGCTGCCCGGCTTCCCGATTGGTCAGGAAGCTAGCAAATCCGGAAGCCGGGCGCTGTGGAATGACGCGGCGCCCGGCATTCTGATTGGCCGGGAAGCCGGCGTCATGCTCCCTCGTCATCTCATGAATCATAATATTAAGAAAGTGACCTTAAAGCATTAGTTTGTATTGCTTTAGAAAAAATGTGACCTGTCCCTTTAAGAAAAAGTATCGGTAATTGGTATCTGCGAGTACTTGATCAAAAGTATCGGTACTCGTACTCGGTCTTAAAAAAGTGGTATCGGTGCATCCCTAATTTCAGGAGAGTGGTGAAGCGCCAGAGCCAGGTCCCAGCTGCAACCGCCGCAACTCTTGTAGTTCTCATGAAAATTCCAAGTATCGGCACTGGTACTCGAAAAGTATCGATGCCTCCCTATATCAGTGTGCACATGGGGTCTGCTTTAAATGGAAAAGTATCTGTGCATCCCTACTAAAAAACATTTTTGGCTGAGGGAGTGCTCTTGCTGCTTGGCGGTGGCTTTTCAATTAAGGCTGGGGCCTCATATCAGTGTGCACATGGGGTCTGCTTTAAATGGAACCTGCCTAAAGGAGAAAATGGCATAATTGGCTATTGCCGGGTACCAGTTAGTTACCGGGCACGTGCCACTGTACTCGTCAGTCTGATCCCTTAGAAATGCCTGGTAATTCTAGGTATAGGGAAGCCTGTGACCTACTTATCTTCTTCCCAAGAAGCAGTGCCCGGGCCTCAGTGGCCAATCTTAAGGCCTGAACGCTGCCACATGGAAGTGGTAAAAAAGACATTAACCCTATATAAGCTCCAACATGGAGTTTACACACAGATTAGACTCATCCCCAGGGACATAACTACAGATCATTGTGATGGCGACCCCATAAAATCTAAATTGAGGAGAGCCCTCTGCATAGTCTCCTCCTGTACATCTGATGTCAGCTTCTTGATTGGAAAAGTCATGGGGGGGGCAGGTTCAACAGCAACTTATGCAATCCTTCATGGGGCCCCCTTCCACCTCCAGGTCCCATAGCAGCCACGTAGGCTGCTATGGCCAGGGTTATGCCACTGGCTCTCACTCTGTCAGGCAAACAGAGCAGCAAGGGAGTTTGGCTGTATCAGTGGACGGGTGGGCGGCTTATCAAGAGAACCTGAAACTTTTTTTTATTGGGGACAATGACAGATTCTCTTCAATGTAGTTCTTTTAGAGGAAATGTGAGCTTGTTGACTGTATGTTTGGAATGTTACGTATGTTAGATCTCAAGTTCTCAAACAGGTAAGCAGATCATCACTGCATTCTATGCATTGTCATGTCATTTCGGTATAAACGTTTGTCTGAACTTTACCATCTGCCACTGTACAATCTGAGACATATGCATTACAATCGAAAGCTTCTGTTCCAAGGAAATCTTTCGCCAAGAGGTCAGCAATTGAAAACGCAGCAATTTACTAATGAAGGAGACTTACTAATTGATTATGAATTAGGTAAATGTATAAATTAGGTGTAGCTAATTTTTAGGGGAAGGCTTGGACCAAGGGTGGGCAAACACAGGCCCTCCAGCTGTGGTGAAGCTACAAATCCCATCATGTATCTGTCTCTGCGAGTCATGGCTGTGAGAATCTTGCAATGTCTCATGGGATATGTAGTTCTACAACGGCTAGGGGCCTGAGTTCGCCCACCCCTGGGTTAGACGGTGGAAGGAGCCACGGGGGACACAAGAGATCAACACTCCCAGAGGTGTCACTTCCTCAAAAGACTTCAGCAGACGATTCCTCTTCCATGGAGCGTCGCTCAACAGTGCGGGCATCGGGAAAAGTATTCACTCTTCTTTTGAAGGGTATACCTTTTGGCCAATTTGATATTCCTGATAAGGACTCTTTAACAAAGAATGTAGACACATTCTTTTCATACTTCATTATCTTTATGGCAGTGAAGAGATTTGCTGAAATATAATAAACTTTCTGATATGCTAATCAGATGCTACATGCATGGGGTCACCTTGTCTAATCTTACAGATATCACATATGTGTGTGAGGGTGTAAACATGTACAGTATTTCAAACACACACTTGTCCTTATCTAAATGGAGTCAGCCTCTCTGCAGAATGAAGGTTCAGAAGGTGTAGAATGAATCAGATTCCTGGAACTGAACTGACATGGCTGAAGTATGAGGAAATATTGATTGCCAATATTTATTGAGTCAATTCTTTGGGGAGGGGGGCTGTGTGTGAAGGTCAGGGATACATTTAAAGGGACATTGACATATATCAGAATCTTGGTATGTCGGTTGCAGCCCCTCCAGATGTGATTTAGAGATGGAAAAAGCTCCCATGATGCAATGTGACGCCGTCATGCACTGTCTATGCTCAGTATGATGTAAAGGCGGATGGGGGTGCAAAGGCAAAACTGGTGATGGTGTTGAGTTTTTGCATATTAGCTGCTCCTCCATTGCAAAGGAAGGAACTAAAAATTTAAAGTGGAACTCCATACATATATATTTTTTTTCTTCGATAGAGCAGAGAAAGGTTTAGAATAGGGGTAGCTGAGCCCTCCAGCAGTGCTAAAACTACAAATCCCATGAGGCATTGCAAGACTGACAGCCACAGGCATGACTCTTAGAGGCAGATGCATGATGGGATTTTTAGTTTCATCACAGTTGCCTACCCCTGGTTTACAACCTTTGTCTGATTTGCGTCCATTTTGGAAAGGATTTTCTTCACTTCTTATCCCAGTTATGGGAACAGGAAGAGAGGAAACTATCTGCAGCGGGGACACAGAAGACACTTGGAAAAATGGGGGCGTGTTTTATGTTGCGCCCCAAATTTCCTTCAGTTCCCATCTCAACAATGGTGATCAGCAGCACAGGAAGGGAAAGCAAGTTTTCCCATAACGGATATGGACAGAGGTTCTAACCTCTCCACAGTCTATCTTAAAGAAGAAGACAAGGCATTTGAAAGGTTAACCCTTGCAGTGGGGCTTCTGTGGCACTGCATGGGTTAACTACACATATTGTTTAGGGAGTGAAAATCTAGAAGATATACTCACCTGATCCTCTGTGCCACGTGGTTGCTAGACTGATCCCTGCAGCCTCTTCTCCCCCAGGCTCCGGCGGTCTAAGGCTGGGCACACACCTTACAACCATCGCAAGACTTTTGTCTTGCGATGGTTGTAAGGTACTTAAAAAAACGTAGGATCTGCCTATCTTGCATGGGCAGATCGTACTTGCGATGATCGCAAGCCACGCCCCCTGAGGGGCGGGCTTCCGATGACCGCAATGCCGAACGGGCAGTGTGCGCTTGCGCACACCGGCCCGTCCGGCTTTTATCTCACGAACATGCTACACACCCGCCGAACATTGTACGATGCTCGGCGGGTTTTGAAACATGTTCGTAAGTTTAAAGTTGTGCGACCTTACAGTAGTAGAGGTCGCACGGCTTCCACACACCTTACGATAATCGTACGATCGCGGGATTTCCCGCGATTATCGTAAGGTGTGTGGGGACCTTAAGGATCCATGACATCATCACGTCTTATACAGGGTGGAACATACCACAGATCAGTCACCGCCGCAGGAACGAGGATCAGGTGAGTATATCTTTTGTATTATCACCCCTAGAGAGAAGTGAGCAGTTAACCCTTGCAGTGCAGGGGTAGCCCAACTGTAAGGGTTAACTTTTCAAATTCGTGGAGTTCTTCTCCAAAACCTAACTGGAAATAACCTGTAATGTCATATACATACTAAAGCTGAACTCCAAGACAACCTTTCCATACACAGATGAAATACATATACAGGTGAAACTCGAATAATTAGAATATCGTGCAAAGTTCATTTATTTCACTAATGCAACTTAAAAGGTGAAACTAATATATGAGATAGACTCATTACATGCAAAGCAAGATAATTCAAGCCGTGATTTGTCATACTTGTGATGATTATGGCTTACAGCTCATGAAAACCCCAAGAACCCCAAATCCATAATCTCAAAAAAGTAGATTATTACATGCAATCAATAAAACAAGGATTGTACATAGAACAATATCGGACCTCTGAAAAGTACAAGCATGCATATGTACTCAGAACTTGGTTTGGGCCCCTTTTGCAGCACTTACTGCAATTACTTTTGCACGATATTCTAATTATTCGAGTTTCACCTGGCAAATGATTTGTATTTGTTGACCCAGTCCAGGGATTTACTCAGCTCTGCCACGTAGCACAGCCCTCTCTGGCAGGGCAGGAGACCTGATTTTTCTCTGCTGCCATTAAGTAGCACTTACAGCTCATGTCCCTACCCAGGGCTGTGACAGGACAGTATAAGCTCATCTCTCTGTCATTCTGCTCTCTGCTCCTATCAGCATGCTTGTTGGCACATGAGCACTGCTGCACACCTGACTGACTCCTTCTACTGCTTCTCCCTCTCCCAGTCTTAAAACACCTGTACAGAGACTACAAGAGGCCAAAACCAAGTCAAATCCTGGTGCTTACATTGCCTGTGTACATTTAATGATGTATTAATAAAAGCAGAGCTGCATTCATGTGTGCCTTTTTTTTATCTGCACAGAGTTCAGCTTTAGCAGGGCCTCAAATTAAGGCACCTTTAGGCGTAGGATGGTCACAGATAGGTAAACGTTTCAAAACTTGCAGCTACTACGGCTTCAAAAGGGTTAACTACACATATTGTTTAGGGAGTGAAAATCTAGAAGATATACTCACCTGATCCTCTGTGCCACGTGGTTGCTAGACTGATCCCTGCAGCCTCTTCTCCCCCAGGCTCCGGCGGTCTAAGGCTGGGCACACACCTTACAACCATCGCAAGACTTTTGTCTTGCGATGGTTGTAAGGTACTTAAAAAAACGTAGGATCTGCCTATCTTGCATGGGCAGATCGTACTTGCGATGATCGCAAGCCACGCCCCCTGAGGGGCGGGCTTCCGATGACCGCAATGCCGAACGGGCAGTGTGCGCTTGCGCACACCGGCCCGTCCGGCTTTTATCTCACGAACATGCTACACACCCGCCGAACATTGTACGATGCTCGGCGGGTTTTGAAACATGTTCGTAAGTTTAAAGTTGTGCGACCTTACAGTAGTAGAGGTCGCACGGCTTCCACACACCTTACGATAATCGTACGATCGCGGGATTTCCCGCGATTATCGTAAGGTGTGTGGGGACCTTAAGGATCCATGACATCATCACGTCTTATACAGGGTGGAACATACCACAGATCAGTCACCGCCGCAGGAACGAGGATCAGGTGAGTATATCTTTTGTATTATCACCCCTAGAGAGAAGTGAGCAGTTAACCCTTGCAGTGCAGGGGTAGCCCAACTGTAAGGGTTAACTTTTCAAATTCGTGGAGTTCTTCTCCAAAACCTAACTGGAAATAACCTGTAATGTCATATACATACTAAAGCTGAACTCCAAGACAACCTTTCCATACACAGATGAAATACATATACAGGTGAAACTCGAATAATTAGAATATCGTGCAAAGTTCATTTATTTCACTAATGCAACTTAAAAGGTGAAACTAATATATGAGATAGACTCATTACATGCAAAGCAAGATAATTCAAGCCGTGATTTGTCATACTTGTGATGATTATGGCTTACAGCTCATGAAAACCCCAAGAACCCCAAATCCATAATCTCAAAAAAGTAGATTATTACATGCAATCAATAAAACAAGGATTGTACATAGAACAATATCGGACCTCTGAAAAGTACAAGCATGCATATGTACTCAGAACTTGGTTTGGGCCCCTTTTGCAGCACTTACTGCAATTACTTTTGCACGATATTCTAATTATTCGAGTTTCACCTGGCAAATGATTTGTATTTGTTGACCCAGTCCAGGGATTTACACAGCTCTGCCACGTAGCACAGCCCTCTCTGGCAGGGCAGGAGACCTGATTTTTCTCTGCTGCCATTAAGTAGCACTTACAGCTCATGTCCCTACCCAGGGCTGTGACAGGACAGTATAAGCTCATCTCTCTGTCATTCTGCTCTCTGCTCCTATCAGCATGCTTGTTGGCACATGAGCACTGCTGCACACCTGACTGACTCCTTCTACTGCTTCTCCCTCTCCCAGTCTTAAAACACCTGTACAGAGACTACAAGAGGCCAAAACCAAGTCAAATCCTGGTGCTTACATTGCCTGTGTACATTTAATGATGTATTAATAAAAGCAGAGCTGCATTCATGTGTGCCTTTTTTTTATCTGCACAGAGTTCAGCTTTAGCAGGGCCTCAAATTAAGGCACCTTTAGGCGTAGGATGGTCACAGATAGGTAAACGTTTCAAAACTTGCAGCTACTACGGCTTCAAGGAAACCCTTTTTTTTTTTTTTAGTACTATCTGAAATGACTGTCAATTATAGTGTTAAAAAGCCATTTCACTAATGTCAATGTGTTCTTCAGCCTATTATATACAGCAGCAAAAGCAACACGCCTAGACAGCAGCATGGCCTCAAGTTGTTCTTTACACGGTGTGTTGGGGGCTAGCTTCTGCTTTCCAGCAGGCTGATTGGAAAGGAATCATCCAACTAGCACAAAGGCCTATCCTAACACTGATTAACCAGCAGGGCCCGGGAACTCACAACTGGGACATACTGGAGCACAAAAAGGCAGGAGGGGCATAAGCAGTATTTTTATACTGTGCAAAGAACAAGGCTTACAGGTATTTACAACTTAAAGGATGAGTCCACTAATACTAATAACTAGGGATGCACCGATACCGTTTTTCCGGTATCGAGTAGCGATACTTTGCTTTCTGTACTTGTCGATACCGAGTACTAATATTGGTTCTTCCGCTGCCACGGAGCCAGCTTCTCGGGTAATCTGATTGCCTGAAAAGTTGGCTCCATGTTGTCTAACCTGCTTGATTGAGCTTGGCCTGGAAACCGGCTTCCCAGCGAATCAGGAAGCCAGACGGCGAGTAATGACCCGCCTCCCAGCTTCCTGATTGGCCAGGAAGCTGATTCGATGCTAATTGGCTGGGAGGCCGGCTTCCCGGCCAAACAGCATGGAGCTGGCTTCCGCCCAGCTTCCTGATCGCACGGGAAGCTGGCTCCATGTTCCCCTACGGCACTGTCGGCCAGAGGAAATCTCCCTCTGACCGGAAGTTCCTGTATCGGGGAAGGTATTGTAGCATTTGGGTGAGTATGAGTACTAGCCCAAATACTTGGTATCGGCACATACCTACTAATAACTCCGTTATACGTGAATGCCGAAAGGGCTGGAGATATCACCCCACATGATTTCCCAGCACTATCACATATGTACAATGTAAATAACTTAACAGAGAAAGTTTGAGCAGCCGGCTTCATGCTTCCTCATCACTTGGTGACGAGGGAGAATGGAGAAGGCTTCCCTGCTAATCGGGAAGCCGGGTGGTGAATCTTTATACGCCGGCCGGCTTACCGGCTAATCAGGAAGCCAGGTGGTTAGTCCTTACACGCCCCCTGGCTTCCTTAATGGGACTTCCAGTATCGGTATCAGCGAGTACTGATAAAACAAATATTGGT
Organism: Nanorana parkeri; assembly: GCF_000935625.1. Taxonomy (NCBI): domain Eukaryota; kingdom Metazoa; phylum Chordata; class Amphibia; order Anura; family Dicroglossidae; genus Nanorana; species Nanorana parkeri. Next base: position 3,673,918 of record NW_017306287.1, read on the forward strand.
ACTCGTACTCGATACCGAAAAACTGGTATCGGTGCATCCCTAGTATTAAGGTGCCTGTAGGCCACGGGTGGGCTTACAGATCCCAACATGCCTCTGCCTCTGGGAGTCATGCCTGTAACTGTCAGTCTTGCAATGCCTCATGGGGCTTGTAGTTCCACAACAGCTGGAGAGCCGGAGTTGCCCACCCCTGCCATAGACATTAGAGGCTAATCTGCTGATGCTAATCAAATATCTATGGGACAGGAACCGACAGCTCTGAATGACCGTTCTTGCTGAACAAAAGGTCAGACCGGCTTAAAAACCCCTTTCTGATTGCTGTTACTCCCATGCAGACATGCCGTTGCCAGGATTGCCTTTATATCCTTTCTCCATAGACTAAACAAGACTGCTCGGGAGAGCACTGTGTTCCAATTTCAAAGAGATGTAGTACCTGCAGGCACTAAAAGACAGATCATGTTTGCGCCTCCGTTCCATGATGTCTACAGTGAGCAGCACTTCTCATTACTTCCTATGTAAAAAAATTATATCAAAGTCAAAAGGTTCCCAACCTATTTCAGATGCTGATGAAATCACTTACAATGGATGCTGCTTCTTGATGTTTCAAAGTTGTAGGTTCCTGCAGAATCAGCGTGTCCCCTGAGCCCTGGTCCTGAAATCCAGTTTTAGGGTGGCTCCTTTCCCTCGCAGGGTCCTATGGAGACACCCTTGTGTGTGCTAGTAAACTTTATATTTGTTTGACCTGGATTCATTTTTTTAAAACAGTTTGAGGGTTTAATACTACTTTAAAATATAAGGGCTTTAATCAGTGGGCGGGGCCCTAACAATCTACCCTTTCTGGACATCGTACATCCAGAACCGCAGGCTCATAAAGCCTTTTATTCCAACTTACAAACTGCTAATTTTGGCCATCAGACTACTGAGCTCCCCAATACTGTATTTCTGAAATTCCGTATTACAGTGGATGCTGCTTCTCATTGTTTCCTGCAGAATCAGCTGGTCCCCAGAGCACTGACCCTGATATCTGGTTTTAGGGTGGCTCCTTATGGAGCCACCCTTGTGTGTGCTTGTAAGCTGCTTGTCCCCCCACGAAACACTCAGGCACAGCAAGGTAACCCACTCCCCTCTTCCGTTCTCCAAGCTAGTAGATGGACAGCTGCTGGAGTCGGCTCTGTGCCTTGTGATCTTGTACTGGACAGGAAGTTCAAGGATGCCGAGCTGAGAGAGTTGGAGCTGTTCAGAAACATGATGACTGTAAGTGCTTGAAAAAATGTAACGAAATACTTTGCTCTGCAATGTATATTTGTTTGATCTGGATTCATTATTGAGAAAAAAAGGTTGAAAGTTTAATACTACTTTAAAGAATGAACAAATATTGAAACAGGTGTACAACGATATGAAGGCAACCCTCATTATTATTATACAGGATCTACATAGTGCCAACAGTCTGTGAAGCGCTTTACAATATAAAGGGAGACAGTACAGCTACAGCACAGTTCTCTCCAAGCCAAGAGGGTTAGGAGGGCCCTGCCCGTAAGAGCTTACAATCTAAAAAGGAGGGGACACTGGAGAGAATTTGCATGTTTGTGGTCACCTCCACAATCCTGGCCGAGCCTGTTGGGGAGAAATTTAAAGCGGACGTTCATTGCAGAAATTGTCTTTTCCGTTCTGCAAGCTTAAAAAAAAGCTGATATACTGATTTTACCTTGGCGAGAATGATATGTCCTGCTCCCACAGCCGGAGGGTGGACCTGGCACTGCATCTTTGAACCCAGGCTGGCTCCGGATGACGTCAGAAAGGAGCATGGTGGCGCGGGACCCCGACTGTGGCAGCAGAACGCAGCTGAACAAGCCAGGTAAGAGGATAGGAAAGAAAACAAGGGGGGTGAGGTTCCTCTTTAATTTTTCCTGAGATGAATTTTTTCCCTGTTTTTCTGCACCTTTTTCCTCTGACATAGGTCAGCGCCACCGTGGTGCTCCTTTCATAAACACAAATATGCACATTTGCCCAATGCAAACTTGCATGTTTGTACAATAATCTGAACAATCGGGCTGCCAACTAATCTTTGCAGGCGGCTTGAGTTAAAGTTCACCGTCTGTGTGATAGTTTTAGCAGATAAGAATAATCAATATCCATATCTATTCCTGCAGTCTGGCACGTGTAGGTCACCCTGCGCAAACTACAAGCTAGGAAAAAGGTTGCAGATGGGAGATCTGCAGAGGCAGCATCTCTGGACCAGCTAAAGGTACAGGGTCAATGAAAAAGGTGTAGGTGGGAGGAGAGGTGTAGGACACAGGGGGGTTAATTCAGGCCAATAGCTGGCTAGGAAACACTGGAGGGAAGCTTAGTCCTGCCTCTATACTGGTGACGCCTTCATTGCCCCAGGCACACAGCATAGGAATAGCTAAACTATCACTTCCCCAGCCAGAAAGACTGAGCCAGGGAAGGAGACTAGCAAAGAGCAGGACACGGCAAGGAGGGGCTGGAGGAGGAAAAAAAAGAAAAGTTTAGACAGAGTGAAAACTTTAATGAAAAGAATCCAGAAAAGTCTGAGAGGACAAAAGCTGCTCAGAAAAGTTTTGCAGGACGGAGAGGAGGTGTGAAGTGCGGAGGAGGAACGTTCACCTCTGCAAATCCCAAGACTTCACTCATCTGGATGTCATCTGGCTACTAAGAATCCCACACAGATCCAGACGGAACTGTAAGTCTGTCTTCTTCTTCCCTATCCTTTACCGGTCTTATGTGACAATTGGCATCCTTGGCATCTGCTTAGCCTGGGCTTGCAGGAACTGAAAATGATCTGAACTCTTTATGATCATCAGCGAAAGCTCAGTAATGCAACAGATGCCTACATGCCAACATTAAATGACTTCTAGGGACACTTTGATGTCAAGTTGGCCAAACTCGGCAAATCAAACCCAGAACATCCTTGGTGGTCCACAGACCACAACATTCTCCATCTGAAGGTGGTGTCCTCAATTGCTTTAGAAAATGCTACATTGTATACACTGATATTTACCTAACCCACCCAGGGAAAGATGTGGAGGGGAGGACATTGGGGAAGACACTGGGGAGGACATTGGGGGAGACACTGGGGAGGACATTGGGGGAGACACTGGGGAAGACATTGGGGAGGACATTGGGGAGGACACTGATCCTAACAAAACAAAGTTGTAGATTCTAATTGTTCAACTGATCAAACTTAGAAGATCTGTCCTTGGAACATACTCAGCTTTTGTTCAATAAAAAGTTCCTGTTGCCAAGTGTTAATCCTGTAATAATAACCCGTAGCAACCAATCAGCATTCAGTCTGCCGAAGTCAAACTGGCAAGATGCAATCTGATTGGCCGCTATGTGTTTATCTACATAAGAATTAAACCTGTTTAATTGACAAGACTGACTGTTGTTGGTAATCAAAACTATCTGATTCCATCATCAGATCCTTTCTTTCAGTTCTTGTCTGTTATTATTGTATATTAAGGTCTAGGGATCTTTAAGGTTATATCTATATGTGAAGCGTGCAAAATATATAAAATTACACATATACACCCACTTAATAAAGAAAATACAGATCTACAGTTCTTTCAATCTCATAAAGAGCAAGCTTAAAAATATACAATACACACACTTATTAACAAAACATATTATAATTAGATCTATAGCACCTTAGTTAATATCTATTAAAGAGCAAGCTTACATATATAATAGATATAAACTAATTAACAAAAGATGATAATAAGATCTATAGTACCTAAGATAATATCCGATAAAGGGAAGGCTTAAAGATATAATAAATATACCGATTTACTTAATAACAAAAACATGTTATAATACAATTCTATAGTATCTAAGTTAACATCTATAAAGATCAAATACATAAATATAAACTAATTAACAAAACATATTATAATAAGATCTATAGTACTTATGTAATTATCCACTAAAGAGCAGACTTACAAATAAAGAAATATACTCATACACTAATTAACAAAACATATTATAATAAGACCCATAGTACTTATGTTTACATCTATTAAAGAGCAGGCTTACAAATATAAAGAATGTATACGCCAATTTAATAAACCTCTTGTAGTTAGATATATAAAAAATATATAGATTGTATAGAGATATATAGTAATTATATATAGATCTATAGTAATTAAAGATATTTTATATATTATATAGAGATATATAGAAATTATACATATATATTGTGTAGCGGTCTATAGTAATTAAAGATATTGTATATATTGTATAGAGATATATAAAAATTTAAGTTTATTTTGATTAAAAACAACAGAGCAGGCATAAAAACACAGAACATTGACACACTCACAAATGTAATACACTTTAAGGGGAATTGATCAAAACTGGAGCAGACAAAATCTGGAGCAGTTGCCCATGGCAACCCATCAGCATCTCTCTTCAGTTTGCTCAGGTAAGTTTTAAAAATGAGACAGAGAAGCTGATTGGTTGCAGTGCAAATCTGCTCCACATTTTGTTTGCTCCAGTTTTATTTAATTCCCCCCAGTGTGTTTAAGATCTATAATACTTTAAGTTTATATCCATTAAAGATCAATGTAGAAAATGTACTTATATACCAATTCCATGAACATACTGTGAGGGATCTATAGTACTCTGCAGTGTTTATATGACAACATGAAAGGCATGGATACTCTCGCTCTACAAAGCAGCCCTGGAAATCAGTTTACAATCTTGCCCACTATGGTTCAGATGTTCACAGTCCTAGCTGAAACTTTCTAAGGAACCCAGTCACCTAAAGTTAACCTAGCCCCCTAGAGATGGAGTTCCTCATGTCCACAGCATTGGTCGTCTCAGTTCTCTTGTGATTTCTATAGGAAGCTCTGACAATAATTGGACACAGTACAGTGATGGGGGGTCATTGTTACATGTAGGTCTCTCCGGCTGCACCCAGTCAATACACACAGCTACAGAGATTCAGGACAGTGTCAATGGGTGTTTATTCTAAGACACAGACGTTACAATGTGGTGGTAAATAAACAAATAATGAAGGGTTCTACATCCCATAATGCTCTGCAAGGACAGTTCGCTAGTACAAAATCACGGTGGGTTAGACAATATAAAAACAGTCAGATCGTACTTAAAGTGTCAGTCCACCCAACACATATACCAGGGGAAGGCAACCTCGGCACTTCAGATGTTCCCCTCTGCCACTGGGAGCCATGCCTGTGACTGTCTACCTTGCAATGCCTCATGGGACCTGTAGTTCCACAACAGCTGGAGTGCCGAGGTTGCCTACCCCAGACCTATACTTGGGTTTTTGCCAGAGGATAAAGAGTTCGTTTTACTAGCTCTGCTTCAGCACTTTGGAGTCTCACTCCTCCTGCTGCATTCTGCATAAAGCACATAAATGAAGGCAAAAAGCGAACCATGCGTAGAAAAGCCATGGCGACTGGGCAAACAGAGTCACAGCTGGGTAGGTATAACATGATGATGAAGAGTGATTTAACTGGTCAGCGTCTTACACAAAATGACATTGTTTCTGATCCCTCGCTTTCCTGGGACTGCGCTGCCTTGATAAGAAATGTCAACCAATCAGAGGGGCGGAAGATCCCGTCTGTCCTATTTTAACTATGTATCTGGAGAGGATTTATCAGAGACTTTTTAGTCTATAATATGTGATAGTGAACATATCGTACACTGGTATGTGGATACAACCTGGAATGATACGATTCTGTATATCAATTCCTTTTTTTTAATTCTCATGACCTTATCTATGTTTTACTTCGAGCTTAAAGGGTAATTCCACTTTCCCAGGCAAATTTAGGAAAATGGAATTACCCCACCAAAGTGCCCCCTCCACTGCCGCCGGTGTAGGACCTGTACACCGAACACAGTAGCGCAGCTCTGCGCGTGGTATTTTTAATTTGCAAACAGTCAGCAGTCATTGGTCAGCAGTCATTGGTCAGCAGTCATTGGTCAGCAGTCATTGGTCAGCAGTCACTGGTCAGCAGTCACTGGTCAGTACTCACTGGTCAGCACGGTCACCTGTCGCTTACCTAGGTGAATTTAAAACTACATGTCCAAGACTACTCCAATCCACAGGATGACAATGTTATTGTCCGATTTCACTGCAGACCGAACGGCGTTGTCACCCTGTTAAAGTAGGGATCTACTGGTAGGATCAACAGGTAATAAAACTATGTTATGGGGGGGGGGCATAGGCAAACACAACTGCTGTGTAGCCCTAGGGTCACTCAGATGATTTTCTCTCGCTAGTAAGAGAAGGAACCATGTGCTAGTAGGTACCTAAAATGGCTAGAGCAGAAGTAGGCAACCTCGGCACTCCAGCTGCGGTGAAAATACAAATCCCAGCATGCCTCTGTCTCTGAGAGCCATGTCTGTTGCTGTCAGAGTTTTGCAATGCCTCATGGGACTTGGAGTCCCACAACAACTGGAGGGCCGAGGTTGCCTCCCCCTTTGGGCTACAGCCACACAGGCGCTCTACACTTTAAAGGGAATTTATCAAAACTGGAGCACAGAATCTGGAGCAGCTGTGCATGGCAACCAATCAGCTTCTGTCTTTCATTTTCAAAGCTTGACTAAACAGACTGTATGAGAAGCTGATTGGTTGCTATGGGCAACTGCTTAATATTCTCTCTGCTCCAGTTTTGATAAATTCCCCCCTGTTAGTTCATACCCGATTAATGACTGCAGCTGATTGGTTCCCAACAGGGCCACAAGCTGGTTGAATTTCAGCCGACTAAAGGACTTTTCTGAAATCTGACCAGTGTATGGTGCGATTTAGTACCTCAATTCTGCTACTAAAATGGCTAGATGATTGCTTGTTACAAATGTCTCCCTATGGCACAAGCATCACAAATAGCATTCAGCACTCGGGTTAATGGTAGTGACAGACAGGGGCCCGAGGAGCTCTGATTGGCGGTTGTAGCAGAATGCTGACTGTGGCGCGCTGCATTTCATATCAAATCATTATTTTCTGGCACGTATAGTGTATTAGGTGCAGAAACCATAAACTTCACTGTATTGCGTCATCCAATACTTCGCACCTCCACTGCGCCAAAGATCGTTAAAAAGACAAATTATTTATTGGGCGCAGATCGCGCGCCTTTTATGCGACATGTCGCACACACTTGGTGCACTAGTCGCATCTTTCCGTTTAAACCCTTCGGCTTGAACAACTATTTGGTGCCATCAGTGTTCCGGGCGCCATGAATAGTTTATCGAGGCCCCGCTGTATCTTATAGATCATTCTTATTTTGTCCGTAGTTCCACTTTAAGATGGGATCGAAAATACAGAAGAATTCACAAACATTTTCTGGGGCAGATGTTTCAACCTGCAAATTTCCTTTGAATTCCGGGACACTAAGTCAAGCTGGACATACGTGGGAGGATAGGTTACCAGTGATGGAAGAGAGGCTGGCTGCACTCTGTGATGGTATATATATTTTCCAGCATGGCCTTAATCGTTTTCTGAAGTGTGTTGCATATCTGACACAGTCTGGGACATGCTGGTCCTTATAGTTCCACAGCAGCTGACAAGGATCTGGTTATCTACCTATGACTTAAAGGGGCACAAATTCTATTGCAGATATTGGTATTATTAATAATAACAAGCTTACTTAAAGCTGAACTCCGGGATAAGCAGACATTGTCTACACACGAGTTATGAGTATTCTAAGAGTCATGTGTATTCTTCCTTGAATCTTGGTGTGTTTTGTGTATTTCTTCCAGAGCTGAGCCGTAACAGTGTGAGACATGGAGCTTCCTGTAATAAAGACTAGTCACTGCTGCTCTCTCTCCTAGTGCAGGGTGACTGGTCTTGTCTCCGCCCCCTCCTGTCATTTTCTGCAGGCAGCCTGTAGTGGGTGGAGCCTGCTGGGTCCCTCCCACAGCTCTGCTCTCTGCACTGTCTATGTACAGCACAGTAATGATGTCACTACTACTTGTAGAAGGTAATAACTGGTTGTCAGTTAGCCATCGATATCAGTTGGCTGGAAGGTGCCTACCGAGTACCTACAGCCTCACGATCATTTCTCGCTTCAGCCATAATCCCCCGATCACCTCTATGGGTGGCCATACGCCCACTAGTTTAGATGAGCGGGCAGAGTCACACCGCATTCCCCGGGCACCACTTCCAGAAAGTGACAATAGTGGTGTGATGAGTCTGCACACACAGCGCACAGAGATTCTCTGTCTGCGTCCCACACACAGCGCAAGCCGGCTGTGCAGAGGAGGCAGCCTGGACGGCGTACAAAGCTCGTGCATAAAGAGTGAGTGTGCAGGGCTGGCCGTGCACAGCACCGCTGTTTTCTATTATTACATACTGCACATCTGGACGCCGGGATCAGATTCATTAACCCTTCTTCTGCTTCCCTGGAAAGGTGGGGGCTTTGTTCAAAAACTTTATTGTGGTCTTGGAAAGCCCCAGGACCAAATTCCACTTAAATATAAGGGGAAAGTGCAGTAACCTAGAGCAGCCAATCAGAATTTAGTATTATACCCATAGGACTGCAATAAGGTGAAATATAATTAGCACATTCATACACACTGGGCACTATTTGAGCGGCCCAGCTTTTGAGTCTTGGGTGGAAAGTCATACAAATGCCAACTCAATGTAGATAGTATCACTGGACTCATTGGGTAGTGAAGCCAGGACAAATCTGGAATATTCCCCTTTAAGAGCAAGTCAGTAATGACCGCTAACATAAGAGTCTTTGTGCTTTTATCACTACTTTATACACTAATGTCACCTTTACTTTTTTCTTCTTGCGGCTTTGTTCTCAGCTAAACCCTTTCCCATTGCTATCCCTTTTGCCTACAGTGTCTCATTATACTTGGGGTACCACTAGAACAGCCTTTCTCAACCAGGGTGCCATGGCACACCGGGGTGCCTTCAGGATTCCTCAGGGGTGCCTCAATATTTTCAAACAGCGTCATGCTTCTTATGTGCAGGGGGAGTCTGAGGTGAAAGAAGGGGGCTTCTGATGTGAATCAAGGGGGGCTTCTGATGTGAATCAAGGGGGGCTTCACTGATGTGAAAGAGGGGACTCTGATGTGAAAGAGGGGACTCTGATGAGAACCTATGGGTTTTTGTTGTATTTTTGCATGGGGTCCTCCCTTAAAATCTTTACCAGGCAGCTATCTTGAATAAGGGTCTGGTATGGATTTTGGAAGGACTACACATCATTTTTTACATTTCAGACTGGGGTGCCTCAAGATTTTGCACAGTTTTAAAGGAGGCCGTGACTGAAAAAAGATTGTAATGCTATACTACAAAACCTCCAGATCACACTTCTAATGGACCTGCCAAAGCTCAGGATCCATCTCTACTATGTAATTCACTGCAGTATCATTGCCCTCCACCTTCGTCCCTCATATTGCTGAGTTGCACACTTACAGCACTTCATCTTTTGAGGAAGCACAAGTACCAGCAAGCCTGCCAGCCACATCGGAGTGCTTAAAGTTAAATAAAGACAGGCAGGTATCTCCATAGGCAGGGAGAGGTCTCCCCATCCTCGTTGGTCCCCCAGGAGTCTCCTTCACTCAGACTTTAGTACAATGTTGCCCCTGCACAGCGAAACATCTTTTCTACATAGAAAAAGGGAACAATCGGCTTTAGACTGAGATTTTTTGACAAGTCGAGAAATCTCTGTATGTGATAGTTAGCGTTTCCGACATCCAGAGTGCTTGTTATAGCTGTGAAATGAACCCCTATACATCCTAAGCACAAGCATCTATGAAATACTGCAGCATATCTATATGCTGTCCAACTCTTATTCACTGTATTATTAGCAGTTCTGATAACCTTTCCTGTAACTTCCCTTCCTGCAGATAACGTGGGTAACACATGACTCCCACATTTCAAACCTGTCACTAGGATTGCACTACGAGCTAGAGTCAGAGATCAATGATCAGCTGGTTATTATGAATTAACAAAGTTACTAAACTACTCTGTTTGATACCATCAAGACCATGCCCACCCATGGTGACCCCCTATCCATCCTATATTGGTTTTCAATGCATTTTCTGAGCACGCTCCATAAGAAGATCACAACATTTTTCTGCATGGACTAAATAGGCTGACCAGGGTCAACCATCTGACCAGTATGCTGCTCAGCTTTGGGAGGAATCCAATGCACCTGGAGAACATACAACCTCCATGTATATTTGGCAGAAATGAACCCAGAGCCCCAATTCTGTTACAGTGCTAAACCATTGAGCCACCAACAAAGTTAATAATCCACCCTAGGCCAGGGGTAGGCAACCTCGGCACTCCACTTGTGGTGAAACTACTAGTCCCATGAGGCATTGCAAGACCCTGACAGCCAGAGGCATGACTCCCAGAGGTATGGTGAGATTTGTAGTATCAGCACAGTTGGAGTGCCATGGTTCCCTGCCCCTGCCCTGGGCTCTAGCAGTGACAGAGATGGTGGATGTATAGGTGCAATACATAAACAGAGTACATCATGTAGTCCAGGCTGGCAACACCCAAGATTACTCAGAGCCTCTGACAGTGCCAAAAATAGAATGATGGCCACAGGAATCTGTATATGTGACAGAAACTGTGACATAATTATTTATAGACTAGACCAGGTCTGTGTCATCACAATCACTCACAGACTCAAAAACTAGAACGCAGGAAATACAGCAACCAATGTGAACCAATCAGGTGCTCTCTCTATACCTTGTAGATGGCACTGGAAAATGACCTACTGTTATTTGATTGGGTACTAGAAGCCACATACCTTTTTTTGGCTCTCTTTAAAGCTGAAATCTGTGCTAGACAAATAATATCTAAATTTAAGAGACATGAATTCTTCTTTGTGTATTTCTTTCATATATGTGCGCTTAACCAGCATGTCTGTAAAAAATAAGTCAAGGCAACTGGACTTGCTGTATTTTTCTTGAAGACGTTTCACTGGACATCCGACCAGCTTTCTCAATTCTGAATTGAGAAAGCTGGTCGGATGTCCAGTGAAACGTCTTCAAGAAAAATACAGCAAGTCCAGTTGCCTTGACTTATTTTTTTACAGACATACTATGACCTGGATGAATGAGAACATTCACAGACTTAACCAGCGTGGAACAACTCCTGCTCTTTGCTCCTGTGCAGAAACTTCCTGCAATAAAGACCAGTCACTGCTGGTCTCTTTCTTTGTGCAGGGTGACTGGTCTTGTCTCCGCCCCCTCCTGTAGTTTTCTATAGCCAACCTGTAGTAGGTGGAGCCTGTCCCTCCCTCCCGCTTCTCAAACATACTTACAAGGCCATGGAATCCAGCGTTGTCTTCTTTGCGGCAGAAGTTCATCCTGACGTGTCCCTCCTTCAGTGCCACCATCTTTACATCTATACAGGTGAATGTAACTTTTATTTTTGACCCTAGGCACGTAGCCCACTGTAAGGGTTAAGAAAATGTTATTCTTTAAGGGTCATTGCAATAGGGCTAAAACTACTTTAACAAATAAAATGCTAGTATACAGCAGGATCCACTACTTTTAAACCTTTTCGGGGGTCATGCAAACAAGTCATTTTAGAGGTCACAAGTCGTAAGCAGCAGCGTCAGGCCCTGATAGCTCGCTGCAGCCAATAGGTGCGCTCGGGTCAGGAGTTGGAGCGATTGCGTCTCCCGAGACCCCTGTGCTTATTTTGGAGAGGGGTGAGCGTAAGGATACAGCTGCCAAGTCGAAGCTTCATCCCACTCTGCGGCTGAACCGCGGGGAGTGGCCGTTATTAAGTGCTGGGTGGGGCAGGCGGCCTGTGAAGTAATGCCCAGAATAGTAAGGTGGGGGGGGAGAGGAGCCCCCCTTTATTTGTTGGTATTGCGCAGTTATATACAAACACGGAGGTTCTAATCTCCCTTTTATTACCCAAGCAAACATGTGCAAACAATGACGACCAAACACTCCGCACATATCCTCACATGAGCTATAGCCGCGTGGGTTCTGCTGAATTTAATTTCCCAGCACGCACCGCTCATGACTAGACTTCCAAAATGCGTGGCAAGTTAGGTCGTGTCATACCAGTCCTTTTTTTGAGTGCAACAAAAACTATTTTAAAACATTCTTTTGATAACTGTATAGTCTGAAGAAAAAGAAAATACACAAGCGCTGAAGACTGATGAGACTTTCTAGATATGAGCTAATTCTTTGCAGTAAAATAGTAAAAATTATCATCTATTAACAAAATGTTTATTTTTCAAAATAATATTTTGTTGATATATCATCATTTTTACAATTTCAATTTCACTACATAGAATCACACAATCAGTACAATACGCGTTATATGATTATATTATTATATA
>NW_017306287.1:3687185-3743304 GCF_000935625.1 Nanorana parkeri
ATTATTATACAGGATTTATATAGCGCCAATAGTTTGCACAGCGCTTTACAATATAAGGAAGACATTACAGTCACAATACAATTTAAGACAAGATGGTAAGGAGGGCCCTGCCCGTGAGGGCTTACAGTTTTTTTTTGATTAGAGCACGCGTCAGTATTACAGTTGTACCATGCAACAGAAAGTGGCGTTCCTTGGTTTAAAGTGACGGCGGTGGTCCGTGTTCATAAATAGCGTACTTTGAAGGGAATTTATCAAAACTGGAGCAGACAGAATCTAGAGCAGCTGTGCATGGCAACCAATCAGCTTCTCTCTTTCATTTACAAATCTTCACTGAACTCTAGATAGAAGCTGTTCTATATAGAATTCATATAGAAATCCCAGTGCATCCAGTGCCTTGGATGTATCTCTTTGGGTGAAAAGAAGTGTCTTGGAGGCCATCTTAGAACTTCTAGTTCCACACCAGAGCATGAGTTTACCTAACCCCTGACATGTCACCACTTTCCACGGCTGAGGCCTAGAAATGAATATCTCTGCTTGTGGAAGCTTTGCTGTGACCTCATTGCTTTTCATTAAGTGCTTCCTCACACCCTGCAGTTTGTTCTGGCACCGTTCCTGTAAGCTTCCCTGTTGTACTTTCTAAAGTGACTTCATGCTTGGGACAACCTCTGCCAAATGTTTCTCTTCTGCAAGTTGCTATTTCACTTTTTGCATAGTTGTTCTAGGTCAGTAACAGCCAAAACATAAAGATCCGTACTGCGTACAGTTTTATATAGATCTGAATGCAGCAGTATTTTATATGGGCCCATACACACAGATACGTTTTGGTCGGTAGCTTTTAGCTGGGTGAACCAAAACAAGAAAAGTTTGCATCCATGCTCCCATTTTTGACTGCAATTTACTCAGGACGCATGTAAACATTTGTGCAAATGTTCCCCTTGCATATCTCATAAAATGGACATGCCCATAGTGCGCAACTGCCTAGTAAATTGATAGCCAGGGGCAGATGTAGGCCTAAAAAATGTGCCGGTAGCAGTGGCGGCACAGAAGGACCGCAGGATTCAGTCATGAATTCACTAGGCAGCGGTGGTGGCACAGAATGACCACAGCTTTCAGTCTTGAACTCACTAGGCAGCGGTGGTGGTGCAAAATGACCACAGCCTTCAGTCTTGAACTAAATAGGCAGCGGTGGTGGTGCAGAATGACCACAGCCTTCAGTCATGATCTCACTAGGTAGCGGTGGTGGTGCTAGGCAGCGGTGGTGGTGCAGAATGACCACAGCCTTCAGTCTTGAACTCACTAGGCAGCGATGGTGGCACAGAATGACCACAGCCTTCAGTCTTGAACTCACTAGGCAGCGGTGGTGGTGCAGAATGAACAGGACCTTCAGTCTTGAATTTACTAGGCAGTGGTGGTGGTGCAGAATGAACAGAACAATCAGTCTTGAACTCACTAGGCAGCAGTGGTGGCACAGAATAACCACAGCCTTCAGTCTTGAGTTCATTAGGCAGCGGTGGTGGCACAGAATGACCACAGCTTTCAGTTTTAAACTCAATAGGCAGTGGTGGGGGTGCAGGCGCAGAATGACCACAGCCTTCAGTCATAAATTCACTAGGCAGCAGTGATGGCACAGACGAAGAATGACCACACCCTTCATTCATTCAGAATGACTGAAGGCCGAGGTTATTCTGCACCTGCGTCGCCGCCTAATGAATGACTCAATTATGCCATTCAGGACTAGGGGAGAAACAAAGTGTAAGCCCATACAATTCTCAGCTCATATGGACATGTATGTCTCTGTATGCGTTCAGATGCACTACGAACCACTTTTTACGAAGATTTTGCGTAACTCCATATGCTGTGTACATGAGGCAGTATACCTGCCTAATAAACTGCAGTGTGAAATCAGAAGTTTTGACATCTTCTATTTAAACTGCTGGCTATATGATGACTACACGGAATCGGGAGCTCTTGGCAAACCAGACAGCCGTTCAAAATGGCCGCACCCATAGTGATTTTAGCATTGTGTTGTAACATTAATCCAGACGCTGTAACAGAAACACGTCAGTAATCTCATTAGCACACTGTGTGTCCAAGTACTTTTTCCTTCGCCGAAAGATTCAACCTTTTTGTTTTTAGTAGTTTGTGATCCTAGTCAGGCCAGAAAGGGGTTAAGGAAACAAAGCCTTGATGCAGCAGCATCACTGCCATAAAACTTTAAGGGCTGCGTCCCAACTCCCAGCTCCATCATTACAAAGAAGAGAACAGGCTTGTCCTCCACGTATCTTAATAAAGCTTTAATAAGTTAATCTGCTGTGCTTTACAGCCAAAACACAGGGCTAATGATGCCCTTACCTGTCTGTACATCAGCACGGGGAGGACAGGACAATAGAGTGATGCATCTGCTACTCATCCTCCCACTTTTACAATAGGCATTGTATTGCAAAGTCTTTGGAAGCCGTACAGAGCAATTATTCACCGTCAGCCTGAGGGATGTAATGGTACTTTTGCGGTTGCTGGAAATACTATGCTGTTCCGCAATGTTCTGCATTTATACAAGTTAGTGCAATGGCTCCTAAAAAAAACAAACAAGTTTAGGTGGCACACACCGTGACAGCAGACGCTGACACGCGGATCTCTCCCGAGTTGACCTCCTTCTGAAAATGCCGGTTGCCTGACTGTCTTTGGCTTCAATACTTTCTGACCTGGAACCAGTAAGCAGCTCAGCAAGATCCTTATTCACAGGTGAGTTATTGTACCATGAGCCCCAGGCTGTTATTATTACACAGGCCCCCTGCTAGTTAATAGGATCATGCATAAATGTCACCATACATTCCTGGTTTCAAGTCAGGTGATGTGCAAATATATCGTGTGTATTGGTTTGATTATACTAAACGAAATCTTTTCTAAGAGGAAAAGGAAGGCTGCTATTACTGACCTCCTGAAAGAGTCCAAGGGCCTGTCTATGCATTGTGGTGGCAAAACTCAAATTTTACAGCAGTTACAATTCTTCTTGAAGTTCTAACCCTTTGCCGCTCTACTTAAAAATGTGCTTTTGTTTTTGTGTGGGATTTCCCATAACTTGTCCTGGCAGGATGTAGAGGACATCTCCGAAATAGGAACACAGACGGCGAAACAAAACAAAAACCCATTCACTACCCAAACCAAAAATGTACTTGTATCTAGGATCCAGTTTTAAACTCCACCATCTGTCTACCTTCCATTCCAGCTTCTACACAAAAATATGGTACCTCTAGGTATTAGGTATATGTATGTACCCTACTCCCTTCCCAGTGCTATGTTGAATGGCCGATAACTAGACTCAAGCACCGTTGGGGGGGATGGGGGTTGGGAATCTCCCAAACATATGCAAAGAACCAGAGCTAATATTTGCATAAGCTTTTTAGGATTCCAGAAGATGCTGGGAAGGTAGAGGCGGCCACTTTATTCTGCCTGCTACAAAGCTGCAATGTTACGTTTAGCAATTAGTTCTAAGTACGGGGTCACACTAAGGGCCAACAAAACCCAAAATCGCCGGCTTCTCGTCTCCCTCAAAGAGGTTAGAAGATGGGATTTCGTCACAGTAGTTTATGCCTTTACCCTCTCAACGAAGGTTTCATTATCTTTGTCCCTATATTAGCTAATTTTTTATTCTAAATATAGGAGAGTCCACTGGGGTTGTGTGACACCATCCACTGATCTTGTATTGACAGTGACAGTTGGGCAAAGCTCAGGAATGGTCAAGGTCCGCTTATTTAGTGTGAGCCTCCTCTTCCTTGGCAAAATGCGGCAATAAACTGCAAAGCGGTGCTTAGTCAAGGGTGAAGTTATCCTTTCTGCAAGATCCTTGGGAATGTTGACTGGCCCATATATTAATGAGAACTCATGAGAAGACAATCACGTATGCTGTTGCATCTTCTTGTGAGATTTGGGCTACTTAGTATTCCCCAAGATCTCACTGGCAGAAAGGTGACGTCACCCCCTGTAGGACGGAAGCTTGGCGCAAATTAAGTATATTCACTTTTTTTTTGCCTTTTAATGCAGTGTTTTAGCAAGGGGAAGGGGCCCACACTAAATACCGGTAAGTGGCCCATGCATGAAGTGTAAGGTCCAATTGAAATAATAATAACAGTGTCAACCAGATTTCATACACAAAGCTTGATGTCACAAGGGCTTATTAATCATAATAAGTTAATCAAATTATACTTTATTGGGGGGAAAGACAGAGAGAATTTACTTCCTTATAGCACCAGAGACCGTTTTTTTTCTCGGCAAGCACGCTGATAAACAAGGCATAAAACAACTACCGGGACAAGAAAAGTTAATAATGTGCAATGCCTGGTTGCCAGACACGAGTGAGGTCTTCCATATCTCTGCTCAGAGAAGTCATGCAGCGATAACCCGTATAACAGCCATGCTCTGTACACATCATTAGTGCAGAAAGTGTACTGAGAGTTGACAGCAGCAAACTATTCCTGTTTTGCCAAACCAATCTCCACAAAGTCACTGTCCTAAAGTTTATTTATCTTATCAGTCAACAGAGACCCTAGGATCATTGACCCCTCTGCTTCGGTTGTATTAACCCATCACCCTCCATGTGTTTTTAGCACCCAGACTTGTCGAATGAGTAATATTCCCAGCAGAGCTATTGAGTGGATGGAATACATTTTATCCAGCTATTTATAACTAGAGGAATTGTCTGTGTTTGCTAAGCAGCCAAGTGTTAGAAGAAAACTCTGAGAGATACACGGGTGGCCATTGTTGACCTCCTGGAAATGCTAGATGTCTAGCTGTTATGCCAATCCTATGGTTTCAATACCTTATAAGTCACAGGCCCAAACAAGTTGGCATCAAGCGAAGATGAGAATCAGAACCCCTGCTCAGCATGCTTGTCCTCGGTCAATGACTCAGTATTAGCCAAGGAACTAGTATTTTCAGGTTGGCAATGGCTGCCTTAGTTAGTTTCTTCAGCTTCTAGCACTGTCATGAGCAGCATGGGAGCAAGTAAAAGGTAAGTATATATTAAAGTTAGTCTATATTAGACACACAGTAAACAGAGGGGTGATGAGAACGGTATGTTGGACAATGCCCGTGCTTTGCAGCTGTTTCTATATATTTGCACAAGCCTGCTGATAAAAAAAATCCCACCACCGCCTATGACTGCTTCATAAATTTACTGAAATCCAGCAGCCATGCTTGTTACCTGGACTGCACCCTATCCCTACTTCACTAACACCTTTTTAACATACTCAGGTGCAGATGTGCCTGTAAGATACAGATCTGGGTAGCAGTACTCAGCAGGCGTGGATTGTGGCACTTGTCAGTGTGAGATGGACAGTCAGACTGAAGACCAGAAGGTGCTCATGTCCTGACCTGCATACTGTATGCTGCTGCAGATGTCTAGGGCACCTCAGGGCAGGAAGAGAATTGAATGGGCAGAGAAAATACTTGGACTAGGATTCCAAACGCTCCTCACAGCTGATTATTGCCTACAAGCTGCAATCTCTGACAGCCTTGTCATCGCCTTCATTTGTCCATTCCGTGTATGAACATTCCAAACATTGAACAAAAAACACCCAGCTATTTTTCAGTAGTAAAGTCATCCACAAATAGTTGCATTCAGTAAAGCTGGCCATGCACTTATAGATTTGTTTCTATCAGCCTATGGTCAGATGGAAAAAATGCAACAGATTCCTCCATCTACGCTAAACTGTGTGGATGGAGGAATCTCCCACTGGGCCAAGCTTCAGTATCTTGCTAGTTGGCCCCGACTAGATGACAACCCTTCTATTATCTATGGAATAGAGGATAGGACCAAAGTACAGCTTGTGCACTTCTGTCATCATTGGCCAACTATTGCGCCAAGTCCCGGTACTAGAATGATGGTTTCAAGGATGGGCTTACGCATATCCATCTCACTTCCTCAGAAAGATGTCTGGCCAACTTCAGTAAACTCCAGACAAAGCTTTTGTTTAGTACTAGATGAAATAGGGAATGGTTGGAACCAATGAGGGAAGATTAGCCACCCTTTTTTTTTTGTCCTGGTGTCACAGGGATAAAAAGCGAGATGGGATTTCCCCAGAGCAGTCATAGCCAGCAATAAAAACGTGACAGAAGTTCTAAACCCTCCCCAAAAAGATTTTGGCTAAAATCAGGCTTGAGGCTAGGTTTACACCTGCACTACACCGCACGACACCTGGGTGTCGTGCGGTCCTGTACAATGCAGGCAGCGATTGCCGCGCTGCCCCATTGATTTCAATGGGGTGACAGCCGTGCGGCAATCGCAGAAAAAACCTTTGTTTTGTGATACACGACGCACGGCTGTTTTAGTTTGGGAAGCACGGGCGGAATCGCCGCGCGAAACCGCGCAATCCGCCCAGCGCGACTGGGGTACCATTAGAAAATAATGGTTCACACCTTGGTGACTCCTGACCGCGTGGAATCGTGCACGATTGCTGCGCGGTGAGGTGTCAACTAGGTGTAAACCTAGCCTTAATGATTTGAACCTCTACAACCATCCAGTGATCAGTAACAGGCTAGGCAACCTCAGCACTCCAGTTGTGCTGAAACTACAAATGCCATCGCATCTGCCTCTGGGAGTCATGCCTGAGGCTGTCAGAGTCTTACAATGTCTCGTGGGAATTGTAGTTCCACAACAGCTGGAGTGCTGAAGTTGCCTACCCCTGTGTTAATGACTACTAAACAGTTTATCATAGAAAAGAACGAGCCACCTTTCCAGAGGGAACCCATAGACCAGGGGTAGGCAAACTCCGGCCCTCCAGTTGTGGTGAAACTACAAATCCCTTCACGCCTTTGCCTCCTGTAGCCATGCCCACTGCCAGCTGTCTTGCAGTGCCTAATGGAGTTTGTAGTTCCACAACAGCTGGAGGGCCGGAGTTTGCCTACTCCTGCCATAGACATTACGGCTCTAATCCACTCTAAGAAAATGACAGGCAGAATCTTATCAGTGATACTCTTTTCTGTTTTTTTATAATCAGCTCCACTCTATGTAGCTCATAAGGCAAAAAGGAAGCTTCCGCCTGACAAGACGACCACCTCCCCCTATATCTGTCCAGACACACAGGCCCTGAACTCCTCTCCTGACAGCAATTACCAAAATGGCTCTCCTCTCCCCACCATCTGCTAAATCTCCTCTTATTCCTCTTATTCTTTCCATCCCCTTCTCTAACCTCTGCCCCCCCTTGCAGCTGCACATTCCTCAGCATATTACCTGCCTCCTACTGACCCCTGCCTTAACTCTGTCTGTAGAGGCACTGATATATACAAAGCCTATCTCTCCTGATCTCAGATGTATTCATGCGGAGGAGACCTCCTGCGCTGCTTACGTTCTGGAAAAATACATGCCCATACATTGTGTTCCGCTGGGATTTGCAGAACAGGCCTTCCAGTGAAATCTCAAGTAACTTATTTATGTATATAAGCTGGGCTGTGCGAGGCAGGATCAGTGAAGAAATATACAGACGTGTGTGTCGGGGAGGAGAAGTGTGTATATGTGAATCACATTATAAAAGAGTGTATATGGCAGGCAGTATGTACACAATAGAAGCGTGCATATGTGGCTCTGCTGCACTCTTACCAGTTTTTACTCTTTCCAGCTAACTCTAGGGACTACAGGACACCTTCTGCATATGTTATAATGGCAAGAGGGCAAGCAATCCTGTTGACCCTTCCTAGCGTGCCAACGCTGCTCCTCCATAGATACAGTACAGTGAGTTTTTACACCCTAGGACAGGAAGTTTCTTACTTGCTGAAAATAAACAGACAAAAGTCTTTATAAGAAAACTAATGCAGCCACCAAATCTAAGCCTATAAACTGCAATATACATAATTTCATTGTTTTATTTCTGGGTTTAGATACACTGTAAAAGCTTAGACTGGATCTGGCTGTTTATGGTCGGATTTGGAAATGACTGCATGTCAGCGTTACCAGCAAGCCCCTGAACCTGAGACTGCTCAGGTACAGCCGATCGGCTGGGATCAATTTTCCTCACCGCTTGTTATTGTATTCCCCCTTGAAACAAGCCAGTGTCTAAGCGCTCCCTCTTCTCTGCTTCATAGATGAACCATGAACATTCGATAGATGCAAACACACAATGTTGCACTACAATGGTTTGTAATGACAATAGTGGCTGGATCATGTATGTATTACCTATTACAAAAGAGTGTATACTATGAGAGGCAGTATGTAAAAAGTGTGTGTGTGTGTGTGTGTGTGTGTGTATATATATATATATATATATATATATATACATACATATACATACACTGTATAGTGAGAATTAGCTCCAAACAGCAGGGCAGGAAGTAGTGCACATTGGAATACAGACGTGTGCTTTTGTAGTAAGCCCGACTCAACACATCACACACATATTTGTGTGTGTACCTGGGGCGGTCTGTATGCTCTGGATTATAGAAGTGTGACGCTCTATTTGCACAGTGGGCTGTAGAAATAAGAAGCAATATGTACATAACAGACGAGAAGTATATGAGGTAGTGTGTGCACCATGCACAGTTGTGTCAGACAATTACCAATACTGAATAATCTGGAGTTCTCCAAATGTTATTATGTCCAGTCATAAGTCAATTATCTATTCTGCAGTCTGTTACATTGAAGCACATTGTACCTGCCCACCAAGGTGCTTACAAATCGCATTTCCCTAAACCACACATACATGTATGTATGTATGAATGTATGAATTTCCCTAAACCACACATATCCTAGGATCATAATTCTGTGGAAGACAATTAACTAACCAGAAATGTCTTGGCTTGTGTGAGAAAAACAGAACACCCGATGAAAATCCACAGAAAGATACATTTCATGCAGATAGATAGATAGATAATTAGATAGATATATCATAGATACATAGATTGATAACAGATAGATAGAGTCCATGCAGATGGATAAGTCTATGGATAGATGGATAGATAGAATGATAGATAGAATGATAGATAGAATGATAGATAGAATGATAGATAGAATGATAGATAGAATGATAGATAGAATGATAGATAGAATGATAGATAGAATGATAGATAGAATGATAGATAGGTTCCATGCAGATAGATCTGCAGATAGACAGACTTATGGACAGATAGATAGATAGATAGATAGATAGATAGATAGATAGATAGATAGATAGATAGATCTATAGAAAGACATGTAAAGTGCCATGAAGAAATATATGCCACATTTATGCCCAGATTTTCTTCATTACCGTACTCATTACCGTACTTATATTATCTTATATCAGATTTTGGCTGAAGACCCAAAAATTCAGTGCCAAAACTTCACAAAAGTGGAAGAAATCGGCCTTTGATTTTCTAATCGTTAATGTGTTATGTAAGCTAGATATACACTGTTACAATTTTGTAATTAAAAAAATGGTTTTCGGATAATGTGACGATTCTGATCATAGTGACGAAAAATATTGAAGCCACAGGATGGAATTTTTTTTCTCAAAGGAACAAAATTCTAACAGTGAATGTGGTTTTCGTTCGGGGGAACTCCATTCATTTCAAAATCAAAATGTTAAAGCCAAACAAAATTTAGAATGACATTCATGGAACGTTCTGATGAGATTTTTTGGATGAAGGTCCGTATGAATATCTCCCAGTGTAGGGCCAGCATCAGGATCCATTGGACAAGAGCAGTGCGCTGGGGAAAGGTAGAGAGGAGGACGGGAGAAGTGTGTCTGTTTCTGATGAAGGTTGTGTGGCCTACTAGCACACAGCCCCTTTATCTACATGATGTTTTAGAAGTGACAGACAGGGAAGGGGGGTCTGCATACCGGTAGGGGCTCTGTTTATACACACAGGGCATGGCCTGACAGGCACAAGCCTTTCTTGTGCTGGAGGTGAGAGGTCATCCAGTCTAAATGATAGGGGTTCAAATACCAGGATAAATTGTTAACTATTTCACCACGGAGCAGATGAAGCCTGTCCGCACACGCCACCTCAGCATTTTTTCACAAGACCGTTAAAGACACAGTATTAACAAAAAAAGAAAGGTATTAGCTGGATGCTAGGGGATGTCAGATGAAGGCCTTTAGCGGTACAGATAATATTTCATCCGCTATTGTGTAAGGAAACCCAGAAAAAAGCTACTGGGCCAGAAAAACTCAAATTGGCGGTTGTTGAGGAATGCGAATTGTCACAAGTGGCATCTTATTTTGATGCACTGCATAAACTATTATGTTGCAGTGCATATAGTTTATTTGACGCATGGTAAAATGTGTAAGGCTACATTTATACGCTGCGTTCTGGGATCGTATCTTTCGTTTAAAACCCTTCAAACTGAATTATTATTTGGTGCATCTAAAGAAATAAACAGGTTTCCATCTGGCAAATATTTGGCGCACTGACGATAGCCTAAATTCTCAGGCCTCCGATTGTGATTTATCTCGGTTACTATACCAAGTTACCACATATACTTCCATTTTTTCTTTATTCTACTATCACTTCATATCATTTCAAAGCCATTACTCCAGGTTTTAAGTCCCCGCTCCTCCCCTCCCTAAAGCCCCCTGCGCATTTTTTTTAAAATGAAGTTATACATCCAGTCGTGTGACATGGAGGTCCTTTCTCTACTCCTTTGCAATGGGTGATCAATACATCTGGACAGCTCAGCCTTCTGTGCAGGAGTACTGTAAGCATAGGGGTTGTGTCCAGGACAGCCTGGGCTCACAGGAAGTGGGTTAGATGACACTGGCTGCCATTCAATCAATAAGATTGTAAGCCCTCGGGGGCAGGGCCCTCCTTACCATCTTGTCTTGAATTGTATTGTAATTAATAATACAAATAATAAAAAAGGAAGGGAGGAGAGTTTGGAAGCAAGAGCTACTTTTTGTTTTATAGAATTGGCCAACTTCTTTTTATTTTTTTAATAGTTTTTTTTTTAAGTAGAATCGTGCTTAAAATGTTTCATCAATTTATTTTTAAACATTACTAATCCTATTTAGTAAATATATTGTCCTGACATTTTTAGTGCTTTATGATCCTCAGACAGGAGTGTTGGCAACAATATAAAATGCTTTAGCAGCAAGGTGTCCTTGGATATTATTTAAGCATGTTAACAAATAAAAAACCACATCACAATCCAAAACACTTTTAGCCTCATATATGAACTGTCTGAAAAACAAATTGTCTGGGTTACCCACCATTTATATCTTCTCTTTTACAATGTGTAAAAATGAGCTTCGAATTGGCTGCTTTGAACCCTATTTTGGTAAGTTTAGGCCTATTCTTTGAAAAAACATGGTTGGGTTGCCCAAAGCCACAAAACAGATCCTTTAATTACTTGACCTGTATCGAAAAGTGACTAGAGACTTCTAGATTGCTACAGGCAATACCAATTGTCTAATTTTAAGACTTATTTTGTGCTTCAAGCTTCTTCACTAAATCCTTACATTTTTTGCTGAGGTTTAAACATATCCTGAACTAAAGCATGTGTCAAGACAAATGTAAAAAAAACAGAAACAAATTCATACACCTCTGCACATTTCGCCATGTTTTACCCTTTTAAACATTCTGCAAAGGATATAAAAATAACTGTTGATGTGCCAGAAATTCCTCTCTGACATAACAACACAATGAGGGGAATTTATCAAAACTGGAGCAGACAGAATCTGGAGTTGTTGCCCAGGGCCACCTATCAACTTCTCTCTTTTATTTTCAAACCTTAACTGAACAAACTGATGAGAGCTGAAGAAGAAGATTGTGTCTGCTTCAGTTGTGTATTTTTGGCTCTGAATTCCAAAGCACTTGGTGTCAGCCCTGCCTACTTGATTTCTAATGCACTATAAAGAACACAGACCCCTCCGCATCTCCCTCCCCCCTCCTCATTTCAATAGCTCCTAATTTTGCACAGTCAGAGAGCACAGGAAGTTTTAAGCTCACAAGATTTGGAACAAATTCAACGGGTATTTCTTGCACTTATATATTTAGCAGACCGAAAGAAGGCAATAAGAGAGGTTTATTGTTAAGGTTTACATACACTTTAAGTTGGTTATATCTGTTTTCAGGGCTCTGAGGCCCTGAACTACTACACAGTGGTTCGTTCCTTCTCATCTCCCAACCACCTTAGCTTGCATTGAGTGAAATGGAGGAGCAGTGGCACTGATTTGCATGCTCCAAAAGAAGAAAATGTTCAGCATTCCTCTGGCCCTGCATCTGATTCAACCAATGTATGGTAAGGTTGGCTGGGGGATGAGGAGAGTGGAATTTATGTTCTTCTCCTTGACTATATACCTTTGGTTGAAACCCTGAAAATGGGGTCATAACCAAGCTTCCACTTCAAAACACATTAACTGCACCAAGGGGAGGAAATGACAATGAACACTCTTCACAGATTATAAAACTGTTACGGGATGACATGCCCAGTAATGAAAACCATTCGACAACCTAATACGGTACTTAACTGTATTGAAAAAAGCAATTAATTGCCAAATGCTGTAGTAGTAATCACCTTTTCTTTTCTTTTTTTCTCCAGAATTTTCACCATGCATCTTCTGATAAAATGGAGTGTTCTACTAAGTGCCATGTACACAGTCCTTGTTGAAACTTGTCCAGATGGCTGTCAATGCAACCAACCATTGACCATCTTCTGCTTAAGTCGCAAAGACCCCGGTTTTCCTCGGAACATACCACAGAACACCTTAAGCCTTTACCTTTTTGAGAATGGCATTAGTTCCATTGAAGAAAGCAGTTTTTCAGGTTTGTGGGACTTGCTGCTCTTAGATCTATCTCATAACAAGCTGTCTCATCTACCTGGTGGAGTTTTTAAGAGCTTGGCAAACCTCAGCAACCTTGACCTTTCATCTAATCAAATTACTGAGATCTCCGCGGAGACCTTTCAAGGGCTAGGTCGGTTAGAGAGGTTGTATCTCAGTGGAAATCAGATTCGTAGTATTCATCCTGATGCCTTCAGAGGTCTTGAGAACTTGCTTGAACTTAAGCTGTCACAGAATCAACTAGTTGTAGCGCCAGCTTTCTCCTTACCACATCTTTTGCTCCTGGATCTTAGCTACAATGCTATCCCCATAATCCAACCTGGAGTATTCCATGCAACCAATATTGAGACTCTAAGACTGGCTGGTCTTGGCTTGAAAGAAGTAACAGCAGATTTATTGAGTGGCCTCAAGAATCTTCATGATCTAGACCTGTCTCAAAATCAACTTAGTAAAGTGCCGTCCGGCCTTCGTGGTTTAATCAAACTCAACCTTGCTGGCAATGCTGCAATTTCTCAGCTTCAACCAGAAGATTTCGCTGGTCTCACTGGATTACAAGATTTAGATTTAAGTGGGTTGAATCTTCGTACTTTGCCAAAGGGTCTTTTCCAATCTTATAAACGACTCCGTGGCATAAACCTGGCACAAAACCCTTTTAACTGTGTATGTTTATTAAGCTGGCTGACAGAATGGTTGCGGGTGAGTGGGGTTACTCTGCTGCGTCCTGATGAAACTCGTTGCCACTTCCCTCTGAAAAATGCTGGCAAGATCTTACGCAATTTACAAAGTTCTGATTTTGGATGTCCAATACCCACAACAGTCTTTGTGCCGACGACCTTAGCACCTACCACCACAGCTCCACCACCTACACCTACAACTTCTAAACCAACAGCCAGTCCAACCTCTATTCCAACCACGACAATTCCAGCTTATCAGACAGAAGTGCCAGAACCCGACATACCAACTCCATATGACCAGCTGTGTCCACCTCAAACTTGCTTGAATGGTGGTTTCTGTCGGATGAACTCTCTTGGAGAACTAGAATGTGATTGCCCAGCTGGATTCTATGGTATGTACTGTGAGATGCTGTCATTAACACCTTTTCCTGAGCAGCCTCTACTACAACTGCAAGTTACTGAAGTTACTAGTAGCTCTATTACAATTGATCTACAAAGTTATACTGAAAAAAAGAAACACCTACTAGGACTTAGGCTCACTGTTCAAAACCTGTCTACCGCAGACCACTGGTCTGTTACCTACCAGCTACCCCCATCAATCCCATACTATTCCTTGACAGAACTGTCCGCTAACAGCACTTACAGGCTTTGTCTTGGAACCATGCGTGATGTAAGTTCAGAAAGTGAGCTGTGCACAGAGGCACACACTTTGGCAGAATCTCCAAAATCTAGTGCACACATCAATCAGTCTCGAGAGGGAAATCTAACCTTGGTTTTAGTGCCAGCTGCCGCTGCTGGGATCTTGCTGGTGGTAGTAATAGTAAGTGCAGTATGCTATGCACGAAGACGTAAAGAAAAAGCACATGCAGGTGAGAATGGGGGTCCTTTGGAGATGGAGGGTGTAAAAATGGCACTCGAAGAAAAAAATGACTTAAAAAAGTTATCTGACAGCTCAAATGGTCCAGACAGAGGATGGCAGACAGAAGAGCCACTCATGGATTCCGTTAGAATAGTAAACAACAACGATGCACCCACAGGCCGACTTCCACATTCTTACTTTTAAGCTGAGGAGTAAGACCAAACCATGGAACTCATACACACTCCCAGCAGCAGCTGGTGGGGATTTCTAAGACAATGTCTAGGCTTGCTGGGAGACATGCCTAGGAGATAGCTGTGCTGTCTAGGCTTTCAGGCAGAGGACACAAAAAGAAGATCTGAACAGCTCGTGGCTCCAAATGCAAGCAATAAACAAAGTATTTTGAAGCAACTGCATGTGAAACAAATATTGCTTGTGAATCTTGAAACAGAGACCTCTGTTGCTGTTGCGTTCTTACCGGGAAGGTACATCGCGATGAACACCAAACGACATTGGGAAACTCATGCACTGCATCTGCAAGTGGACTTGTGCCAAAGGGCCACACATGGGGTCAGAAGAGACATTACTGTGCAAAGAAGTAAGAAAGTCTTACAAGCCTTCTAAAGTGAAGGGACTGCACTTACCCGACTTGAGAGGGCCGCATTTCAACAACATTTTGTAACAAAAAGAAAATATATATATATACACCAAGAAAACAGCATGCGCCCTGATCCTGTGGGAAAGGGACGTTGACTTTGCTTGATGAACTAAACTGGCAATTATATTTGGGGTTGGCGGGGTACAAGGCACCGATTGCTGGACAAGGTGGTGCTGATTGCTAATAATTGTCTGCCGTAATAAATATGGAATGTTTTTACATATTTGGATGTCCTGGCTGTCTTTTTGTTTCTTGTATCTTGAGCAAAGTATGGGTAAAACACTGTAACGTAGTCTATGCAAAAACATGATGAACAAACCTGTTGGTGCAATTTAGAGTTTAAAGGAGAATTATGGGGTAAGTGTTTTCCCCACGGGAGGACATATACTAGCATATTCAGTGACCCAAAGGACATATACTAGCGTCCTCCGTGACCCAAAGCTCAGTATATCGCGAGCTAAAGCTCGCGGTATACTGAGACCGCCGCAGCTAGGACGGATCCCGACATTACTGTCAAGATCCACCCAGCTGCGTGAGTGACAGCGGGCTCTGCCTATCTAGAGGCAGAGCCAGCTGTGCCCACCCCCTCGTCCGTCTGTTCATCCAGTCAGCGCTGGAGGATTGGAGCGGGGAGGGGGGGAATCCCTGCAGGGTGCAGTGACTGACAGTCACGGCTCTCTGTATGGAGATGATCGAGAAGTGAGCGAGCGACGGTATGTGTTCGCTCATTTCCCGATCTATTGAGCCGACGTGTGACAGTTTCACTGTCACACGTCGGCTCGAACTATGAGGAAGAGTGATTTTCACTCACCTCATAGTTCTCCTTTAAGGTTGAATGTAATATACTTAATACACAGCAAAAAGCACTGCATATAAAAACGTAGTGGTTCAGTCTGTAGACCATCCAGGTAGAGATGCCAAGGACCACCAAGGATTAGACTCGGGTGCTTTATATTCAATTAAATATAAATAAGCATCATTTGTAGGTATTAAGTACATTGCAAATGAGACACTTTTAGTATGAGATTAGAAACACTCATTGCATTAACAGGCTTCCCAAAGTGTCAGAAAAAATCCATATAGCGGATTAGCAATGGTTCATTTTCCCCTTTTCACAAAGCAGGAGCTCGGTTCATAATTCACAAACTGAAAATGTACATGCTTATTTATTCATGATGCCATTAGTCCTTACCATGGTGCCAGGTATGCAAAAGGCAAAGTGAAGACAGCATAATAGGGTGGAATATATTTATATACAAAGCGAACTTCCCGCCATGTAACCATGTAATGTAAAACCTTTGCCTACATAGGTATGAGTATTAAAGGAGAACTATGGGGTCAGTGTTTTTCCCCATAGTTCTCCTTAGGGTAACGGGAGGACACAAACTAGCGTCCTCCAGTTACCCTAAGCTCAGTATACCGCGAGCTACAGCTCGCGGTATACTGAGACGCCACAGCCGGAGCGGATCCCGACGTAGATGACGGGATCCGCCCAGCTGCGTGAGTGACAGCTGGCTCTGCCTATCTAGAGGCAGAGCCAGCTGTACCCACCCCCTCCCCCGTCCGTTCCGCCAGTCAGCGCTGGCAGATCGGAGCGGGGAGAGGGGAATCCAGCCCCTCCCCCTGTCACGGCAGAGAGCCGTGACAGGATCGAGAGGTGAGCGAACGACAGTATGTGTTCCCCCACCTCCCGATCTAATGAGCCGACCTGTGACAGTCTCATTGTCACAGGTCGGCTAGAACTATGAGGTGAGTGGAAATCACTCATCTCATAGTTCTCCTTTAAGCCCTCTAAAAATGGTTACTGGCCCTGTAAAGCTGAACTTAAGCCACATATAAAAATATAATTGAATGCAGAGATGTATTGTTTGCTAAAATATTTTTTTGTAATGCATTTGGTGTAAGTACCTGACTCTGACTTGTTGTCAGGTCCTTGTAATCTGCTGCACAGTGGCACTCTGACAGAGACAAGAAAGGGCAGAACTAGGGGCCAATCAGGTGTGCTGCATATACTTCTGCTGATACTCACGGTAAAGCTGCCCATACACCTTACGATTATCGGGCGATTTTCGTATGTGATCGCGTTTTCGTCCGATATTCGTAAGGTTGATGGGCAGTGTACAACTGCAAATACAGTACAAACTATCGACTTTTGACACAACCAGCAGGTTAGAAAACATCGGTCGATCGTACGATTTTCGCAAGGTTGGTGTCGTTTCCGTACGTCAAAATTAGTGCGATCTACACTGCACATGCGCAGATGAAAATACGTGCGGTCGATTACCGCAATTTTGCAGAAAATCGCGAAAAACTGTTCGAATTTCGGCGTGTTCTTCATGAAATTCGAATAGTGTATGGCCAGCTTTAGACGTATTCATGCAAAAAAGCATAAACAGGTAATTCGTTCCTGTATTGCCCATAGCAACCAAACTGCCGCCTTCATCTTCTAGAAATAAAGCTGCAGCAAGCATGTGAAATGGGCAACGCTGGTACCTCCCTCCAGTTATTATAGTGGGGTGTGTTTCATCAACTTCACCTTCGTAACATCTCCAAAATACGCCCCTTCCTCACCAATGACACTGCAAAATTACTCATCTACTCACTTGTTATATCTCGTCTTGACTATTGCAACTCCCTCCTCATTGGCCTTCATCTACACAGGCTCCTCCTCCCTTCAGTCAATCATGAATGCAGCTGCTAGACTCATTCACCTAACCAACCGCTCAGTGTCTGCAACCCCGCTATGCCGATCCCTGCATTGGCTTCCATCCTCCAGCCCCCTC
This sequence comes from Nanorana parkeri, assembly GCF_000935625.1. NCBI lineage: Eukaryota > Metazoa > Chordata > Amphibia > Anura > Dicroglossidae > Nanorana > Nanorana parkeri. Next base: position 3,704,906 of record NW_017306287.1, read on the forward strand.
TGCCAATCTCTCCACTGGCTTCCACGCGCCCAAAGGATAAAATTCAAAATATTAACAACCACTTATAAAGCCATCCACAACTCTGCCCCCGGCTATATCTACAACCTTGTCTCAAATTATCACCCTAACCGTCCACTCCACTCATCCCAAGACCTCCTGCTTTCCAGCTCCCTCATCAACTCCTCCCATGCTCGCCTCCAGGACTTCACTAGAGTCTCTCCCATTCTATGGAACTCTCTACCCCAACCTGTGCATATATCTCCCTCACTGACTGCCTTTTGGCGATACCTTAAGACTCATCTCTTCAGGGAAGCCTATTCCACCTCAACCTAACCCCTGAACTATCACGTTCTCAAACAATTCATCCCCACACAGCTACCTCCCCATGTATTACTTGCCCCTCCCTTTTAGATTGTAAACCCTCTCCTTACCATCTTGTCTTGAATTGTATTGCGATTATAATGTCTTCCTTATATTGTAAAGCGCTGCGCAAACTGTTGGCGCCATATAAATCCTGTATAATAATAATAATCAGCCCAGACACTACATCACGGTACTTTTTAGAAGCAGATGTGAGAACTTTTTTCCAGTGCTCTACGTACCTCGGCCAAAGTCTTATTTTCAATCTTTCCAACATATAAAGTAAGGGGAAATAGTGAGCAATCCGTTCATCTGCTAAATCCATTAGACTCAGCCACTGGAAGAAGTGCGCATACGGTAAGCATTGAGCCTCTCTGAGCATTCCAAATCCTCCTCTACCCTTTCACAACCACTGGCCAGCAAGGATAGAGTTCTCTTTGTTTTAGAAAGGTAGGATGTGGAACGTATTGATTAATGATCTCCCGGATTATAATACCGAGCTGATTGTATAGTGTTTCCATGATCCAGGCCACTTCCTGTAGGAGACCTGCACACTGTCACGGTTAAATGTTCATCTCCAGAGCGCTGCGGAGTGTAACATTTACCAGATCCTAAAAATGAGTTCAATGGAAATGCAGAGAGGAGACTTTTGCGTTTCTGGCGGGGTGTGCAAAAGATCATTGCTTTGATCCGAGCAGGCTTCTTCCTAAAAATATCTTCTGTTTGGCTCGTGCACAGCGCGCTCACTTGGTTTGTATTTATTTATTTCACTTATACATATAGCGCCAACAAATACCGCCACGCTTTATAGAGAACACTGAACCATTCAGGAAAATCTCCTGCCCCCCCCCAAAAAAAGTGCTCACAACATATCCATTGAAGTGCAAGTTTCAGCAAGGAAAACTATAGAGCAGGGGTGGGCAAACTCTGGCCCTCCAGCTGTGGTGCAACTACAAATCCCATAAGGCATTGCAATGCTCTGGCAACAACAGGCATGGCTCCCAGAGGCTGAGGCATCATGGGACTTGTAGTTTTACCACAGCTGGGGTGCCAGAGTTTAGCTATGCCTGCTGTAGAGTGTTTCAGTAAATGTGAAAATGAAAGGGAACCTGTGAGGATAGAAATCTGCTGCCAATTATGATCTCCCCCTGAATGCAAGCCTTTCAAGCCCATTTATTGATGTCAGTTGACTTTGTGTCCGTGACCTGGAACAAGAATGCAGACCAAAGCCTTTGACTTCACTGTAACAGGTTTACGAAAGAAACCAGACAACCAGCATTTTCAGAAGGAGAGCAACAATGGCGGCCTTCAAACCTCTCAAGGTATAGGTTTCCTTTATTGCATGAATCTGCCTCTGGAAGTCATCTCTGTGGGTGTCAGAGTCTTGCAATGCCTTATGGGATTTGTAGTTGCACCACAGCTGGAGGGCACAAGTTTTCCTACACCTGCTATTTAGTGTACCAGTACTAAATATCACACTAGTAAGATGTTTATACAGGTAGCTAGAGGTGCCTGCGCCTACCTTTAGTTGACTTCATAGCATAAGGAACCTCAAAATACAGCCTACTCAGTATATGCAAACATCGGCTTCTGCTTGTAAACTTGAACATGTCCAATTGATTGGCCCATCACTATGGCTGACAATCTCCTTAACCAATAGCGAGGCATGAAGGCCTGCAGGACCAAGCTCAGTTTATAAGCTAAAGGCGATATTTAAAGATACTGAGTGTATGGGGTCTTGGGCTCCTTGGCCATTCCGAAGACAGCTGACAGTATGCGCAGCCACCTCTATGTGTCGTGTTGATAGGAAACTATTGTGAGTAGGGATGCAGCAATACTAGTGTCGGTATCAGTGCCGATACCGAGTATTTGGGCGAGTACTCATACTCGCCCAAATGCTCTAAAACTTAAAGTGACATTAAACCCTCAGATTTTTTAACATAAAACAATACTGTAATGTGCGCCTTACTGTAATCCATGGTTGTTTCCCTTCTCTTTGCTGCTCTTCCTTTTAAATCTGTATCTCTTCTCATGCTCTGCAGAAGTTCTGTTTTGCAGCAGACTGCCTTGTCTCAGGAATGGATACACGGTGTCTGTGTATACGTTTCTATAGGCTTGAAACCTGAGCCAGCACTACAGGAAGAGGCCCTGAGCTGAAAAGGGAAGTTCTCCCAGAGCATGAGAAGACATGAGGATTTAAAAGGAAGAGCAGCAAAGAGAAGGGAAACAACCATGGATTAAAGTAAGGCACACGTTACAGTATTGTTTATGTTAAAAAAGGGTTTAATGTCACTTTAACTCTGACACCGGAACTTCTGGTGAGAGGGAGATCTCCCTCTGACCGGCAGTGCCGAGGGAGCATGGAGCTGCCTTCCATTCAAATCAGGATGCCGGGCGGTGGATTATGACCCGCCTCCTGGGCTTCCCGTGTTGCTAAGCAGCCTTGCTTCCTAGCCAATCAGGAAGCCGGGCGGCACGTAATGACACGCCTCCCTGATTGGTCAGGAAGCCAGGCTGCCTAAAAAAACAAGTGAAGCCGGCTCCCTAGCCAATCAGGAAGCCGGACGGCACCTCACGACTCGCTGGCCGGCTTCCTGATCAGGAAGCCAGGCAGCTTCTGAAGCCAAGGGGAGTACCGGAAAAAAGATATATCGGTACCCGTACTCTATACCGAAAAACCAGTATAGGTGCATCTCTAATTGTGAGCTTTAGTATAGGTTGATTTACATGAAAATTGTGGAACTACAAATCTCATGAGGCAGAGCAACACTCTGACAGCCATAGGCATGACTCCCAGAGGCAGAGGCATCAAGGCATTTGTAGTTTCACCAAAAGCTGGAGGGCCGGAGTTTGCTTAGCCCTAAACTATAGCATGTTTGCAGTCTCTGTCTCTCTACTGTAGCATGTCTGCGATCACTGACCATCTCACATAGAACGCCTGCCATCCCTTGTGGAATGTCCAAAGTCTCTGACCATCTCCTCTTGATTGTCTGCATTCTCTGGCCATCCCTTGTTGCATGTCCAAAGTCTCTGACCATCTCCTGTTGAATGTCTGAATTCTCTGATCATCTCTGGCAGCATGCCCAAAGCCTCTGACCATGTCCTGTTGTATGTCTACATTCTCTGGCCATCTCTTATAGCACGCTCAAAGTCTCTGACCATCTCCTGCTGAATATCTGCATTCTCTGGCCATCTCTTGTAGCGTGCCCAAAGTCTCTGACCATCTCCTGTTGAACGTCTGCATTATCCAGCCATGTTTTGTAGCATTCCCAAAGTCTCTGACCATCTCCTGCTGAATGTCTACATTCTCTGCTCATTTCTTGTAGCATGCCCAAAGCCTCTGACCATCTTCTGTTGAATGTCTGCATTCTCTGCTCATCTCTTGTAGCCTGGCCAAAGTCTCTGACCATCTTCTCTTGAATGTCTGCATTCTCTGCTCATTTCTTGTAGCATGGCCAAAGTCTCTGACCGTCTCCTATTGAATTTCTGCATTCTCTGTCCATCTCTTGTAGCAGGCCCAACATCTCTGACCATGTCTGTAGTTTCTGATAAGCTTTCTATAGCATTGCATTCACTGAATATTATGTGTGGCCCTCTTGGGGACCTTGAGTCCCACTACATGAAATAAGCTGACCACCACTACACTAAGCAGAATGCTTCTGCCTGTCTCAGAGTGCGTGTATTCCCCAAAAAACACAAAGGGGTGACACCACACCTGAGAATGCACCCGCAATGTAGGAAACTGATCTCCACAAGAACATAGGACTTCTGAGATTTCTAATTGGTTGCTAAGAGTTACCGCACCACGTGGCTGTCTCCACTATGATATCATATAAAGAGCGGAGTGCTGGTACAGAGATATGAGAGGGGGATGGGGGTCTGGAAGTCATTATGTGCACTGGGCAGGGCAGGAGGTCTGCGGCTAATCTGTGGAGAGTGTGCATGAAGCGAGCAGGAGGGAGGGGGCAGGTGTGTGCATCCTGAGGCCATGTTTTATATTACAAGGAAAGAAAGGTCTCTCTGTGAAGGAGAGAGATATTATCCAAATATCAGAGGGGTGGGGGAAAGAAGCAGAGAACTGCCGTGAATGAGGAAAGAAGATTAAAAGCAGACAGGGAGAGAGAAAGACAGGAGGTAATATGCTGGACAATAATTGTTAGGTATCGACTAAGAGAGATATGGAGATTAAAATATATAGAAACCCAACCAACAAAATATATATATGATTTATCATCTAAATGTAATTTCAATATTTTTTTTGCCGCTTTCCCTAACCTCCTGCTGTCCGGCCGTTGTAAGTAAACGGCAGGACAGCGGCTTTTTGAATGCGGGTGGGCGTTTTTAAACGTCCCATCCTGCCCCGCTCGTGCCTGCTTCATCAGCTTATTTCCAGCATCTGAAGCTGGAGAGTGACACAAGAATGTGGAAGTGATGTAATATACATCACTTCTGCATTCTGACCCCGGAGAGGGGATCGGAGAGTGATCGTGTACCGAACTCCTCTCTGATCCCGTCACAGAGCCACTGGTCCTGGGCTTGCACCGGACACAGCGGATTCAGCGGGCGCACATACTGACAAGGTTATACAAGCAATCCGTGGATATCGTTTGTATGTAAACAGACATTGCTGCCTGTTTTTACATTTCGTCAGTTTCCCGTCCGCGCGCGAGTGGGTGGGGCTAACAGGCCTTCTTTAGACGGCCTGTTACATCCAGGAAGCTCCCGACCAGCCGTTTTTTCACAGCAGCCGGCCAGGAGGTGGTTAAAAGATGGTTTCTATGCTGAAATGGATTTCTACAAGATGCTACCTGCTCTTAGCAGTTTGTGGTCTCCAGTGATTGCATAAGTGCAATGCAGTTCAGGAATCATCATTTATGGTTCCTGATGGTGAAAACTGTCAATTGGAGAGAAATGTGGAGCAGATGCCTTCCACGTTTGCAACCACATTGCAGACATCTAGAAGAAAACAATGCAATTTTTCCACTGGCCTGGACCTGTAAACCAGCTCTTCAAGAACAGGAAAGGAAATGGAGAAGGAAGAAGTTATTTTTGCAAAGTTCTGTGGTATCTTGATGTATTATCAAAAGAAGCCAAGATGTTTTATAATTACAGTTATCCTTTAACCGCAAGTTCACCACTTTCAGACATCATTTATTCAGTTAGAGACACTGAAGTGGAACTTGGCAAGGCGGCGATCTCAGAGACGATGGTCAAATCTCTCACTATCCACCAGTCTCAGGACAGACGTGGACATATTTTAATATAGCACTCTGAAGGAACTGACAATTTTGAACGTTTGTTCATATAAAAATGATCTTTTGTAGGAAAGACCTTTCATAAGCATTACATATGTCCTATACCTGGAAGAGCCATCTCCAAGGTTTCCATGTTTGTCCTGGGATGTGCATTTTTTTTGATGCAATCGTTTTGTAGGAGGAAATTGTTACTACCGGTATGTATAAAATAATATTTTGTACAAACAAGAACTTGCTCCTTAAAGGAGAACTATGAGGTGAGTGAAAATCACTCATCCTCATAGTTCGAACCGACGTGTGACAATGAAACTGGGAAATGAGCAAACACATACCGTCGCTCGCTCAGTTCTCGATCCTGTCCCTGCAGAGAGTGGTGACTGTCACTCACGGCTCCCTGCAGGGATCCCCCCCCCCCCCCGCCCTAAACTGACCCCATAATTCTCTTTTAAAGTTTATGGATAGCCTTAGCCTGTAAGGCCCCATTCACACCAGGGCGACAACGTTTCAGCGCGTTTTTGCGCAACTCCGTTCCGTTTTTATGCACGTTTCAGCATGTACTACAGTCGTTTTCTGTTAATATGTCAGCGCAATTCTGAAGCTCGTTTTCAGCTGTACAATAAAAAGCAGGCTCAGCTGCTAAAACACGTATAAAAACATGCGGAATCGCGCAAAAACGTGCTGATCAGCGCGTTTCCATTGAAGTCTATGGAGCGAAACGAGCTGATCAGTGCGACAAAAGAAGCTCAGGGACTATTTTAAGCGACAGGCTTAACTGTACGCGCGATTCCGCATGTTGGCGTGAACGGTCCCCATAGGAATGTATAGGATTTTATTTGCATAAATTTCAGCACGGAAAAATCTGCGCAACAAAAACCGCCCTGGTGTGAACGGGGCCTTAGTTGTGGATGCTCAGTGGTGAACAATAACAGAATACACAAGTAAACTTGTATATTGTAAGGGCTAGTTCCCACCATATGCAGTTGTGATGCAGTCCGTTCAGTTTGGCAGCTGCATCCAAAACGCATCACAATGCTGAAAGCAACACAGATTGAGTCGACATCACTGCATCAAGTCAAGAGGGGTGAGTGTATCAATGATGAGGATTTAGTTAAAAAAATGAACAATATATGGTGCAGAAGAAGAGCAGCACAGGGCAGACATGAGATCGCACACAATGCACAGGAGGAAGTGTGATGTGGGCACTATGCACGGTACAGAAGAGGGCATTGTGTGTGATATAGAGAAAGCAGGGTCCTTTCCAGAGGGCAACTCATGACAATAACACACAAGTGCATACATGTTCAAGTATTCAACAGTAACCTATTACTTACGGGTGGTGGGATGGCGCTAAATGTATTGCATCTACACCTTTGTTTTAGCAGTATAGTAATATAGGAGTCAGAACAGTATGTGAAATAGAGAGAAGGTGGCACAGGGTAGAAGTGAGCACAGTATGTGAAATAGAGAGAAGGTGGCAAAGGACTGAAGTGAGCACTGTATAAAACACATAGAAAAGGTGCCACAGGAAAGGCATGAGCACCACAAGGATGCAGAGACAAGGTACCACAGGATAAGAATGAGCACTACGTGTGATACAGAAAGAAGATGGCACAGAGTAGGTGTGAGCACTGTATAAGGTACAGAGAGAACGGTGGCACAGGGTAGGAGTGAGCACTATATATGACACACAGAGAAGGTGGTATAGGAGTGAGCACTGTACAAGATACACAGAGATAGTGGCAAAGAAGAGGAGTGAGCACTTTACATGAAAAAGAGAGGTTGGCACAGGACGGGACTAAGAACTGTATGAGATACAGAGAGAAGGTGGCACAGGATAGTTGTATGCATTGTATATAACACAGCACAGTGAGTGAGGGAGGAGTATAATAGGGAATATGTGATCAATGTGCACAATGCAGAGCACTGAGCATAACACACAATGCACAGGAGTGAAAAATAGACATATTAAATGATGCGGAGCGCTAAGTGCAGCGCACAGGAGTGAGGAATAAGAATAGTAAATGACGCAGAGCGGGATCAGGCTAGTGCATCACGTAGAGCACTGAGTGCAGCACACAATGTACAGGACTGAGGAGTCAGGATGGTGCATCATGCGGAGCATTAAGTGCAGCACACAATGCACAAGAGTGAGGAGTCAGGATGGTGCATCATGCGGAGCATTAAGTGCAGCACACAATGCACAAGAGTGAGGAGTCAGGATGGTGCATCATGCGGAGCATTAAGTGCAGCACACAATGCACAAGAGTGAGGAGTCAGGATGGTGCATCATGCGGAGCATTAAGTGCAGCACACAATGCACAAGAGTGAGGAGTCAGGATGGTGCATCATGCGGAGCATTAAGTGCAGCACACAATGCACAAGAGTGAGGAGTCAGGATGGTGCATCATGCGGAGCATTAAGTGCAGCACACAATGCACAAGAGTGAGGAGTCAGGATGGTGCATCATGCGGAGCATTAAGTGCAGCACACAATGCACAAGAGTGAGGAGTCAGGATGGTGATCATGAGGAGCATTAAGTGCAGCACACAATGCACAGGAGTGAGGAGTCAGAATGGTGCATCATGCGGAGCATTAAGTGCAGCACACAATGCACAAGAGTGAACGAGCAACACAATACATAGGAGTAAAACTTCAGAATGAGGCCTTTGTTTGGCTCTCAGACACCGTCCCCTGGATTCCTGCTGGAATTTGCTGCTGTGTAAATATTTTCACTCTGGACGCGTCTCTCTTCCAATCCCTTAAATCTGCGCCAACTTCCAGCCTCAAATTAAAAACCAGACTCTGCACTGAAAGGCATGCTGGGATATTGTACCCTGCACAAAGCTCTCTTATGTCTTGTTATTAACTCTCTGCGGCCTGGGGTATTGCCAGAGACCTGCAGCGTTCCTCCGTTAACTCCTTCCTCTGCAAAGCCTCCCTGCCGTCAGGATTTCACATTGAATCGTTCCATTAAACTTCCACCGGAAAAAAAAAAAAGCCTTTCTCCTTTATCAGACCAGTAATTGAAAGTTAAAAATTAAATCCCTCAGAGGATTGTATTCATTCCGTTCTCCAACGGCTTCAATACCAACAAAAATCCTGAAGCTTAATTAACTGTTTAAAAAACGTAAACAAGCCTTTGGATTGGCTGGCCACAGCAAAGTAAAATTATTTTAATATAAACACGGATGCCAATTAGTTGTTATGGACAATTCTATATTTTTTTAACTCTCTGTTTTCTCCTTAATTAACATTATTGAGTTCAGGTGCCCCGGCTCCGAGGTTAAACTCCAGTGCGACGTCTTCTGGGAGACGAAGGGTCAATTCTTTCCTATGATTTAATGCCTTGCGTTCATTTATACCTTTCATTAACTAGACCAACCTCAGCATCTGGGAGCCATTTCTGCTCTGACATTAAAAACTGCCAGAACTTAGATTGAAGAAGGAGGCGGGAGTGGTGAGGTAAGAGAACTTATTTCTGGTATAATTACGGGGTCAGCTTGGTCCCTCTGGGACAGGAACTGAGGGCGAGAGCGGAGAAATGGGGAGGAGGAGTGAGGAACGCAGTTGCCAGCGCAGAAGCGTACACCTAAAAATGACAATTTAATAATTGCCCTGCGGTCTGTTAACGTATACTTAGAGGCGAGCCGTGTGTGCCGCATAATGGGCGATGTCCTGTCATGGCCGCCAGAGCGGAGGAGGTTAGCCTGACTGGATTAGAAGTCAGGGTGCCTCAGGTCTGGCACTGACCTGTTTATTTTAGGGTTGCCGTGGAGATGGGCCTCTGTCTGAGCTCCTGCTAAATAAACCTAACCCAGGACGGCGAGGAAAAAAGGGGGGGGGGGGGTCATTTGGGGGGGGGACGAAAAGCAGAGATGAAAATGGGAAAAACATACGAAAAGGTCAAAAAAGAGGCAGAAATTACAGTTATTAACAAAACATATGAGCTTTCGGCCAGCTGCTGACAGGTTGGAAGTCATATTACCTCACGCAGGAAATCTGCCCCTCAGCAAAAAAAGAAAATGATACCAGAGGCAACGCCGTTATATAACAGAAACGTTTCAGAACTTAAATAGATCTAATTTTTTGCAGGCATGGGCACTTTTACCATGTGGTCTGTAAACCGTGAGACCCTCCATGTTTTTCACTTTTATAGTACAGGGAGGCTGCTGCGGAAAGTGTTTCAAAACCCAAAAACAAAACTGTAATAGGTTGCAACTAACCAGTTCTTAAATGTGGTGTCTGCATTAGTTTTCTTTCCCCCCCCCCCCCTTTATTTTCACCTGATGATTTGGCCAGTAACACACTTCCTGTCCTAAGGTGACTCCTCTCTATGGAGAAGCAACAGAGCCACCCTTGGAAAACGTCATGTGGGGTAGGGTGGGGGTGGTGGTAGTGTTACACTGGACCTAAAGCAGACAAGCTAAGGTGTCTGCTCATTCACAATGCTTATTACTCCAGCTACCCAAAATAAAACTGGTACTTCGGTGTATGGGCCACATGTGCACTATCCTCTAATTCCACAATCGAGTCGTCTATGACAGCCAATCAACAGACCCAAGTACTGGGTAAGATGGGGGCATGGCTAGTCCTATTCAAATAATGGCTTTCAGAATATTGCCATTTTCAGAGGATCTTAACCAGACACATGCATGCATTGGCTGTGAAGACTCCTAGGCCACATATGGGTAGACTTAAAAGGAATTGGTAGACATGAACGAAGCCACAAGCACTCCATGGATAAATTTTCCAAAATGGATTGTGAGAAACACATTATATCACGTAGGTCAATATGCCAACGTTTTAGAGCCTAGCAGGGTCCCCTTCCTCAGTCACTTAGTTCTCCTGATGAAGGGGACCCTACAAGGCTCCAAAATGCTGGCATTTTGACCTGTGTGACATAATGTGTTCATGGAAACATTTTTCAAAATTAATTTTGAGGAACACATGACATAACATAACTCAAAACACCAATGTTTTAGGGCCTAGCAGGATCCTCTTCCTCAGTCACTAAGGCTCCATTCACACTAGATTCAGCCGCTACGTACAGCTCAGTGCACGGCCGTATCGGGCAGGAAGGACAGGTGCTGCGTGTGATTAGTAATGCTGGCATTTGGACCTATGTGACATAATCTGTTCATGGATACATTTTTCAAAATTCATTTTGGAGGAACACATTACATAACACAACTCAAAATGCCAACGTTTCGGGGCCTGGCACGCTGCCCTTCATCACGGAGTACACCTGAGGAATGGGACCTTTCGAGACTACGGAACATTGGCATTTTGAGTTATGTGACATATGTTCCTCAAAATACGTTTTGGAAAATGTATCCATGAAGTGCTGGTGACGTCCATCCTTTCTTCTTGTTTTACAGAGCACCATCCATTGGACTCACCGCGAGCACCACCTTGAGTTTTTAGTCCAAAATTGTTAGGATTGTGCAGCCCCACAGAAGATTTGTTCCGCTTAAAAGCTATGCTCAAAAAAAGAAGGCAGAGGGCAAATAAATATGTATCACCTTTGCCTATGGTCTCCCTGCAGCAAATCATTTCCCCATTACTGACTTTCAGTGCGAAGTTCTGCACCATGTCTTTTTGTGGAGGTGGCCATCTTGGTAGAGGCTTTTGCTTCCTCATATCTGAACCTCCAACACAGAGAACATTGAGCAGCACAGTAGTGACATCACCAAATCTCACAGGAGTGCCTAGGCACCCTCACGTACCAGGAAGTGCTCGGCTATATTTCAGGAGGAATTCTAGGCAAAAGGCACAGGTTACGGCTTGGGCACAATTAACATTTTCAAATTCTCCCCATAACACAGAAAATGTTTGCTATTTGAGTTCAGTTCCACTTTAAAGGTGAAAATGCTTGCTTCTGATTGGTAGTTATACCAGAGATTTTCTGACTTGCTTAAACACCTGTGCAACTAGATGCATTATAATGAACAGCTCCTGAATTGGGAGACAGACCAAAAGACTCTAATGCACAGTCCTGGCCAGGGAAAGGAAGGTTATGGACGCTGAAGATTCTTGCAGGCCACTGTTGTCCAATTTAAAAATAATTGGGGTGGGGAGTTGGATAGGGGGTAGGAGGGCAAAAGAATAACAGTTATCCTTTAAGTGCGACAGATAACAAAGTAAGTACAACTACAGGACCTTTGAACTCCAGAAATTAGGACTTCTATAACAGTGAAAGTAGCCTCCAATCTGCAGGCACAAACACAGTTTGGAATGTGACTGTCAGCTGCAGGTACAGTTGTCTACTGTATATTGCCAGAGGCCATGTCTGTATCTGTGTTTATGACCGCCGTACAAATTGCTTTGTACTTCCTGCAGATGGAGTGAGTTCAGCATAATCAGCCAGCCATGGAATAGCAAAAATGATCTGATGCCACTCAGCGTAACAGGGAAAATGAAAGGACCAAATGTTACTAAAGCTGTCTATGAATGTGCAGACGGTGCTTTCAGAAACATCTTGTTTTCAATGGCGACTGGTCCATTCTGCCACAGAATTGTCCATTTTAAATAAGAACTCTGGGTAGAAAAAAAAAAAACTTACTCTTGCAGTGGGGTTCCCCCTGCACTGCAAGGGTTAAGTGCCTGTTTTGTCTAGGGGACTCAAAGAAGATACACTCACTTGGTCCTCGGTCGCGGAGCAGTCAGCGCTCACCTTTCTTCTGCTCTGGCTATGAATTATCCTCGGCTTTCTTACGTCCAATGCAAGTCAATGGACCTGCATAAGACGTGATGACATCAGCGGGAAGAAAAGGGGAGAAAAGGCTGCGGGAACCAGTCTAGCAGCCTCAAGGAAGCCTGGACCAGGCAAGTAAATCTGCTTTTTTTTGAGCCCCTCAACACTAAACTAGTGGTGGTGAAATGACTTTTCATTAGTAAGTCTGTATCACCGTAGCAGTAGATTGGCTGCACCAATGTCAATTGCCAGAACAAATTTGTCTGGAGTTTCATTTTAAGACATGGATATTACAGGTGCGCCGAAATGGAAATTTAAAAACCGAAATTTAAAAAAAAAAAAGTCAGGCCGAAAACAAAACTGAAATTGTTTATTATTTTAACTTTTTCAATTTTTTTTCAAATATTTTACTTTTATTTATTTTTTATAAACTTTTTATTTTTTATATTTATGTTTATTTATTCATTTTTTGTTAAATATTTTTATTTTTTACTTTACTTTTAGGGGCTTTGGGGAAATATTAGGGGTCTAAACCCCTGATATTTCCCTTTTAAAATAGAAAAAGAGATTGAGAACACAAGGTCCTCAATCTCTTATTCTGAGGCCCCTGTTATAAATGAACAGGAATCCTCTATACTGAGTGTTCCTGTTTATTCATAACATGAGGACAGAGTATGTTTACTATAACCACAATCATGAATGAACAGGAGGTGATGTAGATCACTTCCCATTCACTCATAATTGAGGATATAGTAACCAAACCCTGTCCTCAATTATTTGCAAACACTCAGAAATCACTGATCACTGACTGCTTGTACCCACTCTCCTTCCTGGCACGCTGTCACAGGAGGCTGAGCGAGTGGTGTGGGAGGAGAGCTCAGCCTGCTGTGACAGCGCTGGCTGTCTCCGCCCCCACACTGCTGTCCTCTGATCTGTGACAGGAGGCTGAGCGGTGTGGGAGGAGAGACGCCGGCCGCTCACAGCGCTCTCCTCCAGCAGTGCTCGGCCGCCTGTGACAGTTTCTCTCCTCCCGCTGGGATACAGAGCAGCGCCCAGTGGGGAGGAGAGAAAGAACGGATGCACCGCTTTATCGACCAGAAAATGGCACTTTCAGCATTGTGCCAAAAGTTCCATTTTCGGCCGATATGTCTCGGTGGCTGAAATATCGGTGCATCCCTAATAGGTATAGTAGAGAAATGAAAAAGCCTCAGTGACGTGTACATTTTTCTTTGAATAGAGAAGTTTTTTTGACCTGGATCTGGATATTGGGTGCCACACCCCTAATAATGGTATACACAAAGAGAGTTCTTTAAAGAGAAAGTGGGGTTTTAAAGGCACCGGATGAATGACAACTCCAAACAAGAAAAATATATAAAAAATATATTTTTATTTAATATAAGTCTTAAAAAGAAAGGCTTAAAGCCAGCAATAAAAGTTATTTAAACTAAATAGATGGTCCCTACACAGCTCTTTCCACATAACACAGTACCTCTTCATTAACAAGTCAACATGATTCACCCTATGTTCTTATATACACATGATTTGGGACTGCAGTGCCAATGACCAGATTAACATACTGACATATAGAGAGGCCCTTGACAGATTTGTTCATAGGGCTATGGAGTGCAATATTGTTCTTCGCTATTACTGCTTTGGGAACAAAGTGTGACCCTAAGAACAAAACATGATTTAATTGGTGGTAGAGAGCATCTAAGCAAGCATAGTAAAGTATAGAAACCAGTGTTGATTCAAATGGGAATCCACATGCTATCTCATCCCAAGTGATGGGTTTGATGTCTTTGTCCACAGTAATGCTTAGTCTAGTGTCCACTATGTAAAGGTGTTTATTTCTGTGGGTAGTGCTTGAGGGGTTGGGAGGTGGAGCAGATATGTTCTCCACTGACGCCAACCCACAAGCGACTTGTGGTCACTTTAAGAAAAAATGCCAAGGTATTCACAATGATTATCGGAGATCACATAATTTGGGACACATGATTAAGGCATATTGCAGATAGTCATGATTATATCGAAGAACAGTGCAGTTCACCATTAGATTACAAGCATATATGATACTTAAGTTAATTCATTATGTGATGATAACAAACATTTTTTAGTGTAGAAAACACTATTTTCTACACTATGCAGATATCTCCCTTCCACTCCTGAAGAAGCGCAGAGTTGCGCGAAACGTTGAAGCTGCTCTTCCCCACCCCTAGCCTTCATTAGCAGTTACCATCGACTACATGATCCTAGGCCCTTGACACCATGACATAGTGGGAAATTGTTGTCATCATTCTGGTCCTACTACTTGACTGAGCTCCACAAGCACTATCACTATTTTGTGATTATACTAATCCAACATACAGTCTATTATGGTAGTCAAACTGGGTGCAGGGCAGGATTATCCAACCTGCTCACCATAGACCATACATTTCCTTTGTATTATAGTATTTTTTTATTTATTTATAAAAAATGTTTGTTATCATCACATAATGAATTAACTTAAGTATCATATATGCTTGTAATCTAATGGTGAACTGCACTGTTCTTCGATATAATCATGACTATCTGCAATATGCCTTAATCATGTGTCCCAAATTATGTGATCTCCGATAATCATTGTGAATACCTTGGCATTTTTTCTTAAAGTGACCACAAGTCGCTTGTGGGTTGGCGTCAGTGGAGAACATATCTGCTCCACCTCCCAACCCCTCAAGCACTACCCACAGAAATAAACACCTTTACATAGTGGACACTAGACTAAGCATTACTGTGGACAAAGACATCAAACCCATCACTTGGGATGAGATAGCATGTGGATTCCCATTTGAATCAACACTGGTTTCTATACTTTACTATGCTTGCTTAGATGCTCTCTACCACCAATTAAATCATGTTTTGTTCTTAGGGTCACACTTTGTTCCCAAAGCAGTAATAGCGAAGAACAATATTGCACTCCATAGCCCTATGAACAAATCTGTCAAGGGCCTCTCTATATGTCAGTATGTTAATCTGGTCATTGGCACTGCAGTCCCAAATCATGTGTATATAAGAACATAGGGTGAATCATGTTGACTTGTTAATGAAGAGGTACTGTGTTATGTGGAAAGAGCTGTGTAGGGACCATCTATTTAGTTTAAATAACTTTTATTGCTGGCTTTAAGCCTTTCTTTTTAAGACTTATATTAAATAAAAATATATTTTTTATATATTTTTCTTGTTTGGAGTTGTCATTCATCCGGTGCCTTTAAAACACCAGATTAACACTTTCTCTTTAAAGAACTCTCTTTGTGTATACATTTTTCTTTGGTTGAAGCCATTGTTATGTACTAACTGCTGGGAGTAGAAACACTGAAATGTTCCATATGGCCCAGCCTTAGAGCCTTGCGCTTGTTTCTACCTGGGGCTTGTCAGGTCATTACTGTTCATCAATCAAAGACAGCACATAACACTCTCCCACCTGACAATCCATAGAGCTGGTAACTAATAATAATAAAGGCATTACAGAAAAGTATTGTGACAGCTGGTTTTAATTTAAAATAGAAGGTATATGTCTTTTTCAAGTTTTAACTAATTATAAACAGGTTTTCCAATTGTATACAGACAGAAGTCTTTGGAAGCTAACTAAGCTAAAGCTGGCCTTCCAAATTCAGTTTTTTTTTTTTTTTGGGATCTTTTGATTCTTCTATCCATGCCTGGATGGTGAAATCTCCCGTGCTGGCTATTGTACTCTGTCATTCAGCACCTATGACTTTCAGAATACCCAAACGGTGACTGCAGCTGATTGGCTACAGTTCAGTTATCAATTCTGTGCCCAGCTCCTTCAACAGTAGTTGATTGAGTCAAGTGGTGCTGTCAGGGCCACCCATGGATCCAATTTTGTCTGATTTAGCAGGAAGCTGCCGAAATTTGGTATGTGCATGGCCAGCCTATAATGGCCAGCAGAAATGTAACATTCGGCAGCTTACCAATCCTTAAAGTGATATTACATTTCAAAAGGTTTTCAGGTTTTTTAAATTGCTGATGAAATCACTAACAATGGATGCTGCTCCTTGTTGTTTAAAAGTGTTACTTTCCTACAGAATCAGCTGGTCCTCTGAGCACTAGTCCTGAAATCCTATTTTAGGGGGGCTCCTTTCTCTTGCAGGGTCCTACGGAGGTACCCTTGTATGTTCTAGAAGGATGTGTAATTCAAGTAGATCCCATCGCACTCCTGACCGGATATAACCCAAGATAATGGGTGGGTGCTGAGATGACAGCAGATGCCTCTGCAGATCAGTGTCACGTGGTAGAAAAGTCACTCGCACTCCAATTAGATTGTCAATGTTCTTATAGCGACGTTTCGGAACCGTATAGGTCCCTTCTTCAGGCAAACAAAGTGCGAGTGACTTTTCTACCACATGATACTTGTAAGATATGTGTCTCCTCAAACACAGGAATAGCAAGGCAAGACACTGGCCTGCTCCCCGCTCCTCCTTTCTTCTCCAAGCTAGTAGATGGATAGCTGCTGGAGTCTGCTCTGTCCCTTGTGATCTTGAACTGTACAGGAAGTTCAAGGAATCTGAGCTGAGAGAGTCTGAGCTGTTCAAAACATGATGACTGTAAGTGCTTGGGCAAATATGTAAAGAAAAACGCATATTTGATCTGGATTCATTACAGAAAAAAACTTTGAGAGTTTAATACGACTTTTAACTATCATTGTGCTCTGCATGTTCGGCTGAGCCAAAGTGCAGAAGGACTTCGTCTCCAACATCTCCGGCAGCTCACTGCGTAGGGGCCGAACGGCAGTGAGTGAATAGCCATTTGGTGGTACCGAGCAGAATAGCAAATCAATGAGAATTGTTTGTTTTTTTAAAAGTTGAATAATTTAAAAATGTAAATAAATTAGGGCTGTGGAAATCAAAGATTAATTTCTCGATTAATCGTTAAACTTTTAGATCGATTAAAATTATTTTGATCGCTAATGAAAACACTCACCTCTCCGCCGGCTTCCGGGAGTCCCGTCGGCGATCCGGTAACATCACGGATATCGACGTCACCGGACTCCTCCCCCAAGTGGCTCCGTCGGCTAACGAAAGGAAGGGAGCCGTTCGCCCCGCTTCGGCTGACACTTCGGCTCAGTCAAGCCAAAGCATATGCCTTCGGCTTGGCTGAGCCGCTCGGCGGCCTATGGGTGCTGTATGAGCTATAGTGAATAGCCCGTACAGCAGCCCTTCGGTTTCACTAAACTGAAGGCTCCCGCCACCGAAGCTAGCCGAAGGATCAGCCAAAGCTACAGCTGGATCCTTAGGCAGATTTGTGAATAGACCCCTAAGAGAGCTCTCTCCAGCCAATCACAGAAGCCAATACAAAAACTTCTGTTCATCGAGGAAGGCCTAGAACCTGTATACATTCTTCATGGATATTGAGCTTTGTAGTTCTGGGGGCTCACCGAAGATTTAAACAAAGTGCATATGGGGGTATCTCTGCTATCAGTGTATTTTTATGTCACCTTTGCTATCTGTCAGATATAAAAGCTTTACTGTAATACTTCCTTGTGTCTACAGCTGGAGGCTCTGCGCAAACCTAAAATATTTTCTCATGTTTTCCTCTCTGCTTCTGTAACGTCTGACATAGTTCAATAACATTTCTCTGGTTTTGCTTGTGGTAAGCACAATTCTTGTTGCATTACTATTTACTTACACCCAAAACTCAGTGCTCCGAAAATGTCAGCCATCAATATTCCTGCAGAACCAGAATTGCATAGTTCAGATGCTTTCGTGTTTTCTCACTAGAAAATATGCTGCCACTAACCAGTTTTAAACGGATTCAATTAAAATCTGCCAAAACAATATTTTTTTGTAAGTATTGCTAAAGGTAAAAACAATCTTAAAGAAGACCTTCTGACCCTTTTATTTGTCAATCAATTCAAGTTTTAAACATCTCCAATATGCTTAAAGTGTACGTAAACTTCCAATGCGGTGGCGTTACCTGCCTAGTCACTGCCCACCCTCGACGCATTTCTCCCCTAGGGGCTTAATCTGGGTGAAACGCATCAATGGGGGGCAATGACTGGGCAGGGGGAAAATTTAATATTAATAGTAGTAATAATAAAGTAGTAGTAATAATTAAGGATGCACCGATACCGGTATTTCGGTATCGAGTACGAGTACTGATATTTTTTTCGGTACTCCCAGATACCGAATACCGGAAGTCCCATTAAGGAAGCCAGGCGGCGTGCATTGACCCACCACCCGGCTTCCTGATTAGCAGGGAAGCCGTCCCCATGCTGCTCATCACTAGGTGACGAGAAAGCATGGAACCAGCTTTCTGGCCAATCAGGAAGGTTTCCTATTTGACCCGGGAAGCCAGGAGCCGCATCATTACACGGCGCCCAGCTTCCTGATTGGCCAGCTTCAGGACCAATCAGGAAGCCGGGCAGCGAGTGATTCCCACCAGCCAATTAGGAAGACGGACAGCATGTAATGACTCGCTGCCTTGCTTCCTGATACCAGAAGTATCGGGCTAGACATCGAAGCATTTGGGTGCGTATGAGTACCTGCCCAAGTACTCGACATTGGCACCTATACTAGAATCGGTGCATCCCTAGTAATAATAATAAATGCTTATTCTTTTTTCTTTAAGGCCAGGCTCACACTTGCGCGATCCGTGACCGCGCGGCTTAATGCACGATTTGCAGTGCGGTCATGGAGTCGCACACCGCCACGATTCCACCCGTGCAATCTGACCTGATCGGAGCTTTAAAAAAAAAAGCTGCGTGTCACAAAAAAGCTACATGTATCTTTTTTCAGCGATTGACACGCGGATGTAACCCCATTGAAATCATTGTGGCCACTCGCTGTCTACAAGTGCACATGATCACGCCGTCACGGGATGCGCGTCCCGGGACCGCCCAGGTCTGCACCAGCCCTTATGAAGAAGTGTGCATTTATTTATTTTTGCAAAAGGAGGAATAGTGAAGTCAGAATCTGGCTGGGCTGTCTGGTAGGGATGCAGGGTCAGAATTCTGGCTAACAATTGTTGTCAGATTAAACAGTACACACTTATGTAATTCAAATGTGTATTCTTTATCGTTTTCTTACACTTCCACTTTAAACAAGACAAATACGCAAATGTAAAGCAGTGCAAAAAAAAACGTTTGTCTGTACTAAGCCCAACATACACAGACTTCAAGCAGCACGGCTTCCTGTGTTGTGAAACAGGCAAGATACAAGCATGCCGAGCAGCTCCTTTCGTAAGAAATAAAGCTAAATATCTGAAGGCTTTCTTCAAGTAATTGGTGCGCTTTGTATTTTTTTTCCCCGAGAGGTCATGTTGGACAATGTGTATCAAATACTCCATAATTTCTGTGCCTTCAGAAGAAGAAAAAAAAAAAAACGGATTCTTGGATGTGAGCCCTCCTATGGAGGTTAACCATTATTTCATGATGTTCCCATTCCTTCTTAATGAAATACATAACTGCCGGGCAAAATAAATATTTTGTGTGGATTTTCGATTGGGCAACCGACCACAATCCGCCCTACCCATTTCTGTCTTGCATGCATTGACATCGCTGCGTTCTCTGTATTAGACAATGGAAAGCAAAATCCATTCTGCAACAGCAGGGGTGGGCAAACTCCGGCCCTCCAGCGGTTGTGGAACTACAAATCCCATGAGGCATTGCAAGATTTTCACGGTCAAAGTCAGGACTCCCAGAGGCAGATGCATGATGGCATTTGTAGTTTCACCACAGCTGGAGTTTGCCCACCCCTGTGCTACAGGGTCTTGGGACTGGAAAATGGAGTAAAAGTAGACATGTGACCATCAAGGTCAACAGACAGAAAAAAAAGAACCTCCTTAGGCCCATACAATGAGCAAGGCGTTTCCCGGTTTGCTTTTAAGCAGACAAGAAACTAATTATAATAAATATGTGTGAACGATTAAATCTGAAAAAACATTTGTATTTCTGTTTAGCCATTCTCAAAATGTGCGTACCCTTGGACTGCATAGCCAGGACCTCTGTTTTCTCCAGTGTACTTTATGCAATACAGCGTGGTCAAGGACCTGCCCAACCCGACGGATCGAATAGTGAAGAGTCCTTAGGCTGTCCTGCCGCACTCTTTACCGAGGAACCCCTGAAGGTGGGTGCTGTAGTGACAGCACCGCAAGCACCAAACGTAAAACAGAATGTCACAAGCACACCAAGCATTGTGGTCAAGCGTTCGTCCTTTACTGTCGCATATTGTCACATTGAAGCGCAGGGCCTTATTGGCGCATACTGTCACATTAAAGCAACATTTCGGGGCCGCGCAGGATCTCCTTCATCAGGCACACTGGACCCTGATGAAGGGGACCCTGCACGGCCCCCGAAACGCTGCTTCCATGCGACAGTATGCGTCAATAAGGCTCCGTTCACACCAGGATGCTTCATCATGCATTTTGTTTCTGCGCTGAAACACATGCAGCAGCTCGCGGTATACTGAGCCTAGGGTGACGGGAGGACGCTAGTTTGTGTCCTCCCGTTACCCTAAGGAAAACTATGGGGAAAAGCCCTAACCCCCATAGTTCTCCTTTAATCAGAATTTTACCAGTTCTGCTTTAATGCCTCCTCTGGCATGTTCCGATGTTCTCCTCTTCTCCCTGATGCTGTGGACAATCACTCAGTGTCATCATGTACTATATAGGTCTATTAGTCGTAGACAGAGATTTAGCACCTAGACAAAAACAAGCATTTAACCCTTGCGGTGCGGGTTAAGTGTCTATTTAGGTTTTTTTAAATTTAAAAACAACTACAGTATGTATTCCTGTTACAATGCTGATGTTACAACAGGAAAAGGATATGCTGGGACTTTACAGCTCCTTTAAGTCCAAATTAGAAACATGATGCAAAAAATGGTCTTCATGCGCTGTGCCGAAAACCAGAATGAAGAATGTAAGGGGAGGGGCATAGTCAGGAGATTTCTCTTTGTAATTAAAGTAGGAAAACTATTAGATTTTTCAAATATTAAAACATTTTTCTCTCTTTTTAATTAAACTGGTATTTTCTTAAGCTATTCATATCCTAACTAATAGCTCATGACCCAAGGTGAAGGTTGAGATGTAAACCGATCTGTAAATTGCAAGTCTTGCCAAAAACTCAGCTTTTCCTTCCCTGGCCTGGATGACAGGCGCTGATCCAATTTATTTATGAATCTCGTGCTTCCTCGTGAACAAAATCTCTTCACAGTAGGCATCATTACCCCATGCAACTGGAGGAAGCACTCTGCTCCTTTATAGACCTTCACTTGAGGTGCTGGATTTTCCTTCTCTTCATAATCCTCAGCAACCCACTTAGTCACTATTAATATTTGTGTGATTTAAAGCATTTTGGTTGACTTGTGACAAAAGGAATCCCATCATTTTCTATAGGGCCTATTCACACCTCTGCAACACGCTTCTGTTGCGACTTGGAAAATGGTGCACAGAGTGATGGGGATAGCAGCCGCACTTCACAGAGCACTGCTACCAAAAGTGAATATGGTGGTGCTCTTGGTAAAAACCATGGATGGTGTTGTGTGGATCTACAGGAAAATGGAAGAACGTCACCATACCCCTATCACCCATCCATGGACACTGGGGTCTAAAAGGCCACCACTCCATGTGGTCCAGAAAACCACACTTATCCAGTGTTTAAAAAAAAAGGGGGGGTGCATCACACAGACTTTACTTCGCTGTTCTTTTGGCTTGCCAAACAACTGCAAACATTTCAAAAGCTTTGAGCACAATTTTGCACCAGCGAGGTGATCAGTGGTCCTTACAGATGTCAACCAGAAAGCACTTCTATGTTCCAGAGGTGCCTCTTATGACAGAGTTTATCCAACATGTATGACAAGAATGATAACCAGAACTGACAGCCAGAATGAAGAGTGAAGGGGGTTGGTGCAGGCACACTATGAGGGTCAGCAAGTTCCCATTGCATGGAAAATAAGAAAGCTATTAAGGATTTCCCAATTTTAAAACATTTCTGTATTAAATTAGACTTGTGTTTTTCTTTAAAGAGGATCTTTACCCATATCTTCAAAATCACAGCAAAGGCACCTTTCCAAATGTTTAGGGATGACAATCTACGAACAGATACTTATAGATAATTGCCAGCTTTTTATTATCTGAATACCTTATTTTTTTTCCCTCCCCATTCTTCTCACAGTGGCCATTTTTACTAAGGGTAGGTTACTAGATCTCCCTTTAGTTCCTGGAACTCTAGCACATGTGACTAGGACATGTGAACATGCACATCATCTCAGGGAGGAAAATGCCTTTCCCTGAGATCTCTTGAGATTACAGATGAGATTTCCCAGCAATGCTCTGCTGATGTAACCTTCCCAGGATGCAATGCTTGGACACATTACATAATTTGTGCCAAAGTGGAACAGAAAGTAGAAAAAAAAAGAAATTGCAAGTAAAATAAAAATATGTTTGTTTAACTAACGAATGAAAGATGATTTCATATGCATGCTGATGGGGGTAAAGATTCGCTTTAACCACCTCCTGTCCATGGCCGTTACTGAACAGACGGACAGGAGTCTTGTAGAAGAGGGAGGGCGTCTTAAGACGTCCTGCCCCTCCCCCGTCCCACCCGCACGGCGCTCACATGAGTGGGGAACTGTTAGCAATGTAAACAGCCAGCGATGGCTGTTTACATTCAAGCAATCAGGCGTCTCTAGAGATGCCCGATCGCTTGCAGTAGCTGCCGGTGTGCGAACGCCCCCCCCCTCTTCCCCCGTAGCCACCGCTGCCGGTCCCGAGATCCGCTGTGTGGCTGGGAAAGGCCACGGGGATGCTGTCGGGGACCGAGAAGAGATCAAAGGGAGATCGTGTACTGAGCTCCCTTTGATCTCTTCTCGGTCCCCGAATGAAGGAAGTGATGCATATTACATTGAACAGTGAAATGAGAAGCAGCAGACTAATAAGCTCATATCTGGCATGTTTTGGTTAGCACATGAGCATTGCAGAAGAACGGATTGGCTCCCAGTACAGCTTCTCCCTCTCCCAACCTGCGCTTTCCTGCACAGTAGATGGTAGGAGAGAGAGTCCTATATACACTGCTTGTACTTTAAAAAATACATTTAATGAGGTATTACCAGTATTAATCACAAAGCTGAATTTATTGGTCTTTTATATCTGTCTGGAGTTCAGCTTTAAAGCTATTTATATCGGTTTCTAGACGGTAATATGACTGCACAGATGAAAAGTAAACTCTTGGTATCTGACAGCAACAGAGCACTTCACATATCATCACCGGCAATTAAACAAAAAATCTGTCTTAACAATATTAGTTTACAACTCTCACACTCTGTTCCCATGCAAAGACGATGGATAGCTTGATATTATAAAACAAAGCATTGGCACAAATTAATAAATAAAGTTCCTCTTTTATGGTATAATAATCAGTAATTATATATTGTTTATGAGATTACAATACATCACAAAGCCGTCAAATCGCAGAGAGGTTTATGATGGTACACAAAGGTCGAGATCGCAGGCTGGACAAAATTTGCTTCTCAGAATGTTACTGAGTGAACGAAGTATAAACTTGAGGAATTATATTCCAAACTGTCCATACTGAGGCCATTTTTAAAGCCAAAAATACAATAATGGAGAACATGTACTTTGTCCATACACGCAGGGAAAGCAACAAGTCCCCCTGTACATACTTACCTTGCTTTTATTCCCTTTCGACTATGTTCAGCAACCAGGAGCAAGGAAAGATTGCCTTGTGGAAGCCCCAATAATAGCTTGCACTGGGCTGATTCTCTTCCTGTGCTAAATAATACGCTGCTGGGTATTTTCTTTGCTCCCAGAGGCTGAACAAAGTGGCAGGGCAGTGTAGAAGAGGTTAGTAATGCACTGCAGGGGGACTGAGCTTTAGAGCTGAACTCCGGTCTGAAAAGATAAATACCATTATAGTGGGGGCCCCCGTTACAATACTTACCTTATTCCTTGCTCCTAGAGGTGCCCTCCATCTGTGAAACCAGTCCCCTGAGGGATTGTTCACACCAAGTGTGGCGCAGATGCAGAACAGTTACAGAACGCAGCAAACCTGCACACAATGTATTCCAATGGAATTTTGGGCTCTAGTTCACACCACAGCGTTCAGTTCCAGAGCATGTGGAAAAACTGCAGCATGCCCTATTTTTTCTGCTCTGGAACGCACTAAAACACATGCAAACACCCTGGAACGCACTGAAAGCCCGTTTTAGGTTAAAACATTTTTTTTAAACGGCACGAAACGCGGCAAAACGCACTGCATATGCAGAAACTCATGCAGATCTGGTCCGGATTTGGTGTGAACAAGCCCTGAAGCGTCTTCTCTAATGAGCTCCTGGCCACAGTCACATGCTTTTCTCCTCCACATACAATGCAGGACTGATAGTCCTACATTGTATGTGATGACATTAAGGGATTGTCCACAGTGTCAGGGAGACGAGGATAGTGTGGATTAAAGCAGAACTCCGGTTAAATGTTATTAACCCTCGCACTGGGGCTACCCTTGGGTCAAAAATAAAAAAGCTATACTCAATCCATCCTCCGAGCTGGCTTGCTCACAAACTAGTCCCTGGAGCCTCTTTCCCTCTCTGCTGCAGCAGTCTAAGGTCGCTGAGTCATAACGTTCTATACACAGTGTACAGGACGTGAGGACGTCGAGGGGCATAACATTGCTGCAGCGAAGGACTAGACAGTCTGGAGGGAACGGTGTCACATCTGGCCGGCTCGGAGGATTGGGTGAGTATAACTTTATTTTTGACCCTAGGCAAAAACAAGCACTTAAACTTAACCCCATGGTAGCCCCACTGCACGGGTTGCTACTTTTTTTACCCAGCATTGTTTTTTAAGGGAAGTAAATCAGAATCTTCATTGCCCCCTAGAGTTAACAAGCTCATAATCATTGCAGTGTAAGGTGGTGGTGGTGGGGTTGTAGGGGTGTTCGGCCACTGCAAGGGTATTTTTTTTCCCAGCCAAGCTTCAAAGCTTTGCCGTAAATGGACATAACATGGGTTTGCTTTCTCGTTAATTATGATGTGCATTAGGGGCCACTATACCTCAGCAAACCGATCAATGTATATCTGCAATTAAAAGGGACTACCACTGCTGACCCCCTTCTGAAAATGATAGTTGACTGGCTGTTATACTAACAAACTGGCTTCAATACTTCCTGAATTACTGACTGAGAACAAGTAACAAGTATACAAATCAGGAAAGTCAGAACCTAATTTCAATTTCCAAGTCAGAACCTAATTTCCATTCCAGTTGCTGTTCCCGGTCAGTAACTGCCAGTGCAGAAGAATGGGGGTCACAGGCAACCTGCATGTCCCATGGCAGAGCTCAGAAATGGCTGCCTCCAGGTTTCTCCCATTACAAGTTTCCTTTAAGATAATTAGAAGACATATTCCTACCCTGAGGAGGCATCCAGTGAGAAGGAGGTCACAGGTCGGCTGAAATTACGAAGATCCCAAAGCAGCAACTCTCTCTCTCTGACCTAATGAGACAGATGGAGGAATTAGATCAAATGCTGACACTCACAAAATGACATTATTAATTTTTCAGAGCTTTTTGTTTCCTTAGAGACAGATAAAGTGAGTGTCAAGTTGAGGGTTAAATGTAAAGTGTTAAGGGAGATAAGATCTTGTTTTAGGGGTTAGGTGACCAGTGTTTTGGTAGAGGAGAGGAAAGTGTAGAAGATACTTTATTTGAATTACTATTAAATAATTGGAGAAGAAATATATGGCAAATATGGGCAAGATACCACCGCGAGCTGTATATGTCATGTGACGTCTAGCATTTCCACAGAAAGGAGACCGGAGTGAGATAGTGAGGCCTTGGGGAGCACTCTACCTGGTTAAATCCAGATGTTAATAGATGGTTGTTAGAATTTGTCCACAGTACTCGAGAGTCTTTATTGCTGTCATGGCCCTGGGCATCCTGAAAGAAAGCAAGTCAATGTTAATAGAGGAAAAAAAGCGAAATAAAAATCTATCCCTTTAAAGGGCTGTCCAATGGACATGCAACCAGCAACCCTTTACAGCTTAATGACTGGGAAGCATGAATGCTCAGTGATTAGCACAGTGGCCTAGTATTAATTCCTAAAGGGTACATAATATTTCTGGAGTATGTATGTACATTCTTCCCACGACTGTACGAGTTTCCTCCAAGGGCCCTCTATTCCTATTACAAGACATAAACATACTGGTAGGCTACTCACATTTCAAAAATGGCGCTAGAACATGTCAGGGTGATTGGGGTAAGTACAATAAACCGTAAACTACTATAGAGGAAGGGACTGATGTGACTTTTTAATATCTAACCAATTAATATAAATACAAATATCTTTATAGAATTATGGAGATCAATGATCTTATTATCAACACAGATTCATAAACAGGTCATAGTATGGTGCAAGCAGACACATTAATGCAAAGAGGAACCACATAACCCACACCAGCCTATAAAGAACCTTAAAAATCAGTGGCCAATTCATGCTGTCACCTTAGACCCTATGGGGTATTATCATTCTGTTTTCATTTATTGCAAGCAACACTGCTGCAGCTACACAGCCATAACGTCTTATAAGCCCTCTGGATTCAGTGCAGCAGCCTGCCAGAGAAAGCTACACTATGGCCAAAAGTGTGTGGATATCTGATCATCACCTTTTCTGTTCCAGCAAGATTGTGCCCAATGTGCACAGAACCAGCTCCATAAAGACATGGTTTGATGAATTTGGTATGGAAGAACTTGAATGGGCTGCACAGAGCCCTGACTTCAACCCTAGTGAACACCTTTGGGATGGATTGCATGCCAAGTCTTCTCGCCCAACACAATACCTAACCTCAACCCCAGTGAACACCTTCAAAATGAATTGCATGCAAGGACATCTCGCTCAACACAATACCCAACTCACAAGGCGTCACAAGGGGGGGTGCGGCCCGCACCCGGGTGCCACCATTGGAGGGGTGACACCAAAATGACTGACAGTCATTTTTGCATCACCCTATGAAAAGTCGGGCACTCGGACTCACGGACCGAGAGCACGACAGTGTCAGGAGAGAGGAGGAGACCCAGCGGCATACCTCTAATCCCGCCGGTTGAACGTCCCCTCCTATCTCTGCTGACATCCATCCCTAAGGCCCCATTCACACTGAGCGATTTATCTCGCGGATCGCTCTCCAATGCATCTCAATGGGGCTCTGTCCGTCGCTGTCGCGGGTCGTGCGTCGCTACAGCAGGACCCTTTTTGGAGCGGATTTTGCCGCGATTCTAGGTTGCTCAATGCAACCATTTGCGCGATATCGCGCAAAATGCAAATCGTGCGACAAACGCGCGCTTTGCGAATCACTCAGTGTGAATGGGGCCGTAGATGGCTGCCGGCAGGCGTCAAGACGACCGCGCATGCGCGATGACGTCACGGCGGGGGTGTCACCCAGCCTTCGGACCCGGACACCCCTGCCCCAACTTCAACCCTATTGAACACCTACGAAATGAATTGCATGCCAGGTCTTCTCATCCAACACAATACCTAACTTCAACCCTAGTGAACACCTATGGGATGAGCTGCATGCCAGGTCTTCTCGTCCAACATCAATACCTTACTTCACAAATGCTCTGTGGAAAGCCTTCCTAAAACAATGAGCTCCAGACAAATAAAAAAAGGAACGTGAGGTAACAACGGCATTCCTAAATCACAGAGGCAGAAGTATAAAATTGTATAAAATTGTACAAATGTGTACAATGATGATGAGGAGAAAACTATAGTAAGCACTGCAATCCAAACCACTGTGACACAAAAGTATAACGAGTACTCAGTTATCCAGGGTAATACAAGTCATAAAGGCAAACCAGCAATTCAAAGGATGAAAAGACACAAAAGCAGACCACAAGAGACAAGAACTCCATAATAATTTTCACAGACTGTTCCCAATATAGTGTATGTCAGCTACAGACTGACTAAGTTACCTACTGGCTGCTTATATCTCTTGGGGACAGTGGTGAGATTTTCTCATCAAAATCCTTGGTTTACCTTAGAGTTTTGTGTGTTTTTTGCTTGCCTTGAAGTTTTGGGTATATTTACCCACTTTGGGGTTTTCACACTCCTCATCCTGCATTCACCATAAACAGAATGCACTAAAAAAACCAACAGGGAGGGCTATTCTTAATTTGGACAATGTAGAGACCTTGGAAATGCAAGACCATCACAATAGAGTTCCTAAAAGATATACAAAACCACTCACTGGTCTAACGCTCCCATAAATACTGGAACCCAAAATATCAGTTTGAGTGAGCATGCCCTTCAAATAAAACCTGTAGTGAAAGATGTTACCCGGGGCCTTTACCCCTTTCGCTGTTTAAAGTTGCTAATTGGATCATAAATCTGGAGCGCAGACCTACCATCTACGCAATTGCCATATAGGCCGATAGTTGTGATAAGAGTTGTAGAATGTGTAGTCTCCTGGCTCCTTGAAGGTTTGTACCTATAATATGAGGTTACATTTGCTGTGATTTCATGATTGTTCTGAATACCTGTTGTACTGATGTAATGTGAACCAATATCTTTACATTGTGTGTTACTTGTGAAATTTCAATAAAAACATTGAGACAGAAACCTGTAGTGAAAGGATATGGAGGTTGCCATTACTCACTTCGCCTTCTGAAAATGCTACTTGCCTGTCTGAGGATTTAATACTTTTTGAGTCACTAAGCTAGAACAGCAATCAGAGCATTAGCTTCAGAGTGAAGCCTAAACTCCTAAACTGCATACTTGTTAGGGACTTGGCATGTACTAAAGCCATTGGATCAGCATGACAGCCAGACAGCTAGTTTTTTTTACATGGAGAGGACAGCTATGGCAGTCTCTATATTTCTCCGGTACAGGCCTCCTTTACATTTAGGTCCCATGTTTGATTAAGAGAGCTTTGAAAAACATTACTTCACAATGGCCAACATAATATTTATTTATACAGTGCAGTACAGGAACCTGCTGCCAGCTACTAGTGTGACCTGAACCAGTGCTCAACCAGTCACTTCACTCCAGGCACATTTCAGGCATCTACAAATTGTACTGTCACTCAATGTGACCCCCATGCTGAGCCAACTGTAGGTCGGCCACTTCTGTAATGTGATCCCTACGCACAACTCTCACACACGCCATCTACTTCTGCTGCTGCCGTGTTGTGTGACTGAAGTATACATGACATGCTGCTTTAAGTGTGCCAGGGGGTGATATTAAGCTGGTTATGCCACAGACCCACAGTGAGCTGGCACACGCCAGACCTCTGTATCCAGACACAGCTGAAGCTTGCATGGATTATATTTCAATTTTACCTTCTATACTCTTGAATATTTAACCTATAATCCATGAAGTGTTGTGCGTACATGACATTTTTAAAAAGCAAAGTGAGAAGTATATGTGCCAACACCAAAATATTCATGACATCGTGTTTAGGAGGCAAGAAGAACCTGTAGGCCTTTATCAAGAACTCCAACTATGTAATGACAGAAACCAATCTACCAAAAGCCTGGGAACAGGTCATAAGGTTGGAGCAATTTCAACAAACTGTCTCTGTGTCCATGTCACAATCGTGATGCGTAATCAGACATTTTATGAACAGAAAATGAGAATGCAGCCTATCTACTAAGCAAAACTATGCACAGAAAATCCCACCATGGTCTTAGAGAAGCGTACCTACCAGTTCCTTCTATCAATTACCCAAGAACTGGCTATCATTTTACCAGGTTAAGTATAACCTTTTGCTGAGCCATAAATTCAACCTGCCCATCTACCACCACAGCTACAGGCTACCTATGTCTCTCCTGCTTGCAAAGAATCTATTCTTGCCTACAAGGCTACCCAACCAGTAGGACCATGAGGGTCTACATCAGGTGCTGTTGTCACCTTGGGGAAGGGGACACATGATGAAGTTATAGAAAACATCTAGCCTACCCATATATGAAGACAATTTCATGCATCCTGTGGCCTCCTAGCCTTCAAAAAGCAAAAGTTCTACTACGTCCTGTCACAAAAACACTGTCAGTAACTGGGAATGGTCACATCACTGGAACACAAGGAACCAAATGGCTCCAGTTGTTGAGGAATATAAATCCTGTTATTGTTTAATATAAATTCTAGGGATGTCCCGATACCATTTTTTCCAGACCAAGTACAAGTAGTTTCCCTCAGGTACTTGCCGATACCAATTACTGATACTTTTTCTTAAAAGGGACATGTGATATTTTTTCTAAAACAATACAGACTTATGATTTTAGGGCAGTTTCTTTATAATTATGAAAAACTGTAACTCAATCTATAATTAAACAGCAATGGAGAATGGCAACCAGCAATATAGGACCACAGATCCCATCAATCCATGATTAAACAGCAATTTTACAGGGCTGTGTGTGGTGTCACCAGGGCTACATGCAGATCTCACCAGGGTGGCGGGCAGGTCTCACCAGGGTGGCGTGCAGTTCTCACCAAGGCTGTATGCAGATCTCACCAGGGCTACGTTTGGGTCTCACCAGGGCCGTGTGCAGATCTCACCGGGCCTCTGCAGGTGGGTGGCGGGTTGAGTGGGTGGGTGCCGGGCTGAACAGGTAGGATCCGGGCTCATGCCAGGCTCCGGGGATGTACAGGCAGGTGTGGGGCTGTCCTGTGCAGTGGCGGGAAGAGGCGGCAATGTATAACCGGACCGGCACTGTCAAAGACAGCTGCATGAGGTCCCAAGCAGGCTGTCTGAGGTCCCGAGCAAGCTCGGGACCTCAGTCACCTGAACAAAAATTTAAAGGGCCGGTATCGGCCTTCAGAATTGGGCCATTTTCACAAGTACAACTACTCGTAAAAATGCCCTTTATCGGGCCCGATACCCATACTAGTATCGTTACTGGGACATCCCTAATAAATTCCACAAGATTCTGGAGTGCATCTTTGTGAGGTCAGGTACTAATATTGCACAAGAAGACCTTGCTCACTATCGGCTGTCCAAATTATCCCAAAAGTGTTCGGTAAGGTTGAGGTCGGAGCTCTGTTCAGACCACTCGGGTGTCTCCACAGCAGATGTTTCAAACCATGTCTTTACTATGTGGACTTTATGAACAGGGGGGCAGTCATGCTGAATTAGAAAAGGGTCTTCCCCAAACTGTGGCTACAAGGTAAGGATTTGACTATCAGCTGAAATGTCTTTGTATGCTGTAGCATTAACAGGACCCTGCATTGGAAATTTGGAGGGGTAGCCACATACATTCAGTTATATAATGTAGATGAGATTGTCTGGTGTTCACAAACTTTTGGGAACATAGAGTACCTGTGAAAGTCTAATATCTATAGACCAGTAGGTTGACCTCCCTGGCAGATTTGTCTGGCAAGCTGGGCTTGCCAAAAAATTGCCAGGCCAAATATTTAGAGAAAAGTTATCTAGTCATGGTCTTTTTCTCATGTCTAGTTGCGCTCCAGCCTGGGAACTTGTAACTTCTCAGCAGCAATACATGCTCAGCCATCTTGATAGTGGGTACCATCTTGATCCTATTACTGCCTATAGACTTTATTAACAAAAATAACAAATTCAATTTCTCCCCATATGATACACATTGTGTGCTATGAGTTCAACCGCCACAAAGAGGCTTTTCTCCTTTGCTCTCTAGATAATTCCTCTACCCCCCCATCAAAGTGGATGGTGTTATCCCACATTTCGGCATATAATGAAGTTAATAAAAAACAGCTACAATGAATGGAACTAGTTTTGGACTCCCATTTATTTTAAATATCTTTACAAAGAAACTGTTCTGCTGCCATGACAATAGCCTTTCTCCCACTATATTAGAGACATTTTGTAAAAACAAAAAGTTTCAGAAAAAAAGATTACTCCATAGACACTAATGCCTTTGTGTCAGGGTCATGAAATGGCCACAACTAAACGTTCACCTGCAAAGTCCTTTTATCTAATGATGGAAAAATAGACATGAAAAAGATCATTTGTACATTGCAAAATGACAGATAATTACAAAGATTAACTTTCTGCAACACTGGTGTGCTACAAGGATCCTTTTATTATAATTTTACAAGATGCACAATTATGGCAAAGTAGCATGCCTGCGTGTGTCTGAAGGTAGCCTAAGAAAATGACAGATAATGGAAGAGCCATTAAACAAAATGCCAGTCCACACAATAGTAATATTTACTACCCACTGAAGAGTTTTGGGTGCTTCTGCCCACCTTTGGGTTTTCTTTTACATCATCACCATCATCATAACAAAAAGATAATAATATCTGTGGCTATCATGCAGAATTAGCAGCTCAAGGGCAAGGAACTCACCCTAAGAATCTGTTTTTTAAGAGACACTAAACTCAGCAGCTAAACCTTAAAAATACATTCAAGCACCTTACCTATTAACAAAAATGTAACTTATTTGTGTATCACTCGGCTGTAGATCCTCAAATCATCTCTGAATTGGTGCTGACACTGTCCTTCCTTCTGAAGGGGGGATACTTTTGTTCCCCATGGTCCCTGTGTGTGTTGTAATGTAGCCACCGCTCCAAGCTTCGTGATAGAATATAATTTCAACAAAAATGATTAAACTGAACGTGAGAGTGTAATCCATCATGGGAGTGAGCTTGGAGCAGTGGATACTTTGCAATACACACAGGGATCATGGGGAACATAAGTAGCCACCCTCCAGAAGGAAGGACAGTGTCAGCACCAATTCAGGGATAATTTGAGGATCTACAGCTGAGTGATACACAAATAAGATGCATTTTTGGTAATGGCTAAGGTACTTATTTGTGTATTACTCCGCTTAGTTTTAAAATAGAGTGGAAGGGGATTAGAACTCATGTCAGGTTTTTACTGCTGTCTGCGTTCCTGTTTAGGGAGATTCACCCTCACAATTTTTTCTGTGTGTTAAAAAAAGTTTTTTAAAAAATCTCAAATTGTGGGTTGTCAGCAGAACAGATAAAGACAATAAATGTTCCAATGGGGACAACAAATCTGGTTCTGGTGACCCTGCTGACCACCTGGGATTTCCTTCTTTTAAGTTGGCTGTAAGACAGTAAGTGAACAGAAATCTCCCCAATGGGACACTGATAGCAAAAGAAAAAGTTGACTGGGTTATAACCCTTCCTGGGCCTATCCAACATTGAAATGGAATGTTTTTGTGTCAGTTCGACTTTAAAGGGGAAGTAAAGGGGGTAAAAAATGCTGGGCAGTAGGGATTTTTGGCAGAACAGGCATGCAAAGTTCTTCCTCTCTCCCTCAGTTTTTTTTATTTTTTTGTGTACATTGTATGGAATGTGCACCATATAGTGTACACACTCAGCCCATTGATGGCATCTCTACGGTAGCGGTGCTATGTGTTTTTGCAGCGTTTTTTTTTTGCTTGAGTGGGGCCATCAGTATGTTAGCTGCAGTGCGTTTGACGCGTTTTGCGTTTCCGGACCGTACAAAATGTGACATGTAGTATTTTTCTGTCGTAACCTGAACGGACTGCACACGTAAGAACTGTAGCCCATAAAATACATAGGGATACATTGGGATGCATTTTTAGTGCAGGAGCGTACGGATCAGGTCAGCACAGAAAACGGACGTCGCGTGAACAGGCTCTAAAGGTAAGTGCTGACATTAACATTGGAGGGAGGGAAAACATTTTTTGACTTTAATGTCACTTTAAATATAAAATTTTTCGTGTGGGTGTGAAAGGTGGACTGTGAGTCACCAGAATGTCGATATAATAAAGTAAGATTTTGTTTTCCTCTTTGGAAAACATTTGAGTGTCTACCCTACCTTTGGCTACATTATTTTTATGTGTAGCACCCACCAAGGTATCTACATGGGTTTGAGTTCTGTGTTATTAGAATAGGGTGACCATTTGTCCCCGGATTGAGGAGACCGTCCCTGGACAAATTATGTCCCCAGGAACATAAAATAACCCCCCTGGATCCACCGACGAGCGCAGCCTGCCATCTCCCACTCTGTCAGAAGCTGCATACAGCATGTGCTGGTTACTATTTAAAGCGGTGCACGCTGTCAGCAGCTTCTGAGAAGATACGCTGTTACTGTAGTGGGGAAGCCGGCTGAGCATTTTGCGTAGCTCCCGCTACGCTAATAGCGTATTTTCTCAGAAGCTGCATACAGCGTGCGCCAGTTTTAATAGTAACCGTTACATGCTGTAAGCTGACAGCGTGGGAGACGGGCGGCTGCGTTAGTCGGTGGATCCAGGGATCAGGCGAGTATTAAAAAAAATTATATTTTTTTTTTATTCTATTTTCCCGGGGAAATTTCCAAGTTTACCAAATACAATGCATATATAATTTGAGGAAAATATGCTAATAAAATAGTTTTTTTTCCATTTGCCAATAACAAAAAATGTCCCCAGATTTCATTTTAAAAATCTGGTCACCTTATATTAGAAGCATATTACATATATTTAAACCAATTATGATAGGTTTAATGACCCCAAAACATGACATTAACGCACTATGCATGTATAGACTTGTGTGTGAGCGCTGGGACTGGGATGATATGTCACTGTTACTATATATAGCCATCACCCCAGAGGAGCCCTTACTTCCCACGACCCTGAACTCCCTAATCCCACACACTTCCTGCAAGCGGGACACAGACACAAGAGATGTATATACACACTGCTACACATGCACAAATACACCATTACCACTGACTGACACATTCCCATTTAGATTAAAAAAAAGTTGTCAGAGATACACAATGCACAATGCGCAGCTATGCAAAAAATCTGTGTACTCATATAGGCACACATATGTCGCATCTGATCTACAAATATACATTCATCTCCCAGGGGAAAAAAATCGTTATGGATTGGAGATGTTTAGTAACAGATGGGGTAGTTATATGTCTGTTTAATCAGCACCAGCTCAGTACATAAACTCACTCGCTTGTTAATTTTCCTGCCATTTTTGTTGACATGTTGCCATGACAACTGAGGCCTAGTATCCTGGTTTCACCAAGGGGATCCCACCGGGCAAACATCAAATCTTTGGGAATTACTCGCTGGGGACACAGCTGTGACTGTCACGGAGCAAATATTTCACCCTGTACAACTAATGATGGCATTCCTTCAGTGTACAGGAAACGGCAAGCACTTAAATATCAGTTCTAGGGTGCATTAAGCCTTCTATAAAATGTACGAAATAGAGGACTTTGTCACCTTGACAACACATTTTTTAATTTAAAGGGATTTCTTACTTTTTGCATGAAAGTGAAGAATAAATTCAGGCTGGTAATGCCACTGGTGGGGGTCTTTTCGGACCCCCACTGATCTGCTCCAGGGCCAGACAACGGATTACAGTAATTCATGTGCAAAAGACCCATTCCAAATGCAATATACTGCTACAGATGAGCTGGATATTATTATTATACAGGATTTATATAGCGCCAACAGTTTGCGCAGCGCTTAACAAAACAAGGAAGACATTACAATCACAATACAATTCAAGACAAGATGGTATGGAGGGCCCTGCCCCTGAGAGCTTACAATCTAAAAGGGAAGGGGAAGTGATACATGAGGAGGTAGCTGTGTGGGGATGAATTGGTTGAGAACATGATGGTTGAGTGGTTAGTTTGAGGTGGGATAGGCTTCCCTGAAGAGATGAGTCTTAATCGATCGCCTAAAGGCAGTCAGAGTGGGATATAGTCGGACAGCTTGGGGTAAAGAGTTCCAGAGGATGGGAAGAGACTCTAAATATCAATGGATATCAATGCAACTGGCCAAAATTATGACAGTCTGAGTGTTTCTTAATGTGCGTTCACACCCGATGTGTTCGGGCTGCTTGCTCCATTTGCCTTGTCATGGGTGGGCAGAGCTCACACCACCACGTTGGGACTGGCTCTACCATGCTTGCATAATTGACTTTTGTAAAAAGAACTGGTACCAAATTTCTTGGCTAAACAATGACTGCAGTAAATCAGCAGCAGTCACTGTCCGTGTATTCTGACAGCAGCTACCCGCCACTGTCGAATTACAATAGACCAGGGGGAGGATTCCAACATCTGCGTTTTTAGGGTGGATGGGTGAATCAAGAGTTTTTTCTTGCTCAGCCCCAGAACTAACCACCAGTGTATGCCCAGCCTTAGACTATGGAAAGCATAAATGCTCAGAATATAATGGCCCTGCAGGGAAGATTCCATCATCCACAATTGCTTGCATGGAAGGGGACCAAAATGATTACTGGCCAGCCTAAGTGTTGATAATATCTCAGCTTGGGTTTCTAATTCTTTATCACTTTCACCAAAAACAAGCAAAAAATTGGGTTGGAGAAACACTTTAAGATATCAACACTATGCTTGAAATCAAGTCCAAACATGGCGCGGTAAAAATAGATGTGAACACTGTAATTAACCTGCTTTTTAAATAGGTCGTGCCTACAATCATTCTCTGTGTAACGAACAATACGAAACAAAAGGTCCTACATTAAAGAAACCTGTTCAATCACTCGAAAGGAACATTAGCTTGGCACAACAGGGCTGGATATGCAAAGTGGACTAGATACATCCCATAGGAAAAAGTTCACATTTTAAAGCAGATTCTTAAGCTTTTCTTAACTGACCTGCTGCCCTTAACAGGAAGTAAAAGAATTTTACAGCAAGCTGGATCCCTCTGATTGTGACCATTGCCTGGACATTTGTCCTTTCTCCATTATGCCTAAACAATATTTCCCAAAGTCTCTTAATCAGAGACCAAAAGGCCAATTCCTAGACACTGGTCATCTGACCTCTCCGGAAACCAGGAGGAAATCTGAAAATTAGAAAAAAAAAACTACACCTGGCGCCTTTCCTGGTGCAATAAAACCTTTTAATCAATGCAAAACATGTAAGGAAATATATATACCTCAAGGAAAGCAAGGGTTAAAGACATCACTGAATTCTGAAGGACTTTATTACACCTGAAAAGTTTACTCTACTGTGAATTATGTAGGACTTTATTACAAGTGGCACATGGACCACATTCTGAACTATGTAGGACTTTATTACAAGTGGCACATGGACCACACTCTGAACTATGTAGGACTTTATTACAAGTGGCACATGGTGGCACATGGACCACACTCTGAACTATGCAGGACTTTATTACAAGTGGCACATGGACCACACTCTGAATTATGGAGGACTTTATTACAAGTGGCACATGGACCACACTCTGAATTATGGAGGACTTTATTACAAGTGGCACATGGACCACACTCTGAATTATGGAGGACTTTATTACAAGTGGCACATGGACCACACTCTGAATTATGAAGGTCATTGTAACAGGTGGCACATGTACCCCATTGATACTAGGAGATCAGCAAACATATGTAGAATTGCATTGACTGATTAAAGCTCAGATACTCAGACTTGGTTCTGTGGGATGGGCGTCCAATGTTTGGATTTCTCATGTCAACAATTGTGAAACAGTTTTATATCTTCCAGGAATGTTAGAAAATGATGAATCACAATGAGCAGAAAGTTTGCCAGGATTTAGTCTAGTATAAACAATTATTTTGGAGTGTGTAGCCAATGACAAGCCGTGCTATAGACTTCTTCAACTCTGTACCCATCTAGCTGAATATTAAAGGAGAGGAGAGCTCTGTGTCCTGATGTCTGTGTATTAGGAGGAGAGGAGGGCTCTGTGTCCTGATGTCTGTGTATTAGGAGGAGAGGAGAGCTCTGTGTCCTGATGCCTGTTTATTGGGAGGAGAGTTACATAGTACTGAGGTTGAATAAAGACACAGGTCCATCAAGTTCAACCTTTGTGTGTCTGTGTGTGTCTGTGTGTGTTTGTGTGAGTATACAAGTCTACTGTGTGTGTTCTCGTTTTTAAGAGTACCTGTTACCCCTGTATGTTATGGTCTCTGAGGAACGTATCTAAATGATTTTTGAATGATTCAATACCTCTGCTGATACCACTGCTTGTGGCAGAGAGTTCCAAAATGTAACCCGCTCTACCTGAAAAGAAGCCCCTATGCCCTTTGTGGTTAAATCTTATCTCCACCAATTTTAGGTGGTGGCCTCTAGTCTTTTTTATGGAGTTTTTGTAGAGGAGAGCTCTGTGTCCTGATGTCTGTGTATTAGGAG
>NW_017306287.1:3746992-3752141 GCF_000935625.1 Nanorana parkeri
GAGGAGAGGAGAGCTCTGTGTCCTGATGTCTGTGTATTAGGTGGAGAGGAGAGCTTGCGTCCTGATGTCTGTATATTAGGAGGAGAGCTCTGTGTCCTGATGTCTGTGTATTAGGAGGAGAGGAGAGCTCTGCGTCCTGATGTCTGTGTATTAGGAGGAGAGGAGAGCTCTGCGTCCTGATGTCTGTGTATTAGGAGGAGAGGAGAGCTCTGCGTCCTGATGTCTGTGTATTAGGAGGAGAGGAGAGCTCTGCGTCCTGATGTCTGTGTATTAGGAGGAGAGGAGAGCTCTGCGTCCTGATGTCTGTGTATTAGGAGGAGAGGAGAGCTCTGCGTCCTGATGTCTGTGTATTAGGAGGAGAGGAGAGCTCTGCGTCCTGATGTCTGTGTATTAGGAGGAGAGGAGAGCTCTGCGTCCTGATGTCTGTGTATTAGGAGGAGAGGAGAGCTCTGCGTCCTGATGTCTGTGTATTAGGAGGAGAGGAGAGCTCTGCGTCCTGATGTCTGTGTATTAGGAGGAGAGGAGAGCTCTGCGTCCTGATGTCTGTGTATTAGGAGGAGAGGAGAGCTCTGCGTCCTGATGTCTGTGTATTAGGAGGAGAGGAGAGCTCTGCGTCCTGATGTCTGTGTATTAGGAGGAGAGGAGAGCTCTGCGTCCTGATGTCTGTGTATTAGGAGGAGAGGAGAGCTCTGCGTCCTGATGTCTGTGTATTAGGAGGAGAGGAGAGCTCTGCGTCCTGATGTCTGTGTATTAGGAGGAGAGGAGAGCTCTGCGTCCTGATGTCTGTGTATTAGGAGGAGAGGAGAGCTCTGCGTCCTGATGTCTGTGTATTAGGAGGAGAGGAGAGCTCTGCGTCCTGATGTCTGTGTATTAGGAGGAGAGGAGAGCTCTGCGTCCTGATGTCTGTGTATTAGGAGGAGAGGAGAGCTCTGCGTCCTGATGTCTGTGTATTAGGAGGAGAGGAGAGCTCTGCGTCCTGATGTCTGTGTATTAGGAGGAGAGGAGAGCTCTGCGTCCTGATGTCTGTGTATTAGGAGGAGAGGAGAGCTCTGCGTCCTGATGTCTGTGTATTAGGAGGAGAGGAGAGCTCTGCGTCCTGATGTCTGTGTATTAGGAGGAGAGGAGAGCTCTGCGTCCTGATGTCTGTGTATTAGGAGGAGAGGAGAGCTCTGCGTCCTGATGTCTGTGTATTAGGAGGAGAGGAGAGCTCTGCGTCCTGATGTCTGTGTATTAGGAGGAGAGGAGAGCTCTGCGTCCTGATGTCTGTGTATTAGGAGGAGAGGAGAGCTCTGCGTCCTGATGTCTGTGTATTAGGAGGAGAGGAGAGCTCTGCGTCCTGATGTCTGTGTATTAGGAGGAGAGGAGAGCTCTGCGTCCTGATGTCTGTGTATTAGGAGGAGAGGAGAGCTCTGCGTCCTGATGTCTGTGTATTAGGAGGAGAGGAGAGCTCTGCGTCCTGATGTCTGTGTATTAGGAGGAGAGGAGAGCTCTGCGTCCTGATGTCTGTGTATTAGGAGGAGAGGAGAGCTCTGCGTCCTGATGTCTGTGTATTAGGAGGAGAGGAGAGCTCTGCGTCCTGATGTCTGTGTATTAGGAGGAGAGGAGAGCTCTGCGTCCTGATGTCTGTGTATTAGGAGGAGAGGAGAGCTCTGCGTCCTGATGTCTGTGTATTAGGAGGAGAGGAGAGCTCTGCGTCCTGATGTCTGTGTATTAGGAGGAGAGGAGAGCTCTGCGTCCTGATGTCTGTGTATTAGGAGGAGAGGAGAGCTCTGCGTCCTGATGTCTGTGTATTAGGAGGAGAGGAGAGCTCTGCGTCCTGATGTCTGTGTATTAGGAGGAGAGGAGAGCTCTGCGTCCTGATGTCTGTGTATTAGGAGGAGAGGAGAGCTCTGCGTCCTGATGTCTGTGTATTAGGAGGAGAGGAGAGCTCTGCGTCCTGATGTCTGTGTATTAGGAGGAGAGGAGAGCTCTGCGTCCTGATGTCTGTGTATTAGGAGGAGAGGAGAGCTCTGCGTCCTGATGTCTGTGTATTAGGAGGAGAGGAGAGCTCTATGTCCTGATGTCTGTGTATTAGGTGGAGGGAAAGGCTTTGTGCACTGACATTTGTATATTAGGAGAATTCTGTACATAAGGGTTCAGGTTTGGATCTGGCTTCTTCCATATTACAAGGGCACAGGCTTCTGTTAGGGAAGTTTGAGCCATTTCTCATGAGAAGCCTGGTTTGAATGGCTAATGGAGAACATGTGCTGAAGCATTTTTGCGCCAAGCAGAAGAATATACTGAAATTAAACCCTCTCTTCAAAGCCAGATCTGCAGAACATTCCTACACTAATAGTTTCAACACACACATCTCAGCATTAACCTCCTCCATGCCGGTTTGTAAATGTTATGAATGCAAATAATAGTCATTTTGATAAGACGTAGGTGCCAAATAACAGAAACGGGGAATGCATTCAATGCGTTCCTATGGCCAACCCCTCTACTTTTAATCAATGAGACACTGCAGAAGTCAGTGCAAGGAGGATTTGATGCCCCTGGCAATCAGACTGTTCCAGTGTAGGCAACGTAGTGAAATCCAACAGCATAAAGGGGCATTCATCTATACCCCTTGTACTGAACTTGAAGGTAAACTATATCACATAAACCGGCATCGAGGATGTATACAGCTGAAGATGGGGAAAAAAATCCAACCACTTTGAAAGGCTGCAAAATGCTTTTTTAGGGATAAAATGCAACAACTGAATCCCTGTAATATATTATGCTATGTATACACTGATTACATTGTCAGCCAATCATCATTATGTATATGTAATAAAATGCAACTATAGAATCACTTTAGAGGGAATTCATACATGTTTAAGGCTTGTAGTTATTTTAGACACACACACACACACACACACACACACACACACACACAATCGGAAACAGTAACAATTTAGGGGTCTATCTGTAAACATTTTGCAGGGCCCTTCACCCTGCGAATATCTGTGAACGTTTATTTTGTGCAGTTAATAGAAAAAACGGACATTCTAATATATTTTTATTTCAGGTTGCATGTATTGCAATACAGTGCTCAGAAGGGGGTCTGCCCCTAAAAACGCGTAAGCTAGCTGCCGGCATCACTGGAGGGTCCAGTGAGGGTGGATTGCTTCTTCCTGTGCTATTCTGTCCTTTAATGATGTCTATGCCCACATTCTTGTCAAGTTTGTGAGTACCATTTTCATTTTTAAATTGCTCAAATAATATTTCACAAGGAGGAGGCACCTGCTTTGTATTCTTGACTTCTGTGCTTACAGACTGTATATCTGCAGTGTGAGATCTAAGGCACTGCTACCTCTGACTGCTTAGTCTCAGGAGATTTTCTGATGTTACTACTGTGCTGATCACTGTTCTCCTCGCTGGAAGCTCTGATATGGGAAGCAAAGCCCTGCCTCTACCAAGATGGCCGCCTCTACACAGACACACAGTGCAGAACAAGACAAGGCATTGCAAGTCTGTAATAGGGAAAAGATCAGTTGAAAGGAGACCACGTGTAATACTGGGGACTAGTCTTTTGCCCTTTGTGACTTTTTTTGGCCTCAACTTCCGGAGTTCAATTTTTCTTTAAAGCGGAACTCCAGCTATTAACAAAATTAACCCTTGCAGTGGTGCTACTTCCACACTGCAAGTGCTAACTGCTCGTTTTCGTCTAACAGCCAGAATACGGAAGATGTACTCAACTTGATCCTTGGTCCTGTGGCAGTCAGCACTCACCTCTATCCCCTGCCACTCCAACTGTGGTCCCTTGGCTTAGTCCTCCAGAGCCCTGGGGAGAAGAGGCTGCAGAGAATAATCTAGCAGGCAGGCAGGATCAAGGATCAGGTGAGTATATCTGATTTAATCCAGCCCCTAAACCAAAATGGGCAGTTAAAGGAGAACTATGAGGTGAGTGATTTCCACTCACCTCATAGTTCTAGCCGACCTGTGACAATGAAACTGTCACAGGTCGGCTCAGTAGATCGGGAGGTGAGCGAACACATACCGGCGTTCGCTCACCTCTTTATCCTGTCACGGCTCTCGGAACGGACGGGGGAGGGGGCGGGTACAGCTGGCTCTGCCTCTAGATAGGCAGAGCCAGCTGTCAGTCACGCAGCTGGGCGGATCCAGACATAATTGTCGGGATCTGCTTCAGCTGCGGCGTCATAGTATACCGCGAGCTACAGCTCGCTGTATACTGATCCTAGGGTGACGGGAGGACGCTAGTTTGTGTCCTCCCGTTACCCTAAGGAGAACTATGGGGAAAAGCCTTAACCCCATAGATCTCCTTTAATCCTTGCAGTGAGGGGCTAGCCCCACTGCAAGGGTTAATTTTGTTAATTCCTGGAGTTCCTCTTTAAATTAACTAATAAAGGGTTTCACTTTCCAGTTGCTATACATAAAGAGTTT
Organism: Nanorana parkeri; assembly: GCF_000935625.1. Taxonomy (NCBI): domain Eukaryota; kingdom Metazoa; phylum Chordata; class Amphibia; order Anura; family Dicroglossidae; genus Nanorana; species Nanorana parkeri. The sequence goes on from NW_017306287.1 coordinate 3,751,418, forward strand.
ACTTTTCAATGGGTTTCCATGGGTGGACCATAAAAAAGCAAGCAGATCAAGCAGTTATCACCTCCAAGCTTTTCAATGACACCAAAGTGGCACAACCCTCTGCAATCATAGCTCTGGACAAAAGGAAGGGGTTTCGATACTTGGAGGACCAGATGGAAACCCCCTTTAATGTCCTGGAGGTCAAAACAACACCTTCCCCCCCAAAAAAACCCTGCTCCATCTGCCCAAGTCATCCAGACCTGGTGCAGACTGTTCCGTCAAGACGGAGGAAATTGAGAGTATTTGGACAAGAGGGAGAAAGAGAGAGGAGGTTAGCAGGAATTTAATGATGCTGAAGGAAAGAATGTCTCTCCTCCTCCCTCCCCGTCCGCCCAGAGTGCTGAAGGATACTGAGCCGCCCTGCAACATCTGGAAGAGCTTTCTGCGGCCAATTCACCCACACACTCTCGGCGCGCGCACATACACACACAAACACACAGATGGGGCTGCCCAATTTAATTCTGCCACATGTGGCACTGGAAGCTCTGCCAACATACACAGGAACAAGCAGACCGTGTGGCGCCCGGCCCAACCTGTCCTCATCCGCTGACCTGGAGGACAGCGGTGGGGGCAGGTGATAAAATAATCTATTTCCAATGTGCGTATGGCGGGGATGCTGAGCGATTGACGCCCAGCGCATGACTAGTAATATCGCAGACGGAGGGGGGGGGGGGGGGTGGGGTTA
>NW_017306287.1:3752223-3790494 GCF_000935625.1 Nanorana parkeri
GGCTGTAGGTGTGCGCTATATAAATTACATATGTTGTAACATCAAACTCCTATGAAACCAACACTCGGCCACTAAATGGAAACTTTCAGAGAAGAACCACAAAAAGGTAAAATATGACCGGATTCGCGTCTAAAAAAGTGCGTTTGTCAAGGAGTGCTTTAAACTGTCTCATGCCTTGCCATAACTTGAGACAATTCTACTTAATTTGTCTTGCAGTGCTGAAAAATATGTCTCGGCGTGAATCGAATCCCACCACCCCCACCTCTTGAAATAACAGAGGAAATATAAGATTCTTATATGTTTATATAGATATATATAGAGATTACAGTTCACCTTTAACCGCTGATATACCGTATCTGCCGTAAAACCTGTTCCCATTGCGCTGATATGTGGAAAAGGGGTAAATAATAGAAAACACTTCTGCATGTACTATTACTCTCCTAAAAGGTACTGTGAGTGGCACTGTGCATAGTTTGCAGTCAGTATTGTTGTCTCTGGAACAAGTACAGGTGAGGCTCAAGATTCAAATCGGTCAGAACGCAATTGATTTTATTATTTATTACAGGTATTTATATAGACCCGACAATTTTACGCAGCGCTTTACATAGTGCGCATCAGTCCCTGCCCTGAAGGAGCTTACAATCTAAGGTCCCTATCTCACATGCATACATGGTGGGCCAATTTAGACAGGAGCCAAAAAACCTACCAGCATGTCTTTGGAGTATGAAAGGAAACTGGGGTACCCGGAGGAAACCCATACAAGCACAGGGAGAACATGCAAACCCCTTGCAGATAGTGTCCTGATCGGGATATGATAAAGCACAATGGTTCTCAACAAAGATGGGATGTCCCATATATAAGGGAATACAGGGTTGAAGATATACGCATATATACAGTCCAATGGGAGTGCCAGTATGAGAGTTCAAAAATGTTTAATAATGGAATGAGTATGAAAATGCAGAAAGCAAAAGTGTTTGGGGGGCTCCTAGCCCTTCCACTTCTTTTTATGTAGTATTAGGGACCACTCATTTGCTGTGTAGGGTATAACCAACATCACTGAATCAGCAAAACCGCTTTTTTTTTTTTTCGGACTGATTCGCTGCTTTTGGTTATAAACTACACAGCAAGTAATGAATCACTGGTCATTTCTGCCATTTTTGAGTCCATAATATAACCTATCATGTTTAAAGGAGAACTATGGGGTTAGGCTTTTCCCCATAGTTCTCCTTAGGGTAACGAGAGTACACAAACTAGCGCCCTCCCGCCACCCAAAGCTCGCGGTATACTGAGACGCCGCAGTCAGATTAGATCTGTGGATTTTCCCCATTAGCCCCCATTCACAGCCAAGCGATTTGAAGCTTGCTTCCAGAAGCGCTACAACACTCGACACATTTTCATGGTATTCTATTGTGCCCGTCACATCTGGAGTCAGCAAAAACACAGGAGCATTTTTGGGGCAAGATTAAGAGTATTTGGCCCCAACAGACTTCAATGGAAGTGCCTAACAACTTCAAAAATAGCTTTCCAATGGCGAAAACAAAAATACTCAAGCCTACAAATGTGTGCAAAATGGCCAAAGACGCCGACACTCAAGTGTAAATGGAAGTGTGAATGGAGCCTTAAACAAGGGTAGTTTTTTAAACATTTCATTGTAAGTGACATCTTTAATACCTCTTTACTAAACTGCTCTGTACCCTCTCCTACCCAGGTGCACGCTTTGGCGCACACACGCGGCAAGTGTGAATGGGGACTGAATGATTTATCAACTTTTTACCATAAGGTACCCAAAACCATATTCCATATCTAAGATGCAACCCTACAATTGAGTTTTACAGGAGCAATACTAGTCACATCACATGTTTATTTTGCACCTTTTTATACATCCCAAGTTTTCGGCTGCATCTGCCGCTAGGCATTGGGCCATACTGTCTAGTTTATTGATAACGGGTATTCTCAGTACCTTCTTCAGGTCTGTTATGTTCAAATGTATTCTTTTTAAAGAAACATTATCACCTTGCCCATTCCAGTCTTTAAAAACGGTCCACCATACTCACCTAGCCAGTGCTCTACTGCAGCTTCTTCCTCCATTGCAGCCGGGGTCAATATCGGGTGCTTTTAGAGATGGGAGACATGTGACCTCCTCCTCTGTGATAGTGCTCAGGTCTATCAGACAACTGCAAGATCTGAGCACTGTGACATGACAAAAAAGTGAAGTCACTGCTCCCCATAGCGTCCAACACCAGCCAACGCTGAGGATTTTAGTGCCAGCTGTGACGCAGAAGGGAACAAGGGGGAAGTGCTGGCAAGGTGAGCATCGGGGGTCAGGAACCCTTTGTAAAGACCTGAATGGGCAAGGTGACAGTGTCTCTTTAATGTAAAGGAAGTAATACAATAAGCATGGTCTAGGTGTATAACCTTACACCAATCAACATTAAATGTAATTTCCCATATAACAGCCCATGATGCCATTATGTCAAGATCCTTTTGTAACATGCTGCAATCCTACTGAGCTTTATAATTTCTATATTATTTGTTTGTCACCGGCAAAAACAAACTCTTTACTCTTTTTCCATCCACCTAGCACTGATAAAATGATTGAAAAGAACCAAGCTCAGTACTGATCTACATACCCATCTCACATTTGTTTTATGTTACCCCCTTCAGCTATCTATAACATTTAAAAGATAATTACATTTAAAAACATAATTGCCTTAAAGGCTACCTGTCAAAGCTAAAGCTCTGATCCAACACAACAGACTGCAATTGCACTAATCTCTTTAGAAGTGCTCGATTCAGGGCAGACATGTCACTTTAAGTGTTTTGCCCCACACTTTAGGGAGTTTGGAAACTGCAGAGCTGGATGAGAGCCTGATCTGTGAGTGATATCAGCCGTGATGACAGGTTCCCTTTAACATGTATAGGGGGTGCCCCCTGGTGGTGACAAAAAGAAGTAGCATGAAATCTAATTTGTACATCAGAAGCAATCTCTGCCTTTCCATGCTTCTCAACTTTCAGGGATGAGAAAGAAGGACACCCTTAAGAACAGGGGTGAGCAAACTCCGGCCCTCCAGCTACTGTAGAACTACAAATCCCATGAGGCATTGCATGATTCTCACAGCCACAGACATAACTCCCAGAGACAGATGCACGATGGGATTTGTAATTTCAACACCGAGTTGAAACTACAGGAGTTTGCCCACCTCTGCTTAAGCACAAAGAATGTAAGTAAAGGAAACACCCCGTCTTGGCCCCGGTTATGCAAACAATAAAGGAGTAATAGGCAAACAATTATTGGCTAGTGTGAAAATGAGTACTCCGATGTGAAAGGAGGGAGCTCTTGATGTGAAGGGGACTCCTAATGTAAGGGGCGGGGAGGGAGACCCTGATGTACAGGTGAACTCTGATGTAAAAGGGGGGTCCTCCCCCCTTACATCAGCATTCCCATTTACATCAGGGTCTCCCTCCCCGCCCCTTACATTAGGAGTCCCCTTCACATCAAGAGCTTCCTCATTTCACATTAGAGTACTCCCTCTCACACTAGCAGCCCCCTTGCCATTGGAGCCCACTACTTTCACATCAGAAGCCTGCCTGCACCATGGAAAAGCACGATGCTAAAGCCCAACCTAAAGAAGCCAGAAGGCACCCCAGGGTGTCACAACACACTGGTTGAGAAAGGCTGCTCTATAGTATTCCCATTCCCCCAGCAGCCACATAAACGGTTATGTAGGGAGGTGAGGAGAGGGACTGAGGAGCTTGACCAGCACAGACAGTAATTAGACACTCCTACAAGAGGAAAGGACTGTGACATGCAAGGTCGTAGGGGGCTGTGCTAGGGGATTAACTCCTTCTGGAGCTTCTAGCAAGTGCAAAGGTACAATCAACGGTAATAATACATTATTTATGAAAAATAAAAAACACTAAGTATGCCTTTAAAATACATGATTTTTCTGTGCTTTTATCTGCTAAATTTTAGGCTGGTGACAGGATCTCTTTAAGGTACCGATGCTTCTTTCTATAAAACCTTGTGATGTTACCCCAACCTATGCTTTTATATTATACCTAAAATCAGACTTCAGACGCAGCACAGTTCTGTTTTACACTGCCTGGTTCTACCCTGCATCAGACAGAGTTGGGCTGCTCTCCCATTCATCTATATAGAACCTCTAGTCGCGCTTGCCCAAATCAGCACAGGCCCAGAGGAAAATTTACCTGGGGGATGGGGGAACCTGAACAGGGGTTTTTTTTTATACAAAAAGGTACACCTGTCATCCTTACTCCTCCATGAGTGGAAGACACCACTTACCTTCGTCACCCATTTAAATTCTGCACTCTGCTGGTCCATACTTATGGCAGCTCCCATCCACCCAGAGGAGTACGGCCCCAGCCATAGGGAAAACTCGGCTGCAGGTCTGAAGGTAAGTATTTTTCTAGATGGCTGCCACTCAGGTGAGTTGAGTGGGGGGGAACACTTAAAGTGACACTAAACTCAAGAGGTAAACCTTAAAAATGCATTCAAATACCTTAACTATTAACAAAAATTTATCTTATTTGTGTATCACTCGGCTGTAGATCCTCAAATCATCTCTGAATTGTTGCTGACACTGTCCTTCCTTCTGGACGGTGGCTAGTTTTCCCCATTGTCCCAGTGTGTGTTGTAAAGTAGTCACCGCTCCAAGCTCGCTCCTGTGATGGACTACAATCTCATGCTTAGTTTACTCATTTGTATTGAGATTGTAGTCCACCATGGATGTGAGCTTGGAGTGGTGGCTACCTTATAAACACACACAGGGACCATGGGGAACAAAAGTAGCCACCCTCCAGAAGGAAGGAAAGTGTCAGCACCAATTCAGAGATGATTTGAGGATCTACAGCCGAGTGATACACAAATAAGATACATTTTTGTTAATAGTTAAGGTACGTGAATGTATTTTTATGGTTAAACTCCTGAGTTTAGTGTCACTTTAAAGGTAACTTGTTCTTTAAAGCACATAGCAATATACTGGCACTATAAAATTGCCCAAAATAAATGAATTTTGCAAAGGATTATCATAACAGCTGCAAGTCTCAGGTTTTACAGACCTCAAATTGTACTTACAGTAAAGTGCGTGCTGCACAATTACACATTTATAAATGGTCATCAAATAACAAAGGAAAGAGACAGCCAGTGACTAGCAGCCGGTCCTCACATGAATGGCTCTACCTTGTTGTGACATGCTGTGTGAATCTTATCTATGTGTGACATTTCTTTGAGGGAGGTGGCAGCGTGTAGTCACATGTCTGAGATCGCAGCACAATGAGATCTGCTATGGGACATAACATGGAGTACAATCCATGTTACCGAGCTCTCTGTTCTCCTGACACCCCGGATCTCCCCCATCCTGCATATCACTGTAACATCATCTGACAGTTCCTTCATGTCTCGGGTCAGTACCTGGCTGGCTCCTGTGCTCTTGCGAACATCAAAGATCCTCAGTCTCTTGTCCTGCAAGTTGAAAAATGAAAATAATCAAGGTGAATAACTGACTTAGAAGGGAAACAGCAAAATATTACAATATATAAACTAGTGATAGCACGCACATCTCAAACTCTTTCGAACTGTAATTCATGCGAGAAAGCCATTTCTTTGCCTAAAACAAGTGTCAGACTCTCACACCATAGGTCACCTTAGGACATAGGCATCAGACATAAACACAGGCCTGGTGGAATTTCCTTGACAATTACCCAGGACATCCTACTCATGATGCTTTAATGAGCGACTGCAGCCAACAAGCTATGGAAAGTTGGTCAGACATCTAGTGCATGTAGCTATCAAGGAAAATATGGCTATTATGAGTCAGATGCTTCCTAAAAAAATGTGCAAAATCCATCATGCATGAGTGGCCCAGGTCTACTACATGACATTTTAGGAGACCTCTACTAGCCTAAGATGGCTTATAACAGGGGACTGCAGGCTTTGTTTTTTAAACACCCCAGAAAAGTAAAAGTGAACATGTTGCCCCTAACAATCAGTAAGGAATAGGTTTTGATTAGGTGCTGTGAGCATCTTGATTGTAGTCATCCAGCTTCATCATGGTAAAGGAAAACTTTACCATTAATTAAGTTGTCCTTTAATAACCATAGGTAACCTTAGGAGATTGGCATCCCCCTGAGTGCAGCCCACCAGAGATGATACTCACCTTTCTGCCTGATTCAGCAGCTCCTCTTTATACTATTCATGAACACCGCAGCCCCATTCATTCCTATGGGTAAGGTGTACTGTTGGTGGTCTCCAGTTGTGGTCCCTTGGAGTATGGTTTACCCCTAGGACTACATGGGGCTGCCGTGTGCATCTGCAGCATGAAGACGGGTTGGCCTTGCAAGAGAAAAGATCAATGAATTGGGGAGAAAGGTTATGTTATCTCAGGTGGGCTGCATTCAAGAGGGAGGGTCGGTGAGCGTTTTTTTAAAAGGACAACTTCACTAAAGTTCTTATTTGATAAAAAATTAAAGCTGAACTCCAGAGAGTTAAAAAAAAAAAAAAAACATAAATTAATTAAGTTAATAATAATTTTTAAAAATCCTATATCCCAGTGGAGACCACTTGGATCTCAAACCCAGGCCGTAAACAGGGTATAGTCTTCTTCCCAAATCAAGACTAGGTCCTAACCCCTTTCCTACACCAAATGCCGGAGCCTCTACTACCCACTGAGGTTATGACATCAGTAGATTGAATGATAGAAGTGAGCTTAGTGCCAGAAGATGTTTTCATCTTAACCTGGGCAGAAGTCAAGGTAAGTCATCACTATTGCAGCACCTGTTCTCTGCAGACTACAGGCTTGCTCTGTGATCTCACAGAACATAAAAGCATTAATATACCACACAATACTGCCAAAAGAAAACAAACAATGTACATCTATTGTTTCATACCGTAAGTAATGACAACCATAATTCCTACTAGATTGTAAGCTCTCATAGGCAGGGCCCTCCTAACTCTCCTGTATTGACATTTTATTGTAACTGTACTGTCTTCTTCCATTTTGCAAACACTAAGCAAACTGTTGGCAATATATAAATCCTGCATAGTAATAATCACTAGTCCAAAAGTGCTTAAAGAAAACCTGCGTAAGAGAAACATGGAGGTCTTTGGAACATGCTAGTTTACTGGCTTTTATGCCGACCCACTAGCATCAATAGCGTCTAGACTAAGCACGCATAAGCAGATCTTTATGCCGGGGGGGGTCAGCATTAAAGCCAGGTAACTAGCATTTACAGAATGAGAAGTCAGCAATTGCAACTTCAAAAAGTTTCCTTTAATTCTGTGTTCATTGTTTACATTTTAATTGTTTAAAAGCAGAAAAAAACTGCAAATGGCATCAGTGGCGCCATCACATGTACTATGAGCGCCCCCTGCTGGATCTAAGCGCGTAACGTCAAACCCCATAATGTACAGATTTCATGTCGAGTCTGGTCTTTTCTCTCATTTATATGATTGCTTATGTTTATTGTACATTTTTACATCACATCATGAACTAGCAACTGACAGATTTTTATTGTCTTTTAAACCAACTGGATTCATGTCTCACAAAGAAAAAGTAACATTCGATGCAAAGGAAAAATTAATTTTTGCTGTAGCTGATAAAAATGCAGCATATCAATTCACTAGAGACCAGTCACATCACAGAAGAAATGGGAACATAACAGATTAACTTGTTACAATTTGTTTCCGTTTTGGACAGCGGGGAAAGGGTTAAACCCTTTATTACGGTTTTACTGATGTCTGTGCCCCATATCGGGAAGTTTGCTTTCATTTCCTGTCCAGTGGGAACACAGTGATGAATTGGGTACTGATCAGATTTTACATATCATATGTGCAGTATGGGATAATGAAAGATGAATCTATTTGCTCAGAATAGCACACGTCATCTGAAACCAGGGAGGCGCCCATATCGGTTTTTCGGTTTTCGAGTACCGATATTTTTTGTTTGCAGCTCGCCACTGCCAAATACTGATACCGGAAGTCCCATTAAGGAAGCTGGGCGGTGTGTAATGACTTGCCGCCCGGCTTCCTGATTAGCCGGTAAGCTGGGAGGCGAGTAATTACACAGTGCCCGGGGTCTTTAATTGGTCGGTAAGCCGGCTCCATGCTCCTTCGTCACCGGCCAATCAGGAAGGCGAGCAGCGAGTCATTTCATGTCACCTGGCTTCCCGATTGGCTGGGAAGCGAGCTCCATGCTCCCTAGTGTAATGACTCGCTGCCCGGCTTCCTGATACCAAACATTCCAGTATCGAAATAGGCATCGGGAGCAATTGGGTTAGTACGAGTACTCGCCCAAATACTCAGTATCGGCACCGATACATGTATCGCTATCGGTGCATCCCTATCTGAAACAACACATTCCTTACTAAAAAAAAGTATGGGGAGTTTAATGCTACTTTAAGTCAACCAGTGATGGCCGAAAACACCAAACTCGGAAGACCAGGCAAAGATGTCAGTTGGATCATGGCCATCACATCATTGAAGGAGGACACACTGGTAAGTAACTCTGCATAACGTGCACATTTTCTGTTCATACTTTCACGTGAAGACAAAAGCCCTGGGGACCCACTGCGGATTTAGTTCCACTTTAACAGTATTGTTAAAGAAGACCTCCAGGCAGAAATGTAATTAACCCTTGCAGTGAGGCTACCCCCACACTGCAAGGGTTAATCGCTAATTTTTGACTAGGGTCAAAAAATTTATACTCGCCTAAACCTCCGAGCCAGGCAGCTCCGAACCGGTCCCTAGAGCGTGTCTTCCGCTCTTCTCCTCTGCAGCGCTGTAGGAATCCTCAAGTCATCACTTCCAATACAGTGTATTGGACATAAAAGCGACAGGGGCTATACCATAGCTGCAGTGGAGGAGGAGACAGGCTGGACGGAACGCTGTCAGCTTGGGGGTTTGGGTGAGTATAACTTTTTTTTCTTACCCTAGACCAAAAAACGAGCAGTTAACCCTTGCAGTACGGTGGGGTAGTCCCACTGCAAGGGTTCATAGAATTTCTGCTTGGAGTTCTTCTTTTACCCCTCAAACATTTCCCATCTCTACAATACAGAAAGGAGAAACCAGCCGCTATGATGATTTAACTGGCGGGTTCCAGTAATAGATAGAGCTGATAATGCTTCAGACTCTTTACATCAAGAGGCTGATTAAAAGAGACAGGAAAGGCAGCAGATGTCTGTGTTACTGCAATCATAGTATAAAGCCCTGCAGAAACAACCCATTCCAATGAAATCCAATGAGGTAAACTACACAGATATGAAGAGTGACCCCAAAAAACAACATTATAAGAAAAATCGGTGTACATGCCTTGGCTGTAGTTGCTATCAGCACACCATCCTGACTCCAGCAGATGCTCTGCACAAGGTCATTGTGATTATCCAATGCTGGAAAGAGAAGGGAGACACAAGGGTCACTTGGTGAGGGTACAAAACACACTTCATTGCCTAAACCAGCATTATAATGCCATAAAAAATAAAAAAAGAGAACTATGGCGTAAGTGGTTTTCCCCATAGTTCTCTTAAGGGTCACAGGAGGACATATACTGGCGTCCTCCCATGACCCAAAGTTCAGTATATCGCGAGCTACAGCTCGCGGCATACTGAGACCGCTGCAGCCCGGGATGGATCCTGACAATGCTGTCGAGATCCACCCAGCTGCGCGAGTGACAGTGGGCTCTGCCTGGAGGATCGGAGTGGGGAATCCCTGCAGGGAGCCGTGACTGACAGTCACCACTCTCTGCAGGGAGATGATCGAGAAGTGAGCAAGCGACGGTATGTGTTCCCTCACTCCCTAATCTATTGAGCCGACCTGTGACAGTTTCATTGCCACACGTCAGCTCGAACTATGAGGGTGAGTGGAAATCACTCACCTCATAGTTCTCCTTTAACTATTTACAATATTGATCATGTCACTTAGCTGCGACATTTGTCAAATCCTATTTTGATTTAGTTTATTTAATTTCTTTCTATTATATAATTCCTTTTAATCGATAACGTTACAAAGTATACATTTTGCCTTTTTTAAATTTCATTGTAAATGTAAAAGCTTCCTAGGTGATAAACTGCTGTTTTATGGCATTTAGACCAAAGAACACATTGGACTATATCTGCAAAGAATTGGAGTGAATCAGAGATGAATACTATCAGCTATAGGGGAATAGCAGTTAGGTGACCCATAAAGTCCATATACAGTGACCCTGTCTCTTCAAAAAAAGGCACCTCTAGGTGTCTAAAAAAAACTGTAGAACCAGCACACGATGATCTTCCAAAGAAATTCAAATTTGATTCCACTTACATCTATACAAAGTACTGCTGATGCGTTTCTGCCTTACTCGGCCTTAGTCATAGCTAGCCTAAGGCCGCGTAAGGCAGAAACGCGTCAGCAGTTGTGCTTTGTATAGATGCATGTGGAATAAAGTTTGAATTTCTTTGGAAGATCAGCGTGTGCTGGTTCTACAGTCTTTGAGCCTATCACTCCTGAAGAGAACACCGAATGTGTATTACAAGGACGCATGATAGGGTCAGCTGTGCGCTTTGTGTTTCTAGTTACCTCAAGGTGTCTGGACTGCTCAAAGCTTTATTTTTTTTTTAAGAAACAGTCACATTACATGCTACATTTTTAAGTTTGACAAGAGTGCAGCTTATAGCAGAATTTCGGGTAAAAATTTTCTTAACCCTTGCAGTTGGGCTACCCCCGCACTGCAAGGGTTAAATGCTCGTTTTGTCTAGGTGCTTAAAAAAAAGTTATACTCACCCAAACCTTGCAGCCGGCTGGCTGCTACTTGAGTCCCTGAAGCCTGCCTTCTCCTATGCTACAGCGATAGTATGTCGCTTGGTTGCTCACATCCTATACACTGTGTATAGAACGTGATAACTCCCGATCCTCAGACCACTGCAGTGGAGGAGGAGAAAGGCTCCAGAGACTGGTCTAAGAGCAAGACGAGCACTTAACCCTTGCAGTGCGGGGGTAGCCTCAATGCAAAACTTAAGAACACTATTTCTTTCCTGGAGTTCGGCTTTTAAGTGTGTTCTCATTTTCTTAACAGCTGTTGACAACAGATACCTGCAAGGGACATTTCTCTGGAGAGATCCCAGATCTGAGCAGATTTTCCAGCTGTAGAGACCAGTAGGGCATCAGCTGAGGGGTGAAACTGCAAAGCCTTTACTTGCCCCCCTGTCACTGCCAGTGTCCCATTTGGGTCAGCTGCAAGTCCAGTTTCTGTCAAATGCCACAACTTGATCTGCAAAACAAGGAAAAGAAGACCACAAAGCACAGTTAGATTTTGGATAACACAGAGCCACTACAAATGTACAGTAATGATGGAAAAGGGTGCCCCTTTAAAGGACTCCAGGGAAAACAAATGTTAACCCTTGCAGTGGGCCCTCCTCCACACTGCAAGGGTTAAATACCCGTTTTGTCTAGTGGGTAAAGGAATAAGCAGAAATACTTTCCTTATTCCTCAGTCTCAGAGGCTTGCTCCCCAACACAATTCCCCAAAGCAGCTTCATTTCGTCATTATTTCCCGCACGGCTTCTTGATTGCCCGGGCCAGCGTCCCAGCCAATTAGCATTGAACCGGCCAAACAGCATGGAGCCGGCTTCCCGGCCAATCAGAAAGGCGGGCGGCGAGTCATTACCTGCTGCCCGACTTCCTAAATGGCCGGGAAGCCGGCTCCATGTTCCCTCACAGCACCACCGGTCAGAGGAAATCTCCCTCTGACAAGAAGTTCTGGTATCAGGGGTAAGTATCGGATCATTTGGACGAGTATGAATACTCGCCCAAATACTCGGTATCGGCACTGATACCGATACTAGTATCGGTGCATCTCTAATTATTATTATTTATTTATTCTAGGTATTTATATAACACTTCTGATTTATGCAGCACCTTTACATACTGCAGATTCACATCAGTCCCTGGCCTCAAGGAGCGCCCAATCTAAGGTCCCTATCTCACATGCATACAGGGCCAATTACCCTTTCAGCATGTCTGTGGAATGAGGGAGGAAACCGGAGTACCTTGAAGAACCCCACGTTAGCACAGGGAGAACATACAACCTTGCAGACAGTGTCCTGACCAGGATTGGAACAGGGGACCAGAGCGGCAAGGCAGGGGTGCTAACCACTACGCCACTGTGCTATACCAATCTCTAAAAAATTAAATGAAACTACCTTTAGCCTCCAAAAGGAGATCCCAGGGATCTTTTTTGAGGGTAAAAGTAGTGTCATTGAATATTTGTAATAGGAGATGCAAGAGCTCTATTTAAATGTATATATACAGTAGATGTTTAGCCCCATCCCTCACTTGTATATATTACGATCTCTAAAAAAACATCATCTCACAGTGTGCAGTATTTTAGGTAAAGTTCAATCAAACGGACAAACAATGGCTTGAAGCACTGCACAGAATACCCCAGGTATAAATATTCCCCTCCATGAGATTTACTCAGTTATTCTTTTGCCCATTGTGCTTTAGATGTACTTCAGGACAAGGGGATCTTATTCACACGTTCTGGAGATACACAAAATGTATCTGGTACTGCCATGATGTATTTGATACTATTAACTGTGTGTTCCAATGCTGTTTACATGAGCCAAAGATGGGTATACTGGGAATATTGGAGCTTTCCTCTGATGACCCTCATATAAAGATAGTGGTAACCAGCAGTCTATGTCTGGCCAGGAAAACTATCACACTACCCTCAACCCCCTACTGCACACATTTGGCTAGAAAAGTTAAACTCCACCCTGCATTTGGAAAGCTGAATCTACTGTATACCTGCAGAGGTAGGTCTCAAAAGTTTGAGAAGATCTGGCATTGGTGGGTGGGAAACCCCACGCTTGCAGCCCCTGTTTTAGTATTGAAGTATTGGAGATCCTAGAGCCTATACCGCTCATCAATTTAGAGTTAACAGTGAGTGATGGCCTTAGAATTATTGCTCTCACTCCAACATTTGTGGCGATATGTAGCATGAGTGGCACAATCATTGTTTTCACACATTGGCGCACCCGGTGTGTGTTTGTTTTTGTAAGTATGTGTACATGGGGGTGGCTTTAACATTTGTTTTTTTTCATTTATTACATGTCACTTTAATTTGTTTTAAACTTTTTTTTTTAACCTTTATTGCTATCACATAGAGGGCTAATAAGTGGAAGTGCCCGGTCCTCCTAATGGACACAACAGAACCCCTAATGTCACCTATGGACCTCACTGAAGCTGATGGAGCGATGGAGCATAGATTAAGCTTCACCAGCTTCTTCTCTGGCTACAGTGGTCAGAGTAATGACAGCCTGAAACTAAGTAACAAAATCCTAATCGCTTCCGGATTCGGTAAGCTGAGGTGAGATCAGGTACTGGAAGTCCAGCAGCAGAGACACACGGGGCTGGTCCCAGGCCCACACAAGTTGACTATCTTCTGGCCTTCATTTGACTCGCAAGTTAATCATCTTCTGAACTGCATTTGACTCGCAAGTCGACTATCTTCCGGCCTTCATTTGACTCGCAAGTTGACCATCTTCTGACCTGCATTTGACTCGCAAGTTGACCATCTTCTGACCTGCATTTGACTCGCAAGTTGACCATCTTCTGACCTGCATTTGATCACCAATTGAGTATATGATGACCTTAATTTAACCTGCATTTGATCTCCTTTAGACCTGCATTTGACCAGCTTCACGTAGATTTTGCAAACCCATAGACTTGTAAAGAAATGCAAACCCCCTTTGAAGCATACAAAATCCCATGGACACAGGCACTTACGAATTTGGTTACAATATATAAAACGCAGGTAAAGTGAAATCCTTTACATATTGGCCAAGTTTGTGTCTCCTCTCACTTCCTGTCCAGGTAATTCTTGTCAAGTGAGGAATAACTTCCTTGACTGGGAAATAGATTACATTAAAACTTTACAGAGGTCCTAACGCTAACCAGTGCTCTACATGGTAAATAAAGTACAGCAATAGCAGATCCCTGATTGGCTTTACCTGTTGACTGGAGTTGACCTTTAACATGGCAAACAAGGAAGACAAGAGGTAAATGAACAGCTAAAATGTTCCTACTCACTGTTTGGTCAGCAGATCCTGTGACCAGGAGATTGTCATCAAAAGGTGAGAAGGCAAAGTCTGTCACCACATCTGAGGGAGCGAGAGAAGAGACAGGAATGAGGGAAAGGAAAAAACATAATTTAGAACATTGGAAGGTAGAAAATCATTTCCATTCTAACATGTCATTACATGACATCCCAATATAGAACACTGGAAAATTATTTTGACATTACATTATATCCTAATAAAGTATTTTGGTAATCTCACTTCAGTGTGAGACTTCAGAGGTAATGAGGCTGACATGAATAAAAGGAGTAACCTCTCTCTCTGGATAGATAAGAATACACTCAACACACAAAATACAAGAAATATATACACCGCAGAGTGAAACCTGCAACACTAGAAAATGATTTTGACATTAAATTACATCCTAATATGTTACATAATAAACTGATTGTTGGCAAAATTCTGAGACGTTTCCTTTCAAGGAGTTGTTATTATTGGGTTCAGGTATATTTTAACCATTTACTTTTTCCAAATTGAATACTTAGACCTATTTATGAACAATTAGAAGATAAGTCGCTGGCACTACAAGATTTTTCTCAAACACGTCTTTATTGATGCTTGTTCATAGCATCATAAAAGAAACCACAATTCGGGCCACACAGGGTCCCTTCATCAAGAAAGCAATGTTGTTTGCTTGATGAAGGGACCCAGTGTGGCCCCGAAACATTGTTTACTTTCAGATACTATGAACAAGCGTCAATAAAGACGCGTTTGAGAAATAGATTGGAGTGTCAGTGACTTATCTTCTACCCTGTTTCCCCGAAAATAAGACCTACCCCGAAAATAAGACCTATTACTATTTTTGGGAATTGCTAAAATATAAGACCTACCCCGAATATAAGACCTAGTTGTGACCATTGCCAGGGCCGGTGGTGGCATAAGGGGGAACTTGAAGCGGGAGAGAATCAGCGGTGCCAACGAAGCCAGCGCTAGAGGAAACGAGGCGGCAGCGGAGGGAGCAGAGCCGCATAAGCCGATGCCTCCTCTTTAGCGCCGGCTCCTGTCACAGGCGGAGTGGGTAGTTACATAGTTACATAGTATTTGAGGTTGAATAAAGACACAGGTCCATCAAGTTCAACCTTTATGTGCATGTGTGTGATGGTGTAGTTGTTCTATGTGCAGTGCCATCTACTTGTCACTACAGCACCCACCACAGACCATTTAGGATTTATCAGTCAGGAGTGTGATGGGAGATGTACAATAAACTATTTGTGAACATTTGCAGGGCCATTCATCCTGTGAATCTCTGTGAACGTTTGGTCTGTGCAAACAGGGGCAAAATTGAACGTTCTTAGTGTATTTTCAATGTAATACTGAATTATGAGCACTAGATGAAGCTGAGGAGCACAGGACAAAAGTATGCATTTCCTATGATCATCAGCTCCATCTAGTGGCCATGATGCAGTATTACATTACAATCAAATTGAAAAGACAATATACTAAGAACTAGGCATGCACCGATACCGTTTTTTCGGTGCATGCAGAGTACCGATATTTTTTTTTTTGATACTCACCAATACGCAATACTGATACCAGAAGTCCCATTAAGGAAGCTGGGCAGTGTGTAATGACTCGCCGCCCAGCTTTCTGATTAGCCAGGAAGCCGTCTCTATGCTCCCTCATCACCAGGTGACAAGGAAGCATGGAACCGGCTTTCCGGGCCAATCAGGAAGCCGGAGGATATGTAATGACTCACTGCCTGGCTTCCTGATTGGCCAGCTTCCGGACCAACTTAGTGCACCATGCCTCTGCATACTTAGTGTCTTGTTTACAACTGTTTATAGGTATTTTATTTCTGTATTGTGTTGCTTAAAATAATAAAGTATTTTGGTAATTTCACAAGTACTTTGGAAGTGTAAGACTTCAGAGGTAATGATACCAACATGAATAAAAAAGTAACCTCTGCTATCTTTGGATACATAAATATGATAATTCCAGAATACACAGTACACACACAATACAAGGAATATACAGACCAGATAGCGAAACTTGCAAACTCTAGAAAATGATTGTTTACAATCTTAAATGTGATCATAATACAAAGATGTGCAAGACCATTTACAAGTGACATTTTTAAGAAAATAGATTTTAACCAATGCAAACAAGCCATACCTGTAGCAGAAACAATTGGATACTTGTTCCCCTTCAGTGTTTAATGGTTCACTCATTATAAGACTAGTGATGTGAAGGCCAGAGGGGAAAACCAATGAACACCGCAGGGGGAACCCAGGAGACCGGCACTCCCAAAAGTGTCAGTTTCTTTTTACACTTCACTCGGGAATTTCTGAGGAGCAGAGCATTGTGGTGGCTTAGTCAGCGGGAAAGAGAAGTATCCACATGCTCCTTCTGCATTATGACAGATGACAGGTTGCATTACAAATATCCAAAACTCACCTGAGTGGCAGTGCAGGCGAGACGGTGTTTTCTTGTCTTGCTCCACCTGGAGGGAGGTGATCCCCAGCACCCCTTAAATCACAGAAGGTCTTATATGAAAAACAGCACCATGATAAAGTAAAAGTATTTCCAATATCAGACAGACAATCAGATTCCAGTCTCCTTGAATACAAGTCAGGTAAAAGCATCTTGAAGAACACATTCTAAAACACACCAGCACCTATAAACAGACCTTTTAAAGCTGAGCGGCACATAGAGAAAACACAATTTTAAGTGCATGTAAACCCCAACAATGAACTTGTCTTATTTGCTCCCTTTTGGGCTGTTTAATATATCAGAAGTGCAGCACTGTCCTAGGTCTTGTGCACACTTCTTGTGTTATTTTAAAGAGCCCTCAACTTATTTTTGTTTAAATCAATAACCCAGATTAGATGAAGATTTAAAAAAAATAAAATCAGTTCTTAGTGCAATAGTCACCTTATCCCCGCCACTGTCCCCTGCAACAGCCCCGTGGTCCAGTGCTGTCCCTCTCCCAAGTAGAATATGCCTGTTGTCACTCAACCCACTTCCTGTGAGCACAGGACAGCATAATGCACCCACAAGGGGTGTGTCCATGATGCTGGCCCAGGTTCACAGTGCTGTAGAGACTGATGCTGATGTCTCCATCACTCTCTGCATTATCCAGGCCAGCCTACCGCCTGATAAAAAAAAAATTAAGAGGACCCTGTGTGTCATGTGACCAGCCATAAGCAAGCTGATAAAAAGCGTAAGTAAATTAAAAAACCTTGGGGGGCATGCCCCGAACTGGAGTTGAGCAGGTATTCCATAGCTCCGGCCGCTCCACTATGCTGCACCCCGCTAAGCGTTTGTGTCTAGGTGCCCCATGGGGGCCGAGGTGCTGGAGAGCAGTCGGACTGTGCCTGTTTCTAACTGCATGTTATATGTCTGCTCCTTAAAACAGGACTCTGGGGAATATTTTTCTTAACCCTTGCAGTGGGGCTACCCCAGCAGTGCATAGGTTAAATGCTAGTTTTTGTCTAGGTAAATTAAATAAAAAGGTATACTTACCAGGACCCCGGTTTGCTCTTAGACCGATCCCTGCAGCCTCTCTGCCCCCTCTGCTGCAGTGGTCTAAGGTCCCATAAATCATCACGTTCTATACAGAGTGTATAGGATGCGAGGACACTGAGGTGCATACCATCACTGCAGCAGAGGAAAAGACAGGTGGAAGGGACCGGTCTAAGAGCAATCTGGCTCGGTGGATCAGGTGAGTATAACTTTGTAATTTTTTAACCTAGACAAAACCAAGCACTTGGCCCATCCAGTGCGGGGGGTAGCCCCACTGCAAGGGTTAAGAACATTTTCCCCAGAGTTCTGCTCTAATCCTCCTATGACGAGGACGACTCTTAAGCTTGTTCATTTAATATTTTTGCTTTGTGTAAAAGATGACAGGAAATGCTGTTACTAAGCATCCCACTACCAGATGGTGTAACCATTTATAACAATGGGCTGAGTGTTGCGGCCTACACAGAAGATTACATCACAGCCCTACCAACTAGAAGAGAGAACTGTATTCTGATCACCAAAATATGAACTGACCAAAACCTAAAACATGGTCTGAAGCCCCGATATCTGAGTTAGCCTGCTTTGTGTTATCAGCAGACAGCAAGAAAACTGTATAGGGAAACATCAGACAGCACTGCTCAGCAGCTTTCCTCAGCTCCAAGCGGTTCAGTATCCACCCCTCGTGGGTCACCGTCCCTCTCTGTCTCCCCGACAGGTATCTCAGGGTCACGGACCCTCTGGACCTCTCTAGCCTTCCTGGCTGTGTCCCTTGTGCTCACGCACGCAGCAGAGTCTGCCTGTCGTTGTGTGCCTCTTGCACACCCACAACTCTCCTCTAAAGCACTGGGCTGGCTTCCTAATAAGGCTGCTCTCAGCCACCTGATCAGCTAAACCTGGTCACTGGCAACACCTGGCCCCAGGACTGGAGATCCCATCCCACTATAGTCTGGAAAACCTGGAAGGGATTGAACAGCCAGTTCCTCCTCTCCAAAGGTATTCACATTGTGGAACCTCTCAGCCCCTCTGGCTGAGAGTCCTGGGCGCCAAAGTTGCCATACTACACCGTGGCATAGCCACGCACTGCCACTATATAGGAAAGTAAATGTCAAATATTGCACATTAATATTCTGTATCATTTAGTCTCCTGTCCACATGTCTTCCAAAGGCTGATAAGCAGTTTGCTTACAGAGCTCTGTAGCTCAAGCTGTAATTTGCACACAGAATTGAGCGACTCATTACAGTAACTCATTTCGTATTAGATGGCTCACTCTGAGGTTTCAGTCAGACAAAGCCAGCCACAAAGCAGCTGCAACTGTTGTGCTGACTCTTTAGGTAAGCAGAAAAGAGTTAGATGAGAAGGGAGAAAGTATGAGGAAAAACAAAAATAGACAACCTGCCGTCAGCAGCTAATACAGTCTGATTCTGCCTTCAAATGTTTTGAGGTGATCGGAATGTTTTTGGTCCGACAAAATTTGCATCCTGTTAGAACAAAACTATTTCACCCGAAGACTTTGAACAGCAATAGCCTACTGAGTCTGAAAAAAAAGGTCTTAAAGGGTTAGTCCACCCACAATTGAGATTTCAGCTACAGGGAGGGTCTTATTTTTTATACCTCCAGTAACTAAAGTATCATGTCCTGTGGTTGTTACATAAGTCAAATGGACCTACCAGCACTGTCAGTATTATAGACAATACGACTGCGTCCACACTTGATGTTGTTCCCACTGGTAGTAGTAGATGCACCTCCGATGTCCCCGATCCATCCCTAAAACACAAACATAACAATAAAAGAAACATGAGGCACATTCTCAGGCCTTCTAAAGCCACATACATTTAAATATATCCTTATGCAACATTTTATTTTACTTCCCTAAACGGCAGAGATTTACTGCAACCCTGGCCTAAAAAACTGTCAGCCTTCTTAGAGGACAATCTTCCTCTAACCCCAGCACATGTTTTGTTCTTTACCCTGCATGCATAATTTTAACCTTCACCTTGCATGACCCATCTGCCCCTTACGTTTTATGGACCCTTCTGTCCCCTACTTGGCGTAGAACCTTCTGCCCTTCACCTGGTATGGACCCTTCTGATCCTTACCTGGCATGGACCCTATTGCCCCCTACCGGTCCTGGACCATTCTGGCCCTCACCCAGCATGGACCCTTCTGCCCCTCCTCACTCAGCATAGATCCTTCTGCCCTTTACTTGGCATGGACCATTCTGCCTCTCACCCAGCATGTACCATTCTGCCCCTTATCTAGCGTGGAACCTTATGACCCTTACCTGGCATAGACCTTTCTTCCCCTTATGTGACATGGACCCTTCTTCCCCTTATGTGACATGGACCCTTCTTCCCCTTATGTGACATGGACCCTTCTTCTCCTTATGTGACATGGACCCTTCTTCTCCTTATGTGACATGGACCCTTCTTCCCCTTATGTGACGTGGACCCTTCTTCCCCTTATGTGACATGGACCCTTCTTCCCCTTATGTGACATGGACCCTTCTTCTCCTTATGTGACATGGACCCTTCTTCTCCTTATGTGACATGGACCCTTCTTCCCCTTATGTGACGTGGACCCTTCTTCCCCTTATGTGACATGGACCCTTCTTCCCCTTTTGTAACATGGACCCTTCTTCCCTTTACCTAGCATTGATCCTTCTTCCCCTCACTTTGCATAGTTTCTTCTGCCCCACTTTGCATAGAGTAAGCTTGCTGCGTTACAACCATGCATTCCTTTTGGGAAATCACGCCTGCTTGTTTCTTTGCCGTGCATGACAATGCAAAATGTGCATCATGGAGGTGCATTTTCATGATTCACTGGGGTGTATTAGAAATGAATGACACCTTAACGAATTGCACTGTGCTTGGTGCCATACTGTGCATTGCGTAAACAAAGGGGTGGGCAACTTCAGCCCTCCAGGTGTTGTGAAACTACAAGTCCCATGAGACATTGCAGGATTCTAACAGCCACGACTCCCAGAGGCAGAGAGATGTTACGTGTGGTTATCACAGCTGAAGGGCCTAAGCTGCCCACCCCTGCATTAGCACATGCTTTTTAATACAAAGTAATAGTTTAACCCCTTTGTGACGGGAGACGTACACTGTACGTCCCGCCACAAAGGGACCAAATGACTTGTCACGTACACTGTACGCGACGAGTTATTTGCTGCACTAGAAGGCTGGTAACCGCTGAGAATCAGCGGTTACCATTCAGTAATGGATGTCTAACTATCTAGGCATCCATTAATGAAAGGGTTAACCTTTTTCAGACACCCGATACCTTAATATCGGGTGTCTGAGAGTCACAGCAGAGCGGACACACATGGCCGGCATTCTGACAGCTCGTATAGATGGAGAGAGATATCTCTCTCAAGCTATACTGGCTTTTTTTTTTTTTTTCATGAATAGATACATAATGTGTCTATTCCTACAATGTATCTATTCCTGGAAGAAGAATGTTTGTTTGCTGATCGTTGTTGCAACAATCAGAAAACATTTAGTAACAGCTGAATCCTGAACTGCTGCAGGATCAGTGTCACTAACTTATTATCGGCTGTTCTGAAGTTTGAAGCAGCCTGATAATAACCAAAAATTTATTAATTTATCAAGCAGTAATAGTGAGATTAATTCACAATGACTGCTTGATATAATTAAATAAATAAAATTTGTCAGTATAAAAAAAGTGAAAAGTGTAAATAAATTAAAAAAAATAGTGAAAAGTGTAAAAAAATTAAAAATAAGGGACAAATAAATGAATGTATGTATTGCATTTTTTTTTAGCTGTGCTGGTTTTGTTAAAAAAAAATACTACAAATCAAAACTGGGAAAAAAAGTTTTTTTTTACGTTTTTTCCTCTTTTTTTAATTTGTATTTGTCCTAAGTGAGGCGTTAGACACACATATGTGATATAAATATATAGCCCTATCTGTCCTCTAAAAAACAATATATAATATGTGTGGGTGCACTTTGTAAGAAAGTATATTACTGACGTGGAAGAATCACACAGCAAAAATGTCAAAAGTGCGTCAGTCATTTACGAACAGAAACCAAAAACAAGCTCAGTCATGAAGGGGTTAAACAGCCCCGGAGTCATACAGGTACATGGAGCAACTGCCTTCCTTGTTCTCAGTCATTATCTTACAGTGCAGAGGCAGACAAGCCAAATATAAACCCATCAATATTTACAATGCATGTGAGTAAATGGAAAGATAAATCAGAAGTTCTATTTCCAAAGTTCCTTGGCATTCTTGGATATATTGAAGAGTTACTGTTCAGAAGTACAGTTATCTTTTAAGGATAATGTTCTAAAGCAGATCTATTTTTATTGGGTCAGTTCCGCATCAATGTATCAGAAAACGGAGACATCCTTGTAATCATTTTTTGTCCTGGATTCTGTGTGATCATCGCCGCAGCTAGAACATCATATAATCTGCAACCCAGCTGTGCATCCAGACTGTAAAGTCACCCACACCAGCTGCAGCCATCCCTTCCTAGATTCCATACATTCATGCATGAGTAAACAGACCCGTATATTCCGTATGTGGATTCAGAATGTGCTGACGGATTGAGGATAACCCGTGACACAGAGGCAAGGCTAACAGCGGCTCAAACCATAATTATTCATGTACTGGAAATTAGATCAGGCAACAAATATGTCACCAGCACACCAAAGTCCTTTAAGGATAGCCATGGTCAATGCAAAGCCTGATGAAGGGACTCTGTATGGCCCCGAAAGCACTTGTTTCTGAATAAATGAACACTCGATGATCCTTAAAGGACTTTGGTGTGCTTGTGACATTTCTTAAACAATTATTGCTATTGGTGGCGCCATTTGCTGTCACTACAAGCACCCCCCACTCCCCCCCCAATAATTGGGACATCAGGTAAGGAGTGTGACAAGGCATCCCTACATCAAGCATGTGAACAGCCGTGGCTCTGCTGGTGACCATTGGGCAATAAAGGGGTGAAAACCAGAGCAACAATGAGCACGAAAACCTTTACCGTTCCTTGTGCAAACATTTCCCATCACAATGGAAATCTCTGCGACAAATGACAGATCCAGTGGCGTCACAAGGGGGGTGTGCGGGGGGTGCGACCCGCAACCGGGTCTCACCATTGGAGGAGTGATGCCAAAATGACTAACAGTCATTTTGGTGTCACCCCCTCTAAGAAGTCGGGAACTCGGTCATGGAGAGAGGAGGGGACCCGGCGGCATACCTCATTCTGCCGGGTGAACGTCCCCTCCTCTCTCGGCCGGCGTCCATTACCAAGACGGCCGCCGGCAGGTATCAATTAGATGGTTGCGCATACGTGACGACGTCACAGCGGAGTGACACCCAGCCGTGGGACGCCCCTGGACAGATCATTCCCTTTTCTCTGAAGAATAAAGAACGATACTTTTAAAGTCTATATAAACCCTAAGGCCTCATTCATACACAATGCAAGCAAAATTGTATATTGCGCATACACGCGTCTATGCGTGCACTATATGCAATCCCAGAATGCATCACTCGTAATGGAATTTGTAATGTGCTGTACGCATGTAAGCGCATATATACGCAGAAATACGCTGCCCGGACGCATCTCTGTTCCATTCTGTTTCTGCGCATATATACGCTACGCAAATATACGGCTCCATACGCGGCAATGTGTGTATGGAGCCATTTATTTGCATTTGTTGCATATGGTACAATACGTGCGGCAGTGTGAATGAGGCCCAATAATGAACTTCTCTTATTTGCTCCCTTTTGGTCTTTTAACCACCTTAGTACCTTTTTTTTTTTTTTACTCATGTTAAAATCTATGTCTGTGAAGGTTCTCATTCATCCAGGTCATGGTATATCTGTCTCTGAATTGAGAAAGCTGGTTGGATGTCCAGTGAAACGTCTTCAAGAAAAATACAGCAAGTCCAGTTGCCTTGATACACGTTAAAATCCTATTTTTTTGATAGAAAATGAATTTCAACCCCCAAACAATTATATATTTTTTGAAAGCAGAGGCCCTGTAACATAAAAAAAGTGATAGGTGAATTTTTAATGTCGCACGGTATTTGCGCAAATGTTTATTAAATCAATATTTTTAGGAAAAATAGACACTAAAATTAATTTTACTCATAACTGTCCATATGCGATGCTTCAAAATCCTTTATTGCTCATCAGTGGAGTTAAAGTAGAATTAAACACTCGGTTGTTTGTTTGTTTTTGCATATATCCACAGTTAGCAAGCTGTGGATATATGCAAAAACATTTTAAAAAATAAAAAAGTTACCAAAAAGGTTCAAACTTACCTGCGTCTCCGCCGCTCGCTCACGTCTGAAGATCTGGAGCTTCTCGAGCGGCCGAGCATTATGATGGGGATGGGGCGGGCGCATGCACAGTAGAGATCTTTGGCGTGGAGAGGAGACACAGTGGAGGTGAATGCACGCAGCCGGGAGCGTGCACGTTGGACAGACACAGCAGGACACGAGGAGTCTGTGCTGGATATGAGACCGCCACCAGCACTGGGGGGACTTCTCAATACGAGTGGAAGGAAGAAGATGATCAGATAAAGAGGCATCATTTAAGGGAAGTCCTTAAAGCAGCATATGGGGGGATGAAAAAATGTGTGACTTTAATAGCAAATTATGGTCCCAGAAGGATTGCTCTCGCTCTGATGTTTGCTGTGATACCTAACACCTGTGGCGTTGTTTACGTACACATGGATGCCTTATGCACCCGTGTGAACAAAAACAGAGAATGTGGGTTTAAAAAAAAAAAGCTGTTTCAGCACAAAATGCTGTTTTTCTAACATTATGAATTATATTTGTCCTTTTTAGGTTTCCTCTGTGGCTTTCTCTTTAGGATGACATCACCAGGGAGGGAGCTTGTTGTGGAAAATAACAGGCAGCTTCTTTCCAGATGTCTCAGTTCAAATCAGTTAAAGTGTCTCTCCAAAAATCAAAAGCATTCTTTTACAAGGTATCCCAACTATATGAATCTTTCTAATACTCCCTCTACTGCGCATGTGCAGTTTTGTGTCCGGGGTCAACAAGGTGTATGCAGGATCCCTCTACTGCGCATACACAATTATTATGTCCAGCAGTTCCCTCATCTGCGCATGCGTGGTTATTGTATCCAGCAGTTCCCTCATCTGCGCATGCGTGGTTATTGTATCCAGCAGCTCCCTCTACTGCGCATGCACGGATATTGTGCTCCCTCTACTGCGCATGCACGGTTACTGTGTCCATGAACTCCCGCTACTGCGCATGCAGTTATTGTATCCAGCAGCTCCCTCTAGTGCACATGGGCAGTTATTGTGTCCAACAGCTGCCTCTACAGTGCATGTGCATTTATTGTATCCTGCAGCTCCCTCTAGTGTGCATGCACCATTATCATATCCTGCACTATCATATGTGCACTAGAGGGAGCTGCATATCCTGCAGCTCCCTCTAGTGCACATGCACCGTTATTGTGTAAAGCAGTTCCCACTTCTGCACATGTGCCGTTATTGTTTCCAGCAGCAGCTTCCTCTAGTGCCCATGCACGGTTATTGTGTCCAGCAGCTCCCTCTACTGCACATGTGCAGCTATTGTGTTCAGCAACTTCCTCTAGTGTGCATGCGTAGTTATTGCATCCAGCAGCTCCCTCTACTGCGCATGTGCAGTTATTGTATATGGCAGCATATTCTAGTGCACATGCGCAGTTATTGTGTCCAGTAGCTCCCACTAGTGCATATGGGCAGTTATTGTTTCCAACAGCTCCCTCTACTGCGAATGCATGGTTACTGTGTCCAGCAGATCCGTCTACTGTGCATGCTCATTTATTGTGTAAAGCAGTTCCCTCTTCTGCACATGTGCCGTTGTTTCCAGCAGCTCCCTCTGCTGTGCATGCGCAGTGATTGTATCCTGCAGCTCCCTCTAGTGTGCATGCTTGGATACTGCAAGATGATGCTAGATGTCCTCCATCCAGAAGATGAGGCGGGCTCTGTCTGACTTACTGCAGCTTCTGATGCACATTGTGAGAAGCTCACAGAGTGCAGTAAAATCAGAGGAAGCTATTTCATTCCAGCAGAGGAGCCGGTACACATGTGCAAGACTGAAGGGAAAGTCAGAGTTCAGCTTTAACCATGGCTATTAAACAGCAGGACAGCCAGGCACTGAGCATTGTCAGAAGAAGAGCTCCGCAGTGGCTGCCACCTTATTCCTGCACAGCATGTCACAGGTTTCACAGCTAGCTGCAAATGGCAGAACTTGCTGGGATCTGTAGTTCCTCTTTAGATGAAAAGCAATGGGTTACCAGCTGTAACTCGTATTGATACTTCACATGCATGTAGCTCTTTCTATAAACCTTGGCCTTGTTTTAGTAGGAAGGATAACCCTGCCAGGGGATACAGCTGAAGGTTGCAAGAGGCACAGGAAGTACGGGAGGAAATGAAAGTCTTATGACAGCTTCAAACAAACAAGACAGCGGAAATCGTCAGCTCTGCAATACTCAGACACAGATCCCCTTGTATATTATATATAGGGATGGCTATAGAACGGTCGACGCGTGCCACCATCTCCAGGCTGGAAGACTTCACATCCTCCCTGACTGAAGAAATGAAAAACATAAGTGGGAAGTGAGTGGGAGGCCTCAGTGACAGCTGCGGAGGCGCAGCTAAATACTGACACTCCAAAGAGCTGCAGGGTTCTGTAACCCATAGCAACCAGTTCAATGCACTCAGCTATAGTATACAGACTGCTGTTGCTCTGTAACTTGTATTATAAACTCACTGACACTGTAACACTGAGGGATCCCACCATCACAGTGCAAAAGCTTCTGAGCTACGTTAATATGTAAAGCCTATAGCAGGGGTGGACAAACTCCTGTCCTCCAGCTCTTGTGGAACTACAAATCCCATGAGGCATTGCAAGATTCTCACAGCCCCAGGCATGACTCCCAGAGACATATGCATCATGGGATTTGTAGTTAGAGCACTTTTAGATTGCAAGCCCTCAGGGGCAGGGCCGTCCTTACCATCTTGTCTTAAATTGTATTGTGACTGTAATGTCTTCCTTATATTGTAAAGCGCTGTGCAAACTATTGGCGCTATAAAAATCCTGTATAAAAATAATAATAGAGCACAGCTGGGGGCCGTAGTTTGCCCACTCCTGGCCTATAGTGTAATGACGGCTACACATACATTGCAATCAATGTGCTTCTTGCACAATGTGCCTTCTCCTTTCCTGAGCTAGATTTTTATTAGGGCCGGATTTAGCACAAGGAATAGTAGGCCTGTGCCTATAGGCTGCCGGGAAAAGAGGCAACTTTTTCTAATACGAGTAAATCTTTCCCCGTTGTCAGTAGAAATAGAGTTAGAACATACGGATGATTCCTTACACAATGTCAGCATGTTGTAGGCCTGGTTAGGCAAGTAAATGTTCTGTGTAAAGGACATAGGGGTCTATTTATATGGCCGCTCGCTCTACGCATACACGTGACCGTTGTTCTGTACAAATATATGCCAACATGAACATTCTTTAGTTGTTTCTTTACAAGGAAATGTATTTTCAAATGTTTTTTTTCATGTAATATCACATTATGGCCACTAGATGGCGCTGGGAAGTATAGAAAATAAATACTTATTTCCTATGTGCCTTTAGCTCCATCTGGTGGCCATAATGAAGTATTACATACAAACATTCAAAAATGAAATCAACTTGTAAAGAATGTTTGCTCTGGTAAATATCCGCACAGGGTGAGCATTCACACATATTTGCAAAGAGAACGGCTCTACAAATCGTTTATAAACAGACCCCATAATCTTAGTATTGGGGCATTTGTTCTGACGTGAGAACTAAGTGTACAAGTTCCAGCCCTGTGTAAATGCTGCTTTAGATACACAGGTATGCGCACACACTATAAATAGTTCTCATTTCAGGGTTTAATAACCCTCGGCTATGTCGGAAATAGCACAATAGACTTTCTGCCATTCAGCTCAGCGTGCAAAAAAGCTTTGGAAATGCGCAGGACCGCTGAGGCTAAATTTATCACAGCGGCAGAGAAATCAGTGCTGCTCCAATGAGAAGGAAATCTGCATTTTCTAAAAGCTGCCCACAGATTTTAGGTACGGTGCACGGTCCGCGGCTGCTGAAAGAGATTTGCAGCTCAAGATCTTCCTACAAACAAAGAAAATTGTGCCTGTGAAAGGGCGAGCGCTGAGGGCGCCAAACCGTCAAAAGTGATTGGCCGAGACGATCCATACCACATCATCTTTGACTGGCCTCTGAAAGTGGCGTTTTTCTTCCTGTGTGCATGAGGCCTTCCAGAAATATTTTCCTCACTGGCTGCCACCAGTGACAACGCTTTTACCTGACAGGAAGTGAAGGGAAATCTGCAACCTGGAATAAAGCATTTTTATTCTTGTCTTTTTTTTCCCCTCTTACTTCCTGTCCGGTGAAACTCTTGTCATACTGAGAGTCAAGGGCCAGAGACTCGTCCCTATAATGAGGCAGCCTGAAGCTGTTGCCTCAGGCGGCATCTCCTTGGGTCAGGTGGGGGTCACGGCAGGAAGAGCGGCATGGCTTCTCTGCTGCACAATATTTGCAGTGCGCCTGCCGCCCCCTTTCTGGCCAGAGCGTCCCAGGTTGCTAAGGAGATGTGTAAGGGCCATATACACCTCCCTGCCAGCACTTAGCAACCTGTGAGGCTCTGCCTGTTGTCCTGCCCAGCTCCTGGCAACCAGTGATGCCAGTGAGCTGGATGAGACGCCGACCAGAGACGGAGCCAGAGCTGGGCGCTGAGATGAAAAACGACACCGGGGTATGCGTATGCTTTCTCAAAGCCATCCACGCTCCACCACTACAGGATATGAAGAAGAAGAAAAAAAGCCACACACCGCTATTCACCTATACAAAATTTTAATCCCTAGAACTTCCAGAATGATGGGACCCGCCGCCATGTGACCGCCCACCTCTAACGCCTTTTACCCATATGGGCTGAGCTCTATGACAAAGATCATACCAGTGAAATGCGTTAGCCGTGGGCGGCCAATGCTGGAAGTAGCAAGTTCTTTGGAAGAAAACTTTGTACTGGCGTGTGTGCCGATTTTTTTCTTCAAATGCATCAGTAGAATCTGGTTGCTACGGGCAACATAGATATTTTACTTGTGCATTACCTGGTTATATAAGATCTAAGATCAGATAAAATCAAAGGTTACTTCCTCGTCACACGCGGCAGATACCGGCTATACGATGCTCACCTTTATATGGGTCACTGACACATTAGAGAAACCTGTATACAGTAGCTCCTGTGGAACTACAACCCTCAGCATACACTGCCACCTATAGATTAATGAAACTTTCTCCTTAGGAAGCTGACTATCACGTGGTATAAAGCATGCGATAGTCATATAGATAGATACATGCCATGGTGAGACAACAAATCCCATCATGCCTTTGTCTTCGGGAGTCATGCCTGTGGCTGTCAGTGTCTTGCAATGCTTCATGGGACTTGTAGTTCCACCACAGCTGGAGTGCCAAGGTTGCCTACCCCTGGTATAAACACACATAAGAGCCATCACTAATGTTGGGAACTGAACTCTTGGCACACTGCTTTTGTCTATGCATTGGGAGGGACTACGTTGGGTAAAGTTGGCCAGAGCAGTCCAATGCACATGGTGTGAATAATCCCTACTTGTCAGCTCAGGTACTCATTATATTTGGTAAGGAGGAGCAAACAGCATAAGGGCTCCAGTGCACAGGCATAATATAATACAGATATCCTGGCAGAATAGGAGCAGGAACCCTCTTGTGCAAAGTTCAGTAACCCATAGCAACCAGATGTGCTCTCCTACCTGTAAAGTGAAACCCGGCCGGTTGCTATGGGTTACCGCCCCTGCACATCTTTATTACAGTGCAAAGGTTAGGAGCTGGGACTTAGGGCGGACATCACACCTCCATTCAGATCCTGCACACACAGCGGGCACAGAGGTGTGCTCTCCTTATATGGGCATATGGAGACAGTCACCCATGGGTACCCCCCCCCCAATGCACTACTTTAACCCCATCCTGTCTATGCCAAGCTGCATTCATGACACATGTCAGTGCAAGTTAGCACAGAGCTCCGGCAAAGCAAATCCCCCTCCCTCCTGAATAAATACCATCCCTGATTCCTAATGGATTAACCCTTTAAGGTGCACAGAGCCCATGCTGCTGTCACTCATCGGAGTGCCCCCTTTTTACCTGCACAGCGGTGTTAACCCTTTCCTCTCCCTCCTCACCTCCTTT
Source organism: Nanorana parkeri (assembly GCF_000935625.1). Taxonomy (NCBI): domain Eukaryota; kingdom Metazoa; phylum Chordata; class Amphibia; order Anura; family Dicroglossidae; genus Nanorana; species Nanorana parkeri. The sequence continues at coordinate 3,782,057 of NW_017306287.1, forward strand.
TTGGGGATCTTCGGGATGCAGTTCTTGTATTTAGATGGCTTGAAGCGGTTCATGTTGTTGCAGACAGGCTGCTCGCCTCCCGGTGACTGTCACAGCCTATTCCTGAATGTGTGTGTCCCTGATTCAGGCTGCTACTCCGTTCTGGCTCCTGTATGCTGCCTGTCTCTTCCTCTCTCTGCTCTCCCCTGAGTCCCTCCCAGCCCGAGAGACTGTGTCCATCGATGACAGCGGCGATCGATTGCTCCTCTCGGCTCCTGCCAGTCTCTCTATCTGTCATCGTCTAGGCATGCCTGTCAGTGTTGTTGCTGCTATGGAGACGGGTTGAGCATGCGGTTCATGCTTCTCACGTGGGTTTTGTAAGTCAGACAGATCAGACTTTCCCCCTGTAGAATTGAATAGGGTGCTGCCGAGTCAGACGTTCCTCTATAGAAGTGAATGGGCTGCCCCTGGTCAGACGTTCCCCTATAGAAGTGAATGGGTTGCTGCGTCAGACTTTCACCTATAGAAGTGAATGGGCTGCCTCAGGCCAGACTTTCCCCTATAGAAGTGAATGGGCTGCCCCAGGTCAGACTTTCCCATATAGAAGTGAATGGCCTGCTGCGTCAGACATTCACCTATAGAAGTGAATGGGCTGCCCCAAGCCAGACTTTCCCCTATAGAAGTGAATGGGCTGCCCCAAGCCAGACTTTCCCCTATTGAAGTGAATGGGCTGCCCCAAGCCAGACTTTCCCCTATTGGAGTGAATGGGCTGCCTCATGTCAGACTTTCCCTTATAAAGGTGAATGGGCTGCTGCTGGTCATACGTCCCCCTATAGATGTAAATTATTTGGACACTGACCACACAGTATGTTTCCTCCCATTGACCAGCAATGTATGGGGCGCTGTGTTACATACTGATGACTTTGCACTATATCTGCTGTGCAGGGACATGCAGGCAGGGGAGGCAGAGCCTCACGTAGAATTATGGAGGAAAGAGCTGTCAGCTTCATGTCTGAAGCTGGCAGCTTTTTCTGCATTCAGGTTACACAGCAGGGAAATCCTCCACGATGAGTAACCTGTCATGGACCAAGGTGTTTAGTGTCTATGAAGTTTTTATTTTAGGTATGGGCTGGGCTGCCCCTGGTCAGACTTTCCCCTATATAAGTGAATGGGCTGCTGCGTCAGACTTTCCCTCTGCAGAATTGAATAGGGTGCTGCCGAGTCAGACGTTCCCCTATAGAAGTGAATGGGCTGCCCCAGGTCACTTTCCCCTATAGAAGTGAATGGGCTGCCCCAGGTCAGACTTTGCCCTATAGAAGTGAATGGGCTGCCCCAGGTCGGACTTTCCCCTATAGAAGTGAATGGGCTGCTGCGTCTAGTGTTTGAGCTCTCTCTCTGCTATATTCTGCATTCAGAAAAGTATGTCATGGAAGATTTTCATTTTCAATAACATTATATGGTGAGGTTATATATGAGGTTTAGGCCTCATTCACACTGCCGCTCATATACGCTCATACGTACGTATTGTACCATATGCAAATAAATGGCTCCATACACACAGCCGCGTATGGAGCCGTATATTTGCGCAGCGTATATATGCGCAAAAACAGAATGGAACAGAGATGCGTCCGGGCAGCGTATCTCTGCGTATTTAAAAAAAAAAAAAGTAATAAACAAAAAAAAAGCATTTTTTTTTAAAGTCCCCCCCCACATACACGCGCAAAGATGCGTCATGTGCGCCTACGTGCAAAAACAACGATTGCACCTATTGTGCCGCACATGTTACATATCACCGCGAACGTCAGAGTGCAAGGAATAATTTATATTTTACCAAAAATATGGATAAGAATAAATGTTTCATACATAGGGAACACTTTTTTTACGAAATTTACGGTACCAGGGTGCCTTTTTAAAAAAAAATTTGCAATTCTTTATTGCAAAAAAAATAATTTGCATTACAGGGCTGGTGGCAGGGGGCTCCTTGAGGGAGGGGACTGATGTGAATGTGCACTATGTAAAGCACTGCGTAAATTGTTGGCACTATATAAATACCTGTAATAAATAAATAAACAGCTCTGAAATGTGTTGGTTTTCATAATGTGAATTTATTAAAATTCCAGTACTGTTCAGGGATCCCCATCTTCCGGTATCCACACGTGTACCCAGTGAAGCAACTGCACAGTGTCTCCCGGCTCCCCCCTCCTCTTCAGTGTCAGGTCGTCATTCCATGTTTGTGATGGGTCACCTGCACTCCATACAGCGTATTGACCTCTCCCGTTACTGGTTGTGGTGATCGAAGTGGTAAAGCGGATATGGCGCCGTGTCCCAGGATCATCAAAAGTGAAAATCTCATCATAGTACTGACACTGCACCCCACCCAACTCCTGTCACCCAGCAGCCCCATAGTACTGACACTGCACCCCACCCAACTCCTGTCACCCAGCACCCCCATAGTACTGACACTGCACCCCACCCAACTCCTGTCACCCAGCACCCCCATATCATCCCATAGTACTGACACTGCACCCCACCCAACTCCTGTCACCCAGCACCCCCATGACATCCAACAGTACTGACACTGCACCCCACTCATGTCACCCAGCACCCCCTGTAACATTGACAGTGCACTGTAACGCTAACAATGCAACACCCCCAATCCAGGTCACCTTATGTTGCTGACATTGACCCTCCTCACCCAGCACACACATATCCATCTTATCCATTTGCACAACACAGTGAGTGAAATTTGTCTTTCCCTCAATTCGCTCCGCCTCCGCCTATTTCCTGCCTCCTTCACGGACGTCACTTCCGGATCCCCTAGCGGCTGGAGCCAGCTGCTAACCAATGTGACATTCCTCCCCGTGTGTGTCTGTCGCGCATGCGCACTGCTCGTTGTTGCCGGCAAGATGGCGGCTCGCTGCTCCTCGCGCTGGTTCGCAGTTGCAGTGTCCGGGGCGAGGGGGCAGCTGCTGCCGGGTGTACGCCGATGGCCCCGGGGCGAGGGGGCCCAGCTGCTGGCTCTGCGAGCGTTGGGGGCCCGGATCCTCGCGGGAGGTGAGTGAGAGGCAGGGCCCGGCCTCGGCTCCCATCAGTGCGGCATGCTCAAGGTTACAGGGAGTTGACAGCCCTCTGTGTGGAACTACGACTCCCATCATGCCTGTTAGTCACATGTTGGCACGACATGCTGGGATTTGTAGTTCTGCATGAATATAACTACAAGTCAAATGTAACACCTAAGCCAACAGCATAGACATGGTGGGAGTTTGATGACAGCCCCATGTTAGTCACCTGTGGGTTCTGATATGATGAAGTAGACTTCATGTAATGTACTATAGACCATATTCTGATCACGTCTATAGCAGGCAGGTTGCCCTCTGATCATGTCTATAGCGGGCAGGTTGCCCTCTGATCACGTCTATAGCGGGCAGGTTGCCCTCCGCTGGATTGTATAATTTTATGTTGCTTCACCATGTTTTTATCATGTGATGTATGAATTGCATATGTGTGTATGATGGTCCTTGTCATTACATGCTATGTGGTGGTGGTGCGCTACTGATACAACAATTGTGATGTCATTGTATTGTTGTTCTTGTGTCTCCTCCAGTCTACACAGGACACGTCTCACCATTTCACACAAGTTCATCCGCCTGCAACAAAGCCGATTATTACCAGGTCCTGGGGGTGCCGAGGAATGCCAGCCAGAAAGAAATAAAGAAGGCCTACTACCAGGTAATGTTTACTATAGCTCAACTCCGGGCACCAGTCCACCGTGCCCGGCTGGACTACCCAGTCCACCGTGCCCTACTGGACTACCCAGTCCACCCTGCCCGGCCCTACTGGACTATTTAACCACTCCCCACAAGTGCTTACTTACCTGAACTTCACAGCCCGTGGCCTGCCGCATTGTAGACATCCAGCAGCCACAGACTTCCTCACCACCAGCGGCAGGCATGCAGTGAGTTCTCAGACTTCTATGGGAGTGAGCAGCTCCAGCCTCTGAAGATGACCGCTTAGAAGCCTATGAAGGCCGGGTGCAGGCAGCGGGGAGGAAGATTGCAGGTGTAGGATGTAAACAATGAGCAGGTCCTGTGCTGATTAAGTGCATTGTCCTTTACACCAACCTATGTGTATGACTTCCAAAAGCATTTGGCATGATCCGGTTTGTATATAGACCCTTCCATGAAAAGCAGCACAAAAATAGCTTATTAATAATTAAAAAAGATAAGTAAATATTCAAATATAGAATAAATACAAATAAATATTACTTTGTAAAGATAAAAAAAAAAGTAACACACACACATATATATCTATATAGATATATATTTCCTGGCCATATCCAATTGTAATGTGATTTAAATATAAAATAAGAAATACATTGTAAATAAAAATGATTACAAATATAAAATATTCAATAATAGCTTATAAGGTTTTTTGTTTTTTCTAAGTTGACAGGCACGCATCCAAAAAAGATGATACAAACTCCCAGAAATCGCGTGAAGCCTCACTGCTCTCCTCACGTGACCTGGCCGTCTCTTGGTCATAGTACGTTGTGGCCAGAGTCCATTTGATGTTTGGGAGGCTTGACATTGGTTTCTGCAGGTCGGCTCTATTTCACTATTGTGAAACGCGCAGTCCACTTAATTATGCGTTTTGAACCAAGGCCTTCTGCACACAATCTACATCCTTGTCTAAATCTAATTGTGTTTTGGTTAGAATTAATAATAATTTGGCTGCCATTTGGTTTTCATTTTAAATGTTGTAAGAACACGAAATGTTTCCCCCTTATCACAAATGAATGAAGCAGCAGTGGATTTAAGGTAAAGGAAGTGAATGTACATAGCGAGGGAAGCAGTTAAGTGAACCAATTGATTTGTCTTATACGGGCCAATTAGAAGTTCACTTTAAAGGAGAACTATGAGGTGAGTGAAAATCACTCACCTCATAGTTCTAGCCGACCTGTGACAATTGTCACACGTCAGCTCAATAGACCAGGAAGTGAGAGAACACATACCGTCGCTCGCTCACTTATCAATCATGTCCCTGCAGAGAGCCGTGACTGTCACTCACTGCTCCCTGCAGGGATTCCCCCCTCCCCGCTCTGATCCTCCAGCGCTGACTGGCGGAAGGGGCGGGTACAGCTGGCTCTGCCTCTAGATAGGCAGAGCCAGCTGTCACTCACGCAGCTGGGTGGATCCAGACAGTATTGTCGGGATCCGTCCCGGCTGTGGCCTCTCAATTAACCGCGTGTATGTAGCTCGCGGTATACTGAGCTTTGGGTGACAGGTGTCCTCCTATTACCCTTAAAGAACTATTGGGAAAAGCCCTGACCCCATAGTTCTCTTTTAAACCAGGGGTGGGCAACTCCAGCCCTCCAGCTGTGCTTTACCTACCAATGCCCCTGCCTCTGTGGGTCATGCCTGTAACTGTCACTCTTGCAATACCTCATGGGAATTGTAGTTCTCCAACAGCTGGAGGGCCGGAGTTGCCTATTCCTGCTTCAAAGTGTATCTAAGCCCAAAAACAAAAATGTAATACGTTGCATCTTACTGGTCCTTAGATGTGGTGGCTGCATTTCCTAAGGCTTTTTTTCCCCATCATTTGTACCTGGTAATCTCATGAACTCCACACTTCCTGTCCCTTCGTTGCTTACCCTCATTTCTCCATTGTAGCTATGGGGACAGCCAGACTGGACTACAAATATGTTTCCCTTTGTTCATCTCCATTACATGGTGGATTTATGGGACTAGTAGTTTACACATGGGTGTTTGAGCTTTCTTTTAAGCTCATAAGAAGTTTCTAGGACCATTCTATTCTGGCAAGATCGGCAGGTATTTCCTGTACTTGCTGAAAATATTGGTGTGAAAATGGAAACTAATGCCGCCACCACCACCACATCCAAGTACTGCTGAGCTGCAATGTATTGCATTCTTGTTCTTGGGTTTAGTTCAGAAACGGTCATTTATTACAGTTATTTTTTACATTTATTTTTGGAGATAAAGATTATATACTTCAAGAGACATTTACATTTTTAATCGATTTTTAGGGCATTTTATTGTAAATATTTGCCTAGTTCTGCCTTGCCTAGTTCTGCCTTGCCTAGTTCTGCCTTGCCTAGTTCTGCCTTGCCTAGTTCTGCCTTGCCTAGTTCTGACTTGCCTAGTTCTGCCTTGCTGATCATAAAATCAATCATTGTAGTACACTTGCGGGAATTGAGAGCTAGTAGGAGATACTGCCTTTGCTAAAGTCTAATGATCATCCCCAGTGTTCTATTAAGAAGCATCACACTACGGCTGCAACTAATGATCATTTTCATAATCGATTAGTTGGCCAATTATTTTTTTCGATTAATCAGATAAAACAAATTAAATACCTTTCTTAATTTGAAATAAAATACACAAATGAAGTGTTAAAAACATAAAGTTTACGTCAGAATAAAACCGCAGGCACAATAATTTGCAATCGCACTGCACTGAAACGGCATTGTTGTACCGTGCGTCCCAGTGCGGGCGATCACACTGTGGGAGGCGCATTTGGGGTGCCATTGAAATGAATGGCACTACAACGCACCTCCCGCAGCAAAATTTGTCAGGCTGAAACCAAAAATGATTTTTTTCCCCCACCTTTAATAATTGTATCAAGGCGCTTGAATAGCTTCAGCCCGGGATGACAGCTGTCAGTAGCAAGATTCCGCAGACAGCAGCTGTATGTAAATACAGCAGGTAATGGGCGGGTGCAATAGCCAGCCTGATATTGGTCATTTCAAATTGCAATAGCAGGCTGGCTATTGCACCTGCCTGCTGTGCCCTCCTCCCAAAATGGAGCTAAGGTATCTAACCAACTAATCGATAATGAGAATAGTTGGCAACTATTCTCATTATCGATTAGTTGGTTGCAGCCCTACATCACACCCCAACTTTTTGCAAGTATCTCCCCAAAGATGAAGCTCACGTTGCGGCAAATTAAGGATTTCTCTGTGGGATGCCTGTCATTTGACCTCAAGCACCGTGAAAGCTAGCTAATTATATCAGCAAGGGCTAATAATTCTGTGAAATCCCATCTATAGGCTGAGGACTATTGAGATGGTTGTAAGGAAAATGTGATTTCGTTTTTTTCCCCGCTATCGTCCTTGAAATGTGATTTTATATTATGATGCTGATAATAATAGTTCTGATTTTTATTTTTCTCACTTCATTTCTTTTTAAGCTGGCCAAAAAATACCATCCTGACACCAATAAAGAAGACCCTCAGGCCAAGGAAAAGTTCTCTAAGTTGGCTGAAGCATATGAATCTCATTTACATAAAAAAAGCTTATTCATTAAGAGGAAGAAAGTGTATCCCACGTCAGCCAATCAAAATGAGTCTGTTGAACTCGTTCTGAACTTAAACCCGCGAGACACTGCATGTGAAGCCACGAGCCGCAAAACAAAGCTGCGAGGCGCGGACATTCACATGCAGTGTGCGCGAGCTCAAGTAGGCGAGTTCAGCGAGATGAAAGACTTCAGCCGATCGGCTCACGGGTAAGAACTCAATGGGATTTGTGTCCTGACGTGCGGGTTTATATGCCCATTGGAATTTTTCATCTCGGCACGCTCGGCTATGCAAGCTCTCTCCAGCTGACGGGCGTGAAGGGAAGCTGCAAGACACGCTGTATGCGAAGGTCTGCATGCCTTTGCTCCGTGCGGCTTCGCGTGCGTTGTCACAGCCTTTAAATGAAGATTTGCTATCTTAATGGAAAAAGGTGAAAGAAGAACTTTTTTCTTAATCCTTGCAGTGGAGCTTCCCCCTCAGTAAAAATTTATACTCGCCCAAACTGCCAAGCTGACTCCCTGCCTCTCTGGTCACTGAAGCATGTTTCCTCCTCCGCTGCACAGATGGAATGTTCCTCAGCATCCTCACATCTATACACTTGTATAGAATGTGATGATACATATTCTTAGACCACTGAAGAGGAGAGAGGCTCTAGGGCAGGGGTAGCCAAACTCCGGCCCTCAAGCTGTGGGGGAACTACAAATCCCATGAGGCATTGCAAGATTCTCACAGCCACAGACATGACTCCCAGAGAGAGATGCATCATGGGATTTGTAGTTCCACCACAGCTGGAGGGCCGGAGTTTGGCTACCCCTGCTCTAGGGACCTGTCTGGGGTTAGCCAAATATGATTCTCCCCTCCCCCCGGGAGTTCTTCTTTAATTGTGCCTAGCCATTACCCACAAAAAAAGTATATTTTACTTTGAAATCTTCCTGTCATATAGCAGTTCACTCTCTGTACTTTGAGTGTTATAGCTGCATATCTGCATTGTGAGATCAAGGCCTCATTTATACAGCTAAGTGTCGGCCTGTACAGATCCATGCGGGGTGCACGGCCAAATCGGGCCACTCCTGGGAAGGACAGGTGCTACATGTGATTGTACGCAGTAGCCTGTCCTCCTCTTGTTTTATAGAATATAAATGATCCCTTAT
>NW_017306287.1:3790510-3815609 GCF_000935625.1 Nanorana parkeri
TTTCATGTAAGTAAAACAACAGTGCAGTACAGAAGAAGAGGTTGTACAGTAGTAAACGACATGATAGACATAGCGGATAGAGAAGATGTAACATTTCACTGGGTTAGAGTGACATTTAGATATTGCGGATCTTAAATAGGCGCAACTACTAATCTATGGGATGGTAATGCTAACTCCGACTCTGATTGTTTATTTATAAATCACATTATTGTTTTTCCTGTGCTAGGTTCTGAGCGATGAATTTAAACGGAAGCAGTATGACGCATATGGCACTGCTGATTTTGCCGCAGGTGCCAGCGGAGGTGGGCAGCAATACTGGAGGGGCGGCCCCACCGTAGATCCAGAAGAACTTTTCCGCAAGATCTTCGGGGAGTTTTCCGGCGGCTCTTCGTTTGGTGGCTTCAACAATATTTTCGAGCAGCCCCATGAGGTGAGTTGCGTTTGTTAGGCTGTCAGCGAGTCACGCCAATGTGTTGAAACGTTTTCATACCTGCTGATGTAAAGAGCAGGGGAGTTGATCAATCGGGAAATATAGAATTCCACAGAAAACTAAATGTTTTGTTTTTACATACTTGCTGGCAAATTGAACATCACCCTCCGGTTATATATATCTCCGAGAATCCAAAGGAGAGAGATTACCAACACAACTGCTGTGGCTGTAGTATTGTACTACCATAGAGGGATCTCCATAATGCACAATAAATAACAGGGGAGTCTTGTTGTCACAGAGTTGGGGTCGGTGTAGAGATCTGTTTAAAGGATATCAAAAGCTAGCACTTTGAAATAAAGTAGAAAATGTTTAAAGTCTATGTAAAGCCCAAACTTTTTTTTTTTTAGCTTTGGATGGAGTGGGAAAGGGTTTCAGATTCTGCTTCACTGCTGTCTGTGTCATCACTGTGGAGATTCACTTTTTTTGTCCTTACTGGGACTAAAAGTGATGGAAAATAGAGGGGAAATCGTGCGCCGGTGACACTTGCTCCGGTAACAACTGTCTCAATGGATTTCCCTCCGTTTAGAGAGATTTCCTGTTTTGTCTACAGGACAGAATGTGAGGGGAAATTTCTCCAATGCAATACAGATGATAGAAGAACCTAAAGGGGATTTTACCTTTCCTTATTCCATCCACATTGGGGGAAAGTTTTTTGGCTTTACATATGCTTTTAAAACCGTTGTTACATTCTATTTTGCCTGTTGTGTCCCCATTAAGATATTTCTCATCACTTCATGAGTTAGAGACTCAACAGGAACTGAGTGGAAAACTCTGTATTAAAGGGCAATCCTCTCTTGGACAGTTGTCATTGGAACAGGTGGTCCAATTGGAAGATTAGATTTCCCATCACTTTCTGACCAGATGTCTTTTAGATGGCTGTAGTTATCAGAGACGGCAATAAAACCTGACGGAGGTTCTAAACTTTTTCTGCTGTACTTAAACATAGAAATAACTTTTTGGCTTTAGATACATGTAAGTGGCTGTCTGAGCCTTGCCTACATTGCACAGCTGGAACAGCCCCCTGCTTATTGAACCCTTCGAGCAGCAGACTCACTATTTGCACTTGTGCAATGCAAAGCATGTCAGTAAAGGTGGCCATACACTCTACAACCATCGCAAGACTTTAGTCTTGCGATGGTTGTAAAGGGATTAAAAAAACGTACGATCTGCCTATCTTGGACAGGCAGATCGCACTCTCGATCATCGCAAGCCCGCCCCCCTGAGGGGCAGGCTTCCGATGACCGCAATGCTGAACGGGCAGTGTGCGCGTGCGCTCACCGGCCCGTTCAGCATTTATCTTCCGAGCACCGTTCTAACCAGCCGAGAATCGTACGATTCCCGGCTGGTTTTCGAACATGCTGGTTCGACAGAAGACGTGCGACCGTACAGTAGAAACGGTCGCACGTCTCCGTTCACACTGCTCGATTATCGTACGAAAACCCGATCGCATACGATTATCGTACGATAATCGTGCAGTGTATGGGCACCTTAACACTGTGTCATATACAAATCCTTTGCATTGCAATCAACAGAGCTAGCAAGTGCAGCCCAGTGCTAGTTGGTTTGAGACAGCCTTTTCCGCAGCCTTAACACTGTCATTAACCTCTTGCCACCACCTCCCGGTGGCCCTTTTAGAGGATCTTATTGCTGGGAGTTGGAGGCTGGCTTCCAAATCATGTAAATTGGCTGTCAAAGTGGTCACATGATCAGGAGCTCATCCCACCAGCTCCTAATCATTAACAGTGGTCAGTAGCTGTCAGTGACTGCTCAGTCACTGTGTCGTGAGCACGCTCTCGGCACAGAACAGCGTTCCGGCTGATGCATTTATGCAGGCCAACCCATCTTCCGCCTTACCATCATTCTCACATAACAAGCCATTCAGTAAGCACCACAACTAACCTGTGTCCCCTATTAGCAACTAAACACTGCAATGTGTTAACGTTGTCGTATACAAGGTATTAGGCATTGCAGCTATAACCCATGCTACATGTTATAGTGTGTGAGTTGGTGTGAGGGGTCTGGTTTTATGCTGTTGTATCGATTTCAATAGTATAATTCTGTCACTGGCTTGCACTGCAGTTACATTGATTTCTTCCTATTAAAGAAAAGCCATGTATCATACATTTTCCTTCCTTAAGCTCATCTGAATTTTACTTTTTTCCCTTTTGTCGTAATACAGTTCATCATGGACCTCACCTTTACCCAGGCAGCTAAGGGTGTCAACAAGGAGATGACTATTAACATCACAGACACGTGTCCGAGGTGCAATGGCAAAGGAAATGAGCCTGGCACGAAAGTTCAGCATTGCCACTATTGCAATGGCACCGGCATGGTAGGAGCAGCAGACTGCAGCTTCTTTGGTTATATGACCTCATTGGAACCGTTGTAGGGAAACTAATTTTTTGGGAACATTTTTTATGTTTTGTTTTTTTGGTTAAACTTTTCAAAGGATTCTCCAAGCATTATGGGTTAGCAAAAGAGACAGCACAGCAGATATTGCCTGCTTTGAGGCATAGTTTGTCTGATTGAAACTTCAGATTGAAACTGGAGATACGGTATCATTCACTTGTGCAAGTTTCTGCGTAGGCTATTGCATTCAGTTACTAGGCTTTCTAGATCAAAGAAACCATAGAAAAGGAATCTGAAGCTCCACCTGCTGACTCAAAAGGAGAATGCAAGATGTTAATAAGCAATATTTCTTATTTATCTGACTTAAAGGAGAACTATGGGGTCAGTGTTTTTCCCCATAGTTCTCAAGGTAACGGGAGGACACAAACTAGCGTCCTCCCGTTACCCTAAGCTCAGTATACCGCGAGCTACAGCTCGCGGTATACTGAGACGCCGCACCTGGAGCGGATCCCGACGTAGATGACGGGATCCGCCCAGCTGCGTGAGTGACAGCTGGCTCTGCCTACCTAGAGGCAGAGCCAGCTGTACCCGCCCCCTCCCCCGTCCGTTCCGCCAGTCAGCGCTGGCAGATCTGAGCGGGGAGAGGGGAATCCAGCCCCTCCCCCTGTCACGGCAGAGGGCTGTGACAGGATCGAGAGGTGAGGGAACCCGGTATGTGTTCTCCCACCTCCCGATCTACTGAGCCGACCTGTGACAGTCTCATTGTCACAGGTCGGCTAGAACTATGAGGTGAGTGGAAATCACTCATCTCATAGTTCTCCTTTAAAAAAAAAAAGAAAATTGTTTTTATGTTTTACACCTTTAGCTGCTAGACATTAATTATATTTACAAGATTGTGTGTTTTTTGTAGGAGACGATTAATACTGGCCCCTTTGTCATGAGATCGACATGTCGGCGATGTGGCGGAAGGGGGACCACAATGACAAATCCTTGCCTATCCTGTCGGGGTAGCGGAGAGACCAAACAGAAGAAGACGGTGACTGTGCCAGTGCCTGCGGGTTAGTGCTTAAGTAAAAGGGGTCTGTCAGAAAGCAGCATGATAGTGTGAGAAAACACAGATGGAAGCAGCTATTCTCTGGGCTGAACCGTTGTATTAGGATGCTGTTACTCGCAGTCAGGCGGCAACGTTTAGGATCGCTTACACATACACTTGTTTTGGTCTTGTAGGGCATCATTAGTACAGTATATGATAACTAGGAATGCACCGATGCCGAGTATTTGGGCGAGTACTCGTAATTGCCCAAATGCTCTGATGCCTAGACCCGATACTTCCGGTATCAGGAAGCTGGGCAGCACGTCATTACACGCTGCCCGGCTTCCTGATTGCCCAGTAAGCCGGCTCCATGCTCCCTCGTCATATAGTGACGAGAAGCATGGGGACAGCTTCCCTGCTAATCAGGAAGCCAGGTGGCGAGTCATTACACGGCACCTGGCATCCTTAATGGGAAAAAATTATCAGTACTCGATACCGAAATACCGATATCGGTGCATCCCTAATGATAACCATGGCTAATGTGTGGTGGGGCTTCCTCACTTAAAGGAACCAAAACTGCCTGCACTATACCAATGGCTTTATGACATCAGGATGTAGCTGTGCTATAAACCAGTGGTTCTGGATGAACAATTGTCCCAAGTGCAAAAAGTTTAATTGCATGGCTCCGCCTGCTATCCTAAAACGAGGAATCAACTCATTATTCAAGCCACGAAAGTGAGATATGCAGATACCTTGTCGGAATTTACTAAGACTGGAGCAGACAGAATCTGGAGTTGCTGTGCATCATAACCAATCAGCTTCTCTCTTCAGCTTGCTCAATTAACCTTTAAAAATGACAGCTGATTGGTTACTATGCATAACTGCTCCAGATTTTGTATGCCCTAGTCTTAGTAAATTCCCATTTTAGCTGTGTGTTCCCAGTATATATAGTCTTTATTCTTGCTTCCTGCCAGGTGTGGAGGACGGACAGACTGTTCGAATGCCAGTGGGGAAGAAAGAAATTTTCATCACATTTCGGGTAGGTGCATTGAATGGTATCCAGTCTGTTTTTTGAAGTGTAGGGATTTTTTATTATCATGGGTTTGGTTGCAAGCAGAAAAATGCCTGTCGCTAGAAAAAGAACATGAGCTGCTTTTTGGTAGATTACAGCACTTTTTTGGTCCCATTGTCTTCAATGGAAAACTTTGTGCGACAAAACGTTCAGGTGTGAACAGGGGCCATAGAAATGAATTGGATTCCTTGTCTTGAGCGTTTTGTCACGCTTAGCTTTGAGCTACAAAGCATCTAGGTGTGAACGGAGCTTTAGTGTTTATTCTGAATGGCTGCCCCAATGCATCTTCCGACGGATGTGCGTTGCAGCACAATACACTATTGTGCATTATGGTGCACCGTCAAAAAATGCTGCATGCCCTGCAATGCATGTTCGTCGGCAAGGTGTATTAGGATGCCATTCAAATGAAAGGCACCGCACCGACGCAGTTAACGTGCAACTGTGAGCCGGTGTTTGCTTTAAACAGCCAGTTACAGCAGATTAAGTGCATATTTAAAACTGAACTCCACATGTACATGTCATTTCAGCTGCCTTTTTTTTTTTTTTTTTCCAATCTGCTGTTTTTTATTTTTATTCTTGCTTGTGTTTACTCCAAGTGTAACCTGTGCTTTCTCATCATATACATCATATGTTTCTCATCATATGTTTAGTTTAAATCTGCAAGGTTTGCTTACTTTAAAGGGCTTTCACAGATGCATCTCGTAAGCTGCCATAAACGCCTGTGCGCATCAGACAGGCCTTTTACAGGGCAGCCTTACGCAGTACCATGGTCCTTCCCCTGCATTTGCGGAAGCCGGCTGTTCCTGTAGGCGCTGCTGATCTTGAAGCAGGAGGGAGCATTTTGTGCAGAATCCTTGCTTATGCCGGTGTTGTATCTTGACACAGCACTGGTAATTAGGCAGAATAAGTGCCTGCACGGCTCCCCTCTATGGAGGGCATCTGAACATTTAATACCTTACCTAATGTTAAATCTGGCCTTGATATAAAAACAGCATAAATGCTTATTTTTAAATTCTCCTTGGTTCAGGGTTATAGGGTGGTGCTTAGGGACAGTGCAGGTTATATTTCTATAAAGGTGGCCTAACCCTATAGGTTTGTATTGCTATCAATGTGTCTCTGCCTTGCTCTATAAGAGAATGTCTGTCTTATCCTGGGCCTTTAGTGTCACCTGGTTTTTGGTCGGCAAGGGCAGTAGTTCACACTGCACTTCTCTTGGCTTGCACAATCTTGCATCAGACTAGATTGATTTGCTTTGTTGAGCAATACAGTGTACCAAGTCCATCGAATGGATATTTGGTACCAGTTTTTGAACTGAAATGGAAAAGTACCTCGCTAACATTCATAGTAAAGAATTAGGCTATTCTCCAAAAACATGGCAATTGCAGATAAACACCGAAATTCAGTGAGCTGCTTACTTCATGTTTCAACTGACATTGCCTTTGCTGCATTGAAATCCCAGCCCTGTTGTGTTCTCTCTTGTGGATTACAGAACACCGCACCCTCTAGTTTTAAGGGGGTTGTTCTGCAGTCCAGAAGGAAGAATTTGGGTAGGGCTTACAGCACTGCTTAGACGTTTGGAGTTCATTACTCATTTACACTTTGCCCAGACATACACTCTAAGCAACATTATGTTGAGAAGAAGAATTGGATCTATGGATATATATATCTGACATTGTATTGTCAGCTTGTGGCCTTAGGTGGTAGCACATTTTGCTGTATTCCCTCCTCATGAGTTGAAGTAAACAGCTGATTATGGATATTGCAACATGTAGTACAGTGCCATGCCTATGGGAATAAAGAACAGCTGCTTAGATAAGCAACTCATAAACAACACAATAAATTCTAATACGATGGTGGTTAACCTGTTGCCACAAGCCATATGCATATTTGTGCTGCCAAATGTATGCATACATTTAGAACCACTGCCTATACATGTCGCTCCCAATCAGTGTTTACAACTGGGAACTAGTAGGACAGGCTCACATGACCACTGTCATAGCCAATCGCAGTGACTTCATGATCCAGAGCCAGCCTGTCAGCCTCTGGTATATAGAACCCCTTAAAGGGCTGGCGGTAAGTGGTTAACCAAAAATGAACAGTACACCTGGGTTCCTATGGAGTCCCAACCAGTGTCAGAGCCCTCCTGCTAATAAACACTGTGATATTTAATTGTTAAATG
The DNA here is from genome assembly GCF_000935625.1 of Nanorana parkeri. Classification (NCBI taxonomy): domain Eukaryota; kingdom Metazoa; phylum Chordata; class Amphibia; order Anura; family Dicroglossidae; genus Nanorana; species Nanorana parkeri. The sequence continues at coordinate 3,797,634 of NW_017306287.1, forward strand.
GCACAGGAGAGAAGGGCTTAGTACAGACCTGAGCAAGAACTATGTGTAGCATGAGCATTTGCAAGGACACCACATCCACAAAGGAATTTGTGTTAAAAACTAACACAGGTACTTACAGGCAGCACAAGGTACAGACATGGTATAGGCTTTGACAGGTCCACTTTAGTTTTAAAATGAACTGTAGAGTGTAGCTAGAAGAATTGGCCTAGGCTGCAAGAAAAGATCATTTGCATGAGTTGGAGATAAAAAAAAAATGTTGTAAACCTTCTTCTGTAAATTGGTGAGACCGTAACATTTTATCACCAGATTATAATTCCTATGTCTTCCAAATGGGGCAATTCACCATTAATATGTTTTATTGTTACAGGTGCAGAAAAGTCCGATCTTCCGACGTGATGGAGCAGACATCCACTCAGACCTGTTAATTTCAATCGCTCAAGCTGTCCTGGGAGGCACTTCCAGGACACAAGGCCTTTATGAACCCATCAGTGTTGTTGTAAGTTTTTCTCATATAACACATGTCCTTTTTCCAGCTGTTAGTATTAAATGTTGTGTTGCATTGCAAATTGTTTCTTCATTTGAAATCTGCTATACATGTATAGTTTGTGATTATCATTTGTCTGTTCTCAGATCCCACCTGGTACGCAACCAGATCAGCGAATTAGAATCAGCGGCAAAGGCATACCGAGAATGAACAGTTACGGCTTTGGAGATCACTACATTCACATCAAGCTAAAGATTCCAAGGTCAGTGGGCCAGGGATGTGGCTATAACCATCTTGAAGCGGAACTGGTCTGCATTGTGGCAGGTGGGGCTTTGATATAATGTGCGAGTATGGACAGCATACTCGTCCATCATGGCACACTTACCTGTCAAAGTGCCCTCCTTCAGCGATGCATTGGCATTCATCGCATTGCTCTGTCACCAGTATTCTTCTGAGCTTAGCATTTTTGGTCATCTTAATTGGCCAGCCTTTGATGACATAACTCCTGTGTGCTTCTTCTCTGCAACAATTATATTCCAAGACTGTACTATAAGGTGTATATTCACAGCCCAGTGTAAAATTGCTAGCAGGTAAAGCAGATGCTATGAAAAGCCTTCCAGATCACAAAAGCAATTTGCAAGGTCTGCCTGTTTTGGCGATAACCAGAGGTTTTAGGCAGAGGCCTCCACAGGGAAGTGTGTTTACATCTTCCTCCAGTTGCAGCTCCCGGCCATCACTAGTGCAACCTTTCTCAACCAGGGAGCCGTGGAACCCCAGGATGCCTCCTAGCTTCCTCAGGGTGCAACAGAATTTTTGCACAGAGGCACTTGGACTCAGGACTCTGATGTGAAGGGGGAACTGTGATGTGAAGGAGGGGCTTTTGATGTAACGGGGGTCCTGGTGTGAAAGGAGGGAGCTCCTGATGTGAAGGGGGTCTCTGATGTAAAGGGGGCTCATCATGTAAAAGAGTGGCCTTCTAATGTAAAAGGAGGGGACTTTGATGTGAAGGGGAACCCTACTTTGTGTGTTTGCATGGGGTCTTCCCTTAAAACCAATACCGGACCCATATCTCAGATAAGGGTCAGGTATGGATTTTTAAAGCGCACACATTTTTTTTCCTACATGTTTACCTTTACATTTTAGACTAGGGTCCCTTGAGATTTTATACATTTAGAGGGTGCCATGACTGAGAAAAGCTGCACTAGAGGGAGCTGAAATAATGACTAGAGATGGATTTTATATTATATATTGCAGGGGTAGGCAAACTCCAGCCCTCCCATTATATCGGGGGTAGGCAAACTCTGACCCTTTTTAGCTGTGGTTCAACTACGAATCCTATAAGGCATTGCAAGACTCTGAATCCCAGGGGCAGTTGCATGATGGGATTTGCCGTTTCATCACAGCTGAAGGGCCGGAGTTTGCCTACCCCTGATATAATGGGATCAACGAACAGTTTATCTCTCGCCTTCTGTTCAGCTCCCTCCTAGGTGGTGATCAGAAATAGCATCTACAGGAGGAGAAGTAACACCAAACTTGCAAATACCTTAAAACTATAACAACTGATAAAAGCTTGCCTTTATTTGCTGATTGTAATAACATTTGTTTCCTGTCCCACAGAAATCTGTCAGACAAACAGCGGACGCTAATGGTGAGCTTCGCAGAGGAGGAAACAGACGTGGAAGGCACAGTAAATGGCATAACCAACACAACAGCAGGTAAAGCTATGCGAGTCTTGAGGATGCACGGAATATCAAGTACAGATAAAATGTTTGAAAAGTAAAGATGGTCATACATTTTTAAAAACTGGGCATTAGAATGGGTGCGTTTCTGTTATGAAGGCTTTTAGTTTTCCATATGACCTTCACAAAAAAGAATAAAAGCTGCTTACAGGTATGAAGGACAGGCAGGGGCTTGCAGATTTCTGTAGCTGATTTTAGGGCTACCACTTTGTTCAAATGAATGGAAGTGTTTTTCAAGAATAACTGACACTTTCTGGTAGTGTTGAAGCGTGCCAGATACCTCCTTGTCCCCAAACATTCCTATTAATTGGTCAATTTAATGAGCTTTATCACTGGACAAAATGAATGTGTTGGAGGAGGAAGAGGGCACACTAGCTTCAGCACTAACAGAACTAAAGCGTTACACAGTCACATTTGGACCGAATGGGGGTACTGACATCTCTAGGTGCCGGTACACTATACCTGCTAGTAACTTCCTTTTCTGTTGTCACTTTGTTAGGAAAGAGTCAGCACTGGCTGGCCCCTAGCAACCAGATAATTTTTTCCGATTTCTAAATGTGCATTAGAAAAATGTGGAATCTGGTCTCTGGGCCTCAAAACAATTTTGAATACTGCAAAGCCATCAAGCGACAAGACATTCAATCTGTCCTTTCTGCAGTACAGATTTAAATCAGGTTTATGCCTATAGTTCAACAGAGACCATTCTTATATTAGTATAGGAGTGCTAGTTTGCATTGACTTGCATTAATCTGGGCTGATACCTCTTCTACTCTTTCTGCTCACTAGGCAGTACCGGGCAGAGCGCTGCAGCTGGGAATGAGAGTCCTGAGGCTGAACAGGCAGGGGAAAACAAGGAGGGATTCCTAAGCAAACTAAAGAAAATGTTTAGTTCATGACGGTAGGAGCACCCTATTATTATTTCTTCCTTTTATTATTTACACCCTATTTAAATTTGCTCCCCATAATAGTTTAATGCACTTGCTCTGAATCATCAAAGTTTGGGAAAACCCTTCTAGGTTACAATACAAATGTCTGTAATATTTGCTCCTGGTTTTTTCAATGCCTGGCCTCTTCTCAGTGGTGCTCTTTCTTACCAGCTGCAGCTTCCACCAGTGCCCATTTGTATATGCCCATAAAATCTTTTTGAGATATTTGTGCGATTTATCATGTCATTTGCTCCTGAGGATACCATCTTCATCTGTAGGCTGCCATTGCCCAACGCCTGAAACTTGGGCAGGCACTAAAGTGAGACAACCTCCAACTCTTGTTATGTCAGCTGTGGTGCGTAAAGCCCCACTCCAGGAAGCTGGTAAATGTACCAATGCAGTGGGGTCCTCCCTCACTGCATGGGTTAAATGCTCGTTTGGCTATGAGTGGGGGATTGGTTGAAATGGTTACCTTATTCCTCACAACCACAGTCTTGCTTTGTGGCAAGTCCCCTGAATCCATTTCACTTCCCAGCCCGGCCAGCCACAGGTCACCATGTATAATACAGAAACAGCAGTACAATGCAGGATTGTATGTGAGAGCCGGCCTGCATTCTGTAGCATCAAACAGCGGAGCAGAGCGCTGGCTGTTGAGGGGAAAAAGCCAAACAAGCATTTAAACCATGCAGCATGGGAGGGACCTCACTGCATGGTTAAATTTACCAGCAGACCGTAGTTGGGCATTAAAGGCTTATCTGACAGGTTCTCTTAAATGGTTTAGGTGCCCTTTTGAAGGAAAATTTGTCAGCCATTTTTAAATTGTAGAAGTCATGTCCAAGAGCAGGCATCACAAGGTACTGCCTTTGTTAGCCAGGAAATGCTCTCACCGGTGCACTTTCTTCATTGTTGTGATAAAAGATATTTGCAATTGCCTACAAATTATTAATGGCCGGCATTAACATGATATTCCTTGCTGCTTACAATTGTGAAAGGAAACCAGGTCAGAGGAAATATAGAGGCTTGCATTGCTGTCCTCTCTCTGAAGATACTGGTTCTCTGGCTCTCTCTGGACTCGATACTTTTGAGCCATGACCTTTGGCAGATTCACACTTTTCTGTGATAGCCAGGCTTGAGGGTTTCAAGCGCTGGCAATCTTGTGGAATCTGTTAGTTACATGACTTGTATTTTGGTAACCTAATTTATCAATATTTACAGCTGAGGCATGCCGTTCAGGATCAATATACATTTTCCCCATTGACTTTACTAAGATACCCCTTTTGAAAGCTCTAGTCTGTTCCTCTACTAATAAACAAAACCATGATCTAAATACTCAGTGACTCTGAATTCAAGACGGTATGAAGCAGTTACAAAAAGAAAGTCCAGTGATGGTAGCCTATGCAAGTTCCTAATACAGGTTCCTTTAATGAGACCCTATATGTAAGTGTTTAATCAAGCCACCATACCTGTAATAGAAGACGGTACATACTCTGCTCTTGTGCTGCCAGTGTTGCCAAACTTTGCTCTGATGCTGACACGTTTTTTGCCAAAGTTCACATTGAAACCGACACTTCTGGAAGTGTCTGTATGGTCCCCCGCAGTTCTCACTGGCTCCTTCTGCTGACCTCCATGTCGGCACTGTATTCAGTAATGGGTGGAGGTCAGATAGGGGAATCGGAGGATGACCACAAAGATACACTTTTGGTTTCCCTTCATAAGATTTCTTAGCAAAGGAGCAGTGCTTGGTCGCATGGGCGGCAGCAATGGCAGGTATGTACTGTCTTATTTTACCGTTCTGGTTCTTTTTTTTCCCCCAGATGTTTTCTCAGTATTTTCGGCTTTTACTAATATTCAGACTAAATCCTCTCTATTTTGTCTGTGTGCTGCAGGAAAGAGATCAACAGGAAACTAGGAGGAAAAGAAAAGTGTGGACTCTACTTATTATGGAGACATGTCACTATGTAAAGATGCCGACAACCTCTGCCCTGAATGGTCCCCATCAGAATACTGACAATCCATAGCACCGTGCCAGACTGTACATGAAGGAGACTTCCCGGGACCGGCCAAGCTTTTTTTTTCTTGAAATATTTCAGTTGAAATTCTATATAGTGCAATTCATTCGTCACTTGAACTGTAAGAATTGTTACCCAGTTAAATACATGGAAGTTTGTCCCTGTTTCAGAAGCTTTCTACACTCAAATATATATTTTACTGACATAAGTCTAGGCTGTGAATGATCTCATGGAGGGCTAACTTGTTGGCACAGCCAATGGTACATAAAATAAGCAATTTTGAAGGTATGAAGTTTGCACAGGTACCTTAGCTTATAAATGTTTTATGTGTTCTAGAGCAGTGTTTCCCAACTCCAGTCCTTGGAAACCTCCAGCAGTTCATGATCTACACACTAGGATGATAGGTGAACGCGGGCTTCATTTGTCGGTGTCTAATGGGAAAACTGCCTGTCTGTGTTGCCCCTAGCAGCCAATCCGATCTTTTCTATTAATATCCCTGAACAGTACTGAAGGGAAGACTGTGATTTCAGTGTTTCAGTAGACCCTTTGCTTTTCATCTGGACATCAAGAATGTGATATATCACATGTTCCATATTAATTATTACCTTTTGGTTCTAGGAGGAGGAGTGAAAAAAATAAAAATTGCTCAGGCACACCAAATGACTACTGGGAGCTATTGATGTATGATTATTATGTATGTTTAAAGCTCCAAGATGCATGGTATGTAAGAAATGCATCAATCATTATAGATTAATAAACAGGGAAGCCTTCACTTTAATCTGTCTTGCACTATATTGGATGTAGAGCAGCAGTCCTTGTATCAGTGGCTCTTCCTGATGAATGGTCCTGCTGAACATGCATTTAAAGGTGACCTACCTATCATAGCTGCCGGTGGTGCTCGACATCTGGAAAGGTGCCAATTCCCAAGGCCGTTCAGATTCAAAGTATTTATATTAGGGATGCACCAATATATCGTCCGAAAAGGGCACTTTTGGCATAATGCAGGAAGTGCCATTTTCTGGCCAATACAGCGGTGCATCCATCCTATTCTCTCCTCCCCGCTAGCCGCTGCTCTGTGTCCCCCAGCGGTGAGGAGAGAAACTGTCACAGGCGGCCGAGCGCTGCGGGAGGAGATCACTGTGAGCAGCCGCTGTCTCTCCTCCCCGTACCACTCCTGTCACAGATGGCCAGAAAGATGTATGTGGCGGAGACAACCAGCGCTGTCACAGCAGGCTGAGCTCTGCTCGCTCAGCCTCCTGTGACACCTGTCAGGATGGAGATCGGGTACAAACACTCACTGATCGCTTTGTAAATAATTGAGGACAGGGTTTGGTTACTATATCCTTAATTATGAATGAATGGGAAGTGATCTACATCGCCTGTTCATTCATGATTGTAGTTATAGTAAACATCCTCTGTTCTCATGTTATGAATGAACAGGAACACTCAGCATAGAGGATTCCTGTTCATTGATAACAGGGGCTGCAGGACTCTGTGTTCTCAATCTCTTTTTCTATCTTAAAAGGGAAATATCAGGGATCTGTTTAGACCCCTAATATTTCCCTGAAGCCCCTAAAAGTAAGGTAAAACTTACAAATATTTAATAAAAAATGAATAAAAAAATTCAAAAGTTTCTAAAAGATACATTTAAAAAAACTATTAAAATTTTTTTGAAAAAGTTAAAATAAAAAACATTTTCGTTTTTGGCCTGACATTTTTTTTCGGTTTTGACATTTTCTAATTCATGTATTTATAATTTTTCTAATTTATATTATATAAGTTATACTAACCTGATGCTCCGAGCCGGCTTGTTCTTAAACTGGTCCCTAAAGCTTCTCTCCCCCTCCAGCAATCTAAAGATCCTGAACTCATCACGTCTATACACTGTGTATAGCTGTGAGGATGCTGAGGAAGATTTCAATGCTGCAGTGGAGGTGGAGATGGGCAGGAGGGAGTGCTCTGACAGCTGGCCGGCTTGGAGCTTCGGGTGAGTATATCTTTGTTAGATTTATACCTAGACAATTGATGAGCACTTCACCTTTGCAGTGCAAGGGGTAAGCCCCACCGCAAGAATTAAGAGAGAGTATCCCTAGCGTTCTTTAATGGTGCCTCCATATACCTGGCCATAAATATCTGCTGACTTTGACAGTCATCATTGCAGGGGGTTCATGCATATAGGCAACTCTGTGACGATCAGGTCTGCTGGCAGCTAAGTGGAGGACCTGTTTAGGAAACACTGTTGCAGAACAAGGATGCAGACATTAAAGTATATAGAAACCCAATCACTAAAATGCCATGGAGCCTTTAACATGGTGTTGTAACTTCAAAAATACTTCATCATTTTTACAACACCCTTGTTAAGTCAATTCTGATGGGTGACAACAGTCTCCCACTTTTGCTCCTGTGTTACCCTGTCACATGCACGCATGTTGCGGAGGCATGGGCCGCCAATGTTATCCAGAAACCAGATCAGAGAAATGTGCAGCTCCAGTGAGTGCATGTAGACAGGAAGTGATTGTAAAAAAGGGTGAAAAGAAGTGTTTTATTAAGTAAAAAAGACACTTGTTTGATGCACAGAGCACACTGTGTACATTGAGCTGCATTTTTCTGCACAACACCGCACATGTATGACGTCAATAGGGCACATGGGAAACTATTATTTTGTTATTTTTTATGTTCCCTGTTTAGTGCAGAAAAATGCAGCTCAATGGACAGAGTTAGGGTTTACAGCTACTTAAAAGGGATCCGCCCCTTGCCTAATCAGTATATTGAAAACGCAAGCTGCAAATATTTTGTTCCGCTATTTGATATTCATGTTTGTAATTTAAAGAAGCGCGCCAGGCAATATTTTTATTAACCCTTGCAGTGGGGCTACCCCTGCATTGTAAGGGTTAAGGGCTCGTTTTGGTCTAGGGAGTAAAAGAACCAAGTTATACTCACCTGATCTGCTGAGGTAGCCGGCTGTGACGGCGCTCCCTCCTGCCTGTCTCCTCCTCCAATGTAGCGATGGTGTGTCACTCAGCGTCCTATACACTGTGTATAGAACGTGATGACTGAGGAACCTTAAGGCCGTGACACACTGCACGCGAAGCAGCGCGGAGCGGTGGCGCGCTGCCTTTGCGAGCAGTGTGTCATGTAATTTTCTGCTCGGCAGCTCAGCTTGCGAGAGCTCGCGGAGCTGAGCGTACCGAGATGAACAATTTCAACTTCAGCCAATCGGCTCGCGCGTATAAACCGGCGCGACGGGATGCGACGTCTGGCCGGTTGTTACAGACGAGCCGATTGGCTGAAGGTGCAGTCAAAGCCTGTCTCCTCCTCCAATGTAGCGATGGTGTGTCACTCAGCGTCCTATACACTGTGTATAGAACGTGATGACTGAGGAACCTTAAGGCCGTGACACACTGCACGCGAAGCAGCGCGGAGCGGTGGCGCGCTGCCTTTGCGAGCAGTGTGTCATGTAATTTTCTGCTCGGCAGCTCAGCTTGCGAGAGCTCGCGGAGCTGAGCGTACCGAGATGAACAATTTCAACTTCAGCCAATCGGCTCGCGCGTATAAACCGGCGCGACGGGATGCGACGTCTGGCCGGTTGTTACAGACGAGCCGATTGGCTGAAGGTGCAGTCAATCATCTGACTGCACTCAGCTCACACACTGCACGCGATGCTCTGTGCCGGAGAGCTTTGCTTCGCTCTGCACGGCTTCGCATGCAGTGTGTCACAGCCTTTAGACTGCTGCAGCGAAGGGAGAAAAGCTCCAGGGACCAATCTAATAACTTTATTTTTGAACTTAGACAAAAACGAGCACGTGACCCTTACATGCAGGGGTAGCCCCACTGCAAGAGTTGATAAAGATGTTGCCCGCAGTCCTTCTTTGAGTGATAGGGAAGCTACGGCTGTGAAGATTCTAATGTGAATGTCTGATGGAAAATTATATTTTAGCGCTCAATTCACAAAGCTAACTCAAGGTTAAAGATCTTTTCCATTCTCCAACGAGTCCAATGAGATGTGAGAATGACAGTCACATGGTTGAAAATAAAGATCCTTAGCCTTGCGGTAAAGCTTTGTGACTTGAGCCTGTTGCATGTTCCATGTTTTTGTTTTAAGCCTGTGGTCAGTGATATAACCTTCTAAAAACATGTCTTACGCTACTCGGCACCAACTCTCTTCCAGTTTTATGATTTGTAAAGATCTGAAGAACAGACGTTGGTTTCATATGACTAAATAAAAATGTCCTTTGCAGAGGATTATGGGTAAAGCTACTTCATGGCATTCTTGCACAGTTTAGGAAATGGCGCCATTTGTTGCATTCATTGTCCGGGAATATTGTCATTGTCTGCTCATATGAAGGTCATTTTGCTGCTGATTTTGATTTACAAATCCTATAAAATATTTCTTGCTTAGTTTCCCGTGTGATTGTTTTTGTTTTTCTATAGCCCGCCATCCTTCAAAATGGGATTTGCTGTTTTATTGACAGCAGAAATATCCCGCATTTAGGCTGAGTTCACACCTAGGCGTATCGAATATATGCTCGTTTGTGATTCGCGGTAAAAAAAAACGCGCGACAAATGCGCGTTTCCGAGGGCTACCTGGCTGTATCCCAATTGATACGTCCATTGGGATACAGCCCCAAAGAAGCTCCTGTACTTCTTTGGGCGTAGGGCGTTTTGCAGCACGTTCCTACGCGCTGTAAACCGCCCAGGTGGGAACCATACCCTTAGGCAATCATTGGTTTTCACATGGTGAGCGTTTTACAGAGCGTAGGAACGTGCTGTAAAACGCCCAGGTGTGAACCAGGCCTAAAAACTAAAAGACGTGGATGACTGTAGAGTTAAAGAGAACTCGTATTCTAATCACTATAAATATATAGATTTATTTTATTTCAGAGTCTCTACATTAAAATGTGCTTGCGCTGCTCTGTGTCTTTTTCTTGCTGTTCACATAGAAATGATTTTGTGGTGCCAGGGGTGGCCCTAGCCTATACACTGCCTGAGGCGAGAGCGGCGGGGTGCTGGTAGTGCACATTCGATAATGAAGGTGGTATGGTTGTTTGCAGGGCATTGGAGGATGACATGCTTGGTAGGTGGTGGTGGTGTAAGGAGAGTTGTCAGGGGGATGGACCATCTCACCGGCGTCCCATCCAGCTCACTGACGTCACTGGTTGCCAGGAGCTGAGCAGGACTTAGGTTGCTAAGAGCTGGGCCGGGAGATGTGTATGGCCCTTACACCTCTTCCAGACCGGCTGTTAACAACCTGGGACGCACTGGCTGGAAAGGGGGCAGCCATTACACTTCAAACATAGGACCGCCATCACACACACACTCACCATCAGCCTCATTATAGGGATGACCTACTGTGTGGTGCTGCTATATTTCACTGACCTAGAGAAGGACAAACATGCCATTTTGTGTGCCCTCATGGTCTGAAATCTTGTGAGTCTGGCTGACATCTGTGCTGTGACCCTAGAACAGGGGTAGGCAACCTCGGAACCCCAGCTGTTGTGTGACTACAAGTCCCATGAGGCATTGCAAAGCTCTGACAGAAACAGATATGACTCCCAGAGATGTGATGTAGTTTGGCTACAGTTGAGGTGAGGAGGTTGTCTAACCCTGATCTAGTACTGCATTTATGGAAACCTGGAGGAACAATGCTGAGGCTGCTTTTTGCTCCAACCCTCAGGATATCATAGAAAACTAAATACAATTAGGGATGCACCGATAATAGTATCGGTGCCGATGCTGAGTATTTGGGCGAGTACTCGTACTCGCCCAAATGCTCTGATGCCCAGCCCAATACTTCCGGTATCAGAAAGGCGGGCAGCTCATGATGAGGGAGCATGGAGCCGGCTTCCTGGCCAATCAGGAAACCGAGTGACGCATCATTGCACGGCTTCCCCATTGGCCAGAAAGCCGGCTCCATGTTTTCTTGTCGCCTAGTGATGAGAAGCATGGGGACGGCTTCCCTGCTAATCGGGAAGCCGGGTGGCGAACCTTTACACCCCACCCGACTTCACAGATAATCAGGAAGCCAGGTGGCGAGTCATTACACCCAGCTCCTGGCTTCCTTAATGGGACTTTCGCTATCGGCGAGTACAGAAAAAGAAATATCGGTACTCGATACCGAAATACTGGTATCGGTGCATCCCTAAATACAATACATCAGACGTCTTTGTTTTTATGGATGGTTTGGTTTATTTCCCAGGCAGGTCAGTACAGTGGAAATGCACCCTTGAGAGAAGCAGCTTCTCTCCATAAACGTTATACCCTAAAGCTGGCCATACACCTGTAGATTATCTGCAGACTTTCTATGGTTAGATGGAAAAAGTGCAACAGATTCCTCCATCTACACTAAACTGTGTGTATGGGGGAATCTCCCCCTGGGCCAAGCTTCAGTATCTTGTTAGTCGGCCCCGCTGGCTCTCGAAATACCTGAACAATGTGATTGAATGCCGGCATTGATTCCTCCTCCTCCATCCACACATATTAGCGTAGTTGGAGGAATCTGTTGCACTTTTTCCATCTGACCAAAGAAAATCTGCAGATCATCTATAGGTGTATGACCAGCTTTAGCCTTGAACTATGTGCTTTTTTCAGAACTATTAGCTGCAGTGAATGAAAGATGAAATTACTGAACCTCAGTTATCCCGCTGACATTGGAATCCTCGTTGGTTTTGATTCCATCAACAAGTACGGTTGCCTTGTTTCTACTTTGTTATAACAACATATGTCCACTAGGTGTCACCCTTGTCTCCTAAATGCTATAGATCAGGAGTACACAACCTCTGCCATCCAGTTGTTGTGGAACTACAAGTCCCATGAGGCATTGCAAGACTCTGGCAGCACAGACTTCCTGTGCATCATCCGCTTATTCAGCCGGTGATGTGTCGAAAGTGCGAACTTATCGAGTTGTGGGATCGCATGACTTCCGGTTTCCTCAGAACTACGAGGTTTGCGCACAAAACATGTTGTGCACGAGCGCCATCCACGGTGCCCCACTCAATATGGCCGCCGCTTGAGTGGGGCACCTGAGATAAAGAACGCGCTGGCTTACTGTCATCCTACATCATTTTATTACTTTATTGCTGTGGTCTATGTCTATAGGGCAATGCCGTGGATGGCGCTCGTGCACAACATGTTTTGTGTAAAAACCTCGTAGTTGTGAGGAAACCGGAAGTAATGTGGTCCCACAACTCGATAAGTTCGTAGTTTTGATCGATCACCGGCTTTGTTGCAGCTTAGTTAAACTGAATTTAAAAACTAGAGCAATGGAAACTGAAGCGGCCACTTACTTAGGTATCAGACAGAGTTTATCTAGAACATGATAGAAAATGAAATCAAAGCTCATGCATGTGGGGTTGTTTTCCAGCCCCAGGACTATCATTAAAGGAGTGCTATAGTCCCATCACATCCTCTCCTGGTGTAACATCAGCATTGTAATAGGAATACATACTGGAGTTGTTGATGATAATACAATCAAAGCTTACATGAAAAAAAATATCCCTTTTATGTAGTGAGTGCTGCCATCCGTCTGCCCATCACTATTATCATCTTCCTGCATTCCCAGTGTGCTTTGTGTCTCTTTCCCTGCTGCTTGATGTGTTGCAATCTTGGTTTCTCAAGACTACATATCCCATCATGCATTGCTTCCAGCAAGCAGTGATAATGTTACATTGCTCAGACACTGAGTTGTAGTTCAGACAGCAGGCTCTGTGAGAGCGGTGACACCATGAAGTACATATTCACAGGGCTGAGTGAAATGGTGTCAGTGCATTGAGGAAGTACATCCTATGGGCATCTTCAATAAGTAAGTTTACAAACTCCTAGATGGATCTGGTTATTAGGAGTAGGATATAACTTATGGAAATTCAATATAGAAATACAGATTTATTTGTAGTTTTTGTCCAGTGATACCCTTTAAGTCTGTATACCACACTATATTATATATTTTTATTTTATTTTATAAAAAGGCGCCATAGTGGAGGTGTGGGCACACTCTCCTTGTCTACATATGCCTATTACATCGAGCAAGGATGTGCACATGTATACTAAACCATCATGTCCCATAGACACTATAGCAGGGGTAGGCAAACTCTGGCCCTCCAGCTGTGGGTGAAACTACAAATCCCATGAGGCATTGCAAGATTCTCACAGCCACAGGCTTGACTCCCAGAGACAGATGTATCATGGGATTTGTAGTTTCCCCACAGCTGGAGGGTTCGAGTTTGCCTACTCCTGCCATAGTGTCTATGGGACATGATGGTTTAGTATACCCATGCACATCCTTGCTCAATATAATAGGCATATGTAGACAAGGAGAGTGTGCCCACACCTGCACTATGGCACCTTTATATTTAAAACCCCCCACTTATTTGTCTAGTGAACTTCCATTTACATTAATTCTGAGCAAGTCAACCAGCTGTTGTGAGAATGGGGCAAAAACGAATGTTCTTCTATGGGGATAATACCCCCATATGGCCACTAGATGGAGCTGAGGATCATACAAATACTACTTATTTCCTATGATGATCCTTAGCTCAATCTAGTGGCCATATATGCCAATGAGCAACATTCGACCAGAAGAGAAATAACATTAAGAACATTTGATTATTGCCCCATTCAGGAGGCATCATCATAATAATAATAATAAAACAACAGGGTAGAGGTAGGCAACCTGGCCACTCCATCTGTGATGAAACCACAAATCCCATCATGCATCTGCCTCTGGAAGTCATGCCTGTGGCTGTCAGAGTCTTGCAATGCATCATGGGACTTGTAGTTCCCCAACAGCTGAAGGGGCCGAGGATAACCTGAGTGTTATAGGAAGGGTTCTTCTGTGGTAAAATGGTTGGTAAAGGCTGCATTAGAGAATAAAAGGGGGCTGGCATTGCTCTTCTGAAAATTCTAGTTACTTGTCTGTCTTGTACGGGTATGCCGATCAAAGAAAGGTCAGCAGTCCATATGTGCATACTTGCTGCAAGTCATTGACTGAGAGCATTGAAGCGGAAGAGGCTGGAGGACAGCATGGCAAATAGCATTTGCAGAAAGCTCAGCAATGGCAGTCTGAGGGCCGGTGCACATCTATGCAACACCACACCACGCAGCAATCGTGCACGATTCCATGCGCATTGCCGCGCGGTCAGGAGTCGTATAGGTCTGCACCGATCGCACTGTGGGTGCCATTATTTTCCAATGGCACCCCAGTCGTGACGGGCAGGTTGCGCGGTTTCCTGCCGTGCTTCTGAACACGATTGCGGCTAAAACAGGCGCGCGTCGTGTACCGCAGAAAAAAGGTAAACCGCCCGATCTGCCCGTCTCAAATGGGTTGCCATTGCAAAATAATGGCACCCACAGCGCGATCGGTGCACACCTATACGACACCTGACCGCGCATCAATCTGCATGGAATCGTGCACGATTGCCGCGCTGTGGGGTGTCGCATAGGTGTGCACCGGCCCTCAGTGTTTCCCTCATGGTGATGGGTAACTCCGGCCCTCCAGGCCAACCAGTCAGCTTGTTTAGTTAGGCTTAGAAAATGGAAGCTGACTGTTTGCCATTGACAACTGCTCCAGTTTTATTATAAATTCCCATTTTCCCCTCAGAAAGTAATTGGAAAACTACACACAGTGAAAGAGGTTTTACATGATTTAATTATTTGCCATTGACAACTGCTCCAGTTTTGATAAATTCCCCCCATTTTCCCCTCAGGAAGTAATTGGAAAACTACACAGTGAAAGAGGTTTTGCATGATTTATTTATTTTTTGCCGGGGCTGGCCTCTGTGATTTTAAAAACAATGTGATGTGAAACTATCAGAGGTGACAGGTTCTCTTGGAGGCCTAGGGGTCCCTCTTATAGAGCCCCGTCAGAAGCAGCAGTTCTCCGTGCTTCCGCCAGGTGTCACCTCTCTTCAGTCCCCTGAGCTGAAAGAAGAACAGGTCTGACGGCCCGGTGGCGCTGCCTGCTTCTTATACAGTGCGACGCCCGCTCGGGGAAAGGTCATACAAGATGGCGGCGCTGGCTGTGCTGAGGAGCTCAGCTCCCGCCCGGCTTCTATCAGGTGCGTGACGAGTTCCCGCCCCAATCACCCGCCACTGCCCGCGCGCCCACTTCCCGCTCTGGTGGCGCGAGGCGGCTCCCTCTCCTCAGCTCAGTTTCCCGCGCTGTCCTGTGTGTCAGGGTGACTGTGTCAGCTGAGGACGGCATGAGGACATGTCTTCCTCTGTGTGGGGTCCCCTCACACGACACTAGTGGGCGGCCTGCTGCCACAGTCATGATTAAAAGTGACAATACAGTCTTCCTGTGTCACTGTGCAGCATGCAATGATAGAGCTGTAATAATATCACCCAGCTAACCTTACCCTTCCCTCGCCCCATTTATTACACCTGAGTGTGCAGCAAATGTCCTTCACTTCACATGTGGAAGTCACTTGTACATGGCCCTCACAGAGCACTGATTGTAAAGCAGAAAAGCGTTCAGAAGAAAAAAAATAATGATAATAGTTTTATATAAACATTGAATATTTTATATGACAGAGCTGTGTATGTTTTAGGACGGGTGTTGTGGTTGTAGCATTCTATACAATAGATATGTATACAACAGATGCATGTGCCATGTTGCAAAATAGTTTTGACAGGTTAAACATGGCGTGCATGGGAAGAGTGCTCACGGTGCAGGAGAAGAGATGCGGAAAGAGCGCTTACGGTGCATGAGAAGAGACGTGTGAAGAGCGCTCACGGTGCATGAGGAGAGACACGGGAACAGTGCTCACGGGGCATGAGTAGAGACACGGGAACAGTGCTCACGGGGCATGAGAAGAGACACGTGAACAGTGCTCACGGGGCATGAGAAGAGACACGGGAACAGTGCTCACGGGGCATGAAAAGAGACACTGGAACAGCGCTTACGGTGCATGAAAGCTATGGAAGCACTGCTTATATTGCATGAGAGAGACACTGGAACACCACCAACAGTGCATGAGAAGAGACACGGGAACAGCGCTCACGGTGCATGAAAGATATGGAAGCACCGCTTATATTGCATGAGAAGAGACACGGGAACAGTGCTCACGGTGCATGAGAAGAGACACGGGAGCAGCGCTCACGGTGCATGAGAAGAGACACGGGAGCAGCGCTCACGGTGCATGAGAAGAGACACGGGAAGAGCGCTCACGGTGCATGAAAAGAGACACGGGAAGAGCGCTCACGGTGCATGAGAAGAGACACGGGTACAGCGCTCACGGTGCATGAGAAGAGACACGGGAACACTAAAGCTGAACTCTAGGCCTGTATACATGGAATCAGCTCTGTAATCATGAATACATTTGCTGATCCTGCCATTAGGCTCCTTGTACTGCAGGGCCTGGAGTGCATAGGCGTCACTACAAAGGAGAACTCATCTGCATTACCCCATCTGCCTGGAACATCTGATCGGTCCTCAAATGTCACTAAAAATGTCACTACTATCTGACTTTGTGAATGCGGTGGAATGTGAGATCGCACTGACAAAGTCGGATAGAATTGACATTTGAGGACCAATCAAGAGTTTCAGGCAGATTAGGTAATGCAGAGCGTTTCTCCTGAACATAAAATCCATGAACCTAATTAAAATGTCTAATATAATACATACAATATATATATATATATCTTTTTATAAAATGTATGTATATAAATAAAAGGTGGGAAAAGTAATTTTCCGTTTCGGCCTGACAAATTTTGCTGCAGGAGGTGCGTTGCAGTGTCATTCATTTCAATGGATCCCAAATGCACCTCCCGTCCGCAGTGCGATGGCCTGCGTTCCAGTGCAGTATCAAAATGTGATTACCGTTTTATTCTGAAGTAAACTTTATGTCTGTAACGCTGCATTTGTGTATTTTATTTTAAATAAATGACGGTATTATTATTTTTTTATTTTAACTGATTAGGCACTGATATTGATACTGATGTACTATTCTGTTCCGCAGGGACTGTGTGCGCCCACGGCAGGGTCCTGGCACCATGGAGACACCGGCACAGTACCAGACACTTCAGCAACAATAAGATCCTGGTGGAGATGGATGACTCTACTGGTAAGAGAACAAGAAATATGGATCCTGCACTGTGCAGCCTAACCACTTTTATCTCGAGTGCCTTTAAGGCCTCGTTCACACCAGATGCAGTGCGTTCCGGCCCGATTCTGGCCAGAACGCATCGCATTGCGGCCGCCTCACTATGTTGTGGAGCAGGAGGGAGCGTGGCGCTCCAATGAAGTGAATGGCACCGGAGCCACGCCCTCCGGCCGCACGGCAACGCAAGGCACATGCTTGCGGTGCGGTCCGAACAAACTAGTGCTTGCAGCATTTTATTTGGACCGGACAGCAGGCATAATGTGCCTTGCGATCCCGCGCGGGCGATCGCATTGCGGCCGGAGGGTGTGGCTACTGTGCCATTCACTTCAATGGCCCGCCAGGCCCCCTCCTGCCCCACAAAAAAGTGAGCTGTCCGGAATGCGATGCAGTGCGTTCTGAACAGAATCGGAACGCACTGCACATGGTGTGAACTAACCCTAAGTTGACCTGTACCTTTTTAGTCCACCGGATGATGATCACCTCCACATCCAAACATACTGGAGGGTGACCAAAGTGTACCGTCCATAACAGCCAATCAGATCCCTTCTGACATTTTATTAGATTCACCATAGAACTAGAAGCTACTTAGCCTGCCACCTTGGGGCTATGCTCCGCCCCTACCAATAGGAGAGCCTCTGTGGTCACTAACATCATTCTGATTGGCTAGCGGGCACCAGCGGTGTCCCTATCCTATTTTCCACCTGGTGGGGTGGGGTATTTGCT